>NW_020837996.1:4542676-4910413 GCF_003676395.1 Aethalodelphis obliquidens
AAAAAAAAAAAAAAAAAAAAAAAAAAAAATATATATATATATATTTACTTGAAATATATATATGTATATATGTGTGTGTGTATGTATATATGTACATATATATATATAGAGAGAGAGAGAAAGAGAGAGAGAGAGAGAGAAAGTATTTCAGTTCTCTGACCTTTCTCCTCAAATGGGTGTGTTTTTGAGGGTGGCCTTCAGATCAGCACACTGGGTGTGTGGAAGGGGCATGTCAGATGCACCTTGCACTTCTTGGGGGTGGTGGTAGTGGTAGAAATTGTCAGGAATGTAATGCAATTATTAAAAGTCCACAAAATCACTACACAGATTGTGATGTAAGTCACCGTTCTTTTGATTGTGTGGCAGTGTAACATTCACACAGTTTTCACCAAGAATGAAAAAACAAAGAAACTGCTGGGAGAGAAGTAAGTCACCTACATCCCAGGGTTGGCAGGAAGAAGGAGCCCTAAACGGTATTTCAGGACAAGGAGCAAGGCTACATCTATTAGGGACTCTTGTGTCCCCTCATCTCCAAAGCAAACACTTCTGTCCAGCTAAGGCCCCGACCAGGCTGCAGAGTAGAAATAAATGGCAGGTTCACTGCAGTGTCTCAGACACAAGCGAAAATCTCTATATAATGTTGTAAGTGGACCTCTTTGTCTGGAAAAAGTGTCCCAGGATGAAACTTTTGATGATTTATTTAGGTAGCTCCAGCAGTTTCTACAGCTCTAGGGGGGAAGTAGTTATATCCTGCCACCAGCTAGTATTCAGGAATTAGTGGGGAAACCTCCCACCATGTCTCCTTTGGTCTCAGCTGGACATTGCTCGGAAGTTCCTGCACATGGGGACAGTCAGTTAATGAGCAGTGGCTGCCCGGCTTTGGGGACAGAGGGCATACTACACAGGATGAGTGGTTCTAGAATATTTCTGCAGGAAATCAGAGGATTACATGGGTGGGATTTTGTTACTTCTCTTGACTGGGAGGCTAAAATGATTTATTGCAAATGAGGAAGAGGAAAAAATAGTGTCTAGATGCTTTTAGTATTAAGATGGAAAAATGAAGGTACAGAGAGAGGCTGAAGGAATTACTCAAAGGAAAAGTAAAATTGCCATGTGAATAAGATTTATCTCAAGTTGGCATAGAATTTTCTCATTCATGGAAAGTCATTGGATCAAGGTCAGGCTAAGGTGTCAGTCTTTCAGTCTGCCTTTTGAAGAGTAGTTAACTGCCACCCAGATAACTTGACAACTTCCTGAGTGACGGTTTCCAAGCAGAGGGCTTGCTTTGATGCGCTGGTAAGTGTTTAACAACTGGCTCTTGGGGGAGTGGGGGAGAAGCCTGCTTGACACAATTTTCCAATATCCTTGGTGCAAATATTCCCATCATAGCCTAGTTCAGACTATCAACATGAAGTCACTGAATATGGATTTGGGAAGTGAAACCCATGATTCACCAGTATGACCTGACTCCATCACATTCTAGCTACTATTTTAGAAGAGCTGTCTTATGCTCAACTATCCCAAATTCGTGTACTAAAGACCTGAAAACCAGTTCAACACTCGTGAAATATTCAATTTCACAGAGTAGGTTTAGCCCCTGTAACCCAACCAAATAAACCCTTTCTTTGTTAGTGGAAAAATAAACTCCTGTATGCCATATAGAATAATCACAAGCACGGAAATAATGGAGACTGGCCAAGTGAGCTTTCTCTGGAATTCAGTATTAATGCATCCTCATAGTAAGTGCCTGTCTTGGTGAGCTCAGAGAGCATGCTAATAGTTTTAGAATTGATCTAATCATCTCACTGTCCCTAGGAGGTATGTGGTCATTAGACTAATTTGAGTTATAATCATACCCATCTTGTAGCTGCGAATCTAAAGAGATAAGATATATAAAATGCTCTCTGCATACAGCAGGTGCACAAAAATGTTATTCCCGCCTTCTAGTGTATTACGATTGTGATTTTAAGGGTCATTCTCAACAGCAGAATCCAATAATCCTGTCTGTTAGACACTTTCTAGGTCATGATTACAACTTTTCTGATGGATCTAGTTAATTACGTGTGCTTCTCTTCGATATAGGAAAATTTTCTTGTTCTGTGATTTACTCTGTCAGATAGGCACCCAGTTGCCAGTTCAGGTTGGACGTTAACTAGCTAAAGCGAATATTATCATTCTATATTAACTGCAATGGACATAAGCAAACACAAGACTCTGGATGAAAGAGCTGTTAAGCATCTCGGTCTGCAGACAGCCAGGGAACAGGGCAGAGTTTCTGTGGGTGGTGGACACCAGAAATGCAGGGCCTGCGGTGTTAGCAAATAGACATAATAACTGCCGGTCATTGAGAAAATTTCCTGCCTCTTCTCCCTTAGAGTTATTACATGGCTCTACGTCCTCTGCCCTTAATAATCCAGACACAGTGTGCCTTGCTATGGTCCATTTCGTAGCTGGAGAAGGGAATTGGATGTTACCCTCAACTGGAACAGGAGCTGCCAAATGCAAGGACTGCAGCCAGGTTGTCTGCCTGCCTGCCCAGAGGCAGGGAGAAGGTGGCAAGGTGTCATCTCCAGGACTCAGCTCGGAAGCCTGTTAACCGTGCACTTAATAAATGAAGACTTGGAAGACACACCTTGAATTATTAATGAAGTTATTCAGCTTTGATTGTTTCCTTCTTTGGTGGAAAGGTTATTCACTCAAATGCCTTTGATTAGACTATACAGTACATCACAATTGGGCCTATTTTATGTGCAACTTTATGGTGATAATAGTTCTGTCTCATTTAGAAGCAAATCAGACGTTATGAACTTCGTGATTTATTAATGTTTTGATTTCTATAAATGTCAGTACATCTCATATCCCATCAGAGAGCCCGAGAACAATCAGTGCAGGGCCAATAAAAATGTAAAATGAAACCATCGTTAAAAAAGGAAAGACTGCCTGTTAAAAAAACCCTGCTGCCTCTCTGGACTGTTTCAGGATCCAGGTCATTACCACGAAGGCCTCCTCCACCCCCTAGCCCCACCCCTACCCCCTGCACAGCCCCACTTAAGCACAGCCTGCATGAGACTGTCTGGGGAAGCTCCGTCCTGCTTGTTTATTCTGTGTGGACTGAAATAAAACACAAGAGGTGAAGAGTCAAAACTGGAGGGGCCCCTGGAGCCTACCCCCAGACTTCTCATCCTCGAGAAAGCAGGATAAGGGGGTCTCTCTCCATCAAATTCACCCCACTACAACCCACCACCTCCCTGCTGAATCTTCAGGATAAAGCCCAGATTCCCCAGCTGGCGTTGAAGAGTCTCTCCTGGGGGCCCAGTTTAGCTTTCCAGAACAATTCCCCACAACTACACGGCATGGATCTTTTGCAATAGCTGCAGATTCTACTGGTATGTGGACCCCCATCTCTGCCAAAGCATGTGATCAGCTGATCGCAATCCCAGGCACCCTTGAAACCTAAGAGCCATCTCCTCCGGGCAGCTCCCAAAACCCACCACATGGAAAGCTCTCGGTCTGTCCAAACTCCTGAAGCACTTCTTATCTCTGAACAATCACCCAGTAGCTATCAGAATCTACCTTTGGGTGTTGCAGTTTACATTTACAGGAGTGAGGTGAGGTGGAGTGGGGGTAGGGAGACTATGTCTTGTCCTTATTTTTGTTTTGTTTTTAGTATCCTACTATATGATGTCTAGTATCTGCTTTGCATATAGTAGGTGAATAGTAAGGGCTCATTATTTGCTAAAAGTGTGTAGAGCTATTAGGAGCTGAATGGGAATTACATTAAGAGTCCCAAGACAGCAGCCAAGAGACTATCTGGAAAGCAGCTGGCTAATTTAGTGGCTAATTCCATCATTTGACAGTTTAGTTCAGAAATCACAATCTGGCAGTCCCCAGGGTACAGTTGTTATCTCACTCCTTTTAAATGTGAATTTTGCCAACATTTATTTCACATAAAATATGGATTTTGGCTTCTCTCTAGAAATCTGAAGTTACAGCTCTGCAGGCCTGCATTATCACATAGCACAACTGGCTGGAGCGGAGGAGAAGCTGCTCGCTCTAGACCGAGCAAGTGTACTCTAGTAAACCGCAGACCCTACTACTCCCTATTACCTCTCCAACGCTAAGACCAAGGGAGGGTTGTTATCTATCATCATTCATTTACATTAACTGCCTGAGTCTGTGGTCCTGTTTAACAGCCCCTCTCTCCTACCCCATACCATGTTTTTCCAAGTGACTTTTGTGTGTTTTGTGATATTCTAGAAACGTGACCGAATTTCATTTTTGGGGTTCCAGGCAACATGGAGAAAAAAAGGGTGCCCTGTGATTAGAGAGGACCTTTGTGCAGATTCAGGCTGTGTCCTTAGATGATGCTTCTGTGCTGCTAACATCACATGCATCAAGAATGGTGTTGACATACAGGTTCTGTTTCAGTACATTTCAGCCTTCTATTTTACAGAGCACTCTTCACATCGCTTAGCTCCTGTGAGATACGTGTTATATTATTTTCATTTTACAGAGGAGAAAACTGAGGTTCAGAGAAAATATTATTATTCCCTTTTATTAAGAGAAATGGAACCAGAGATCTTATGAGACATCCCTGAGGTTATCAAGATGGTGAGTAGAAGTGCGAAGACTAATCTCATCATCTGATTGACAGTCAGATACTTACTGGCATAAAGGACCACCCTATGGGTCTCCCCTGGGCCCACTCCTGTGTCTTTGTGTTTGTTCCTCTGTCTCAGCAAATCAGGGGCTACATTCCTCTACCCAAGCTTCTCACACTTTCTGCACTTGAGGATTTACAGAGCCCAGTCTGTGGCAGGAGGGAAGACACCAAGTGGCTTCAGCCTTTTTCTCCCCATAACTTCCCCTGCCTCAAACTCTGCCATCCATTTAGCATTTCTAATTTTGTTTCCTGTTTCTGAGTATGAGGGTAGCCTTCACTATGGGTGACAAGTTGTAGAAGTCCCAGAGCATATGAGTTACGGAGAGGTACACTGATCCTGCCCTCTAACTTCACAGATATGGCTCCCGGGGCCCAGAGAGGGAACCGGACTTGTCCAAGGTCACACACTGGATTCCTGGCAGAGCAGGATTGAACTCAGATCAGTCCTTCTGGCAATCCAGTATCTTTTTCACAGCACTATTTACTCCTTCAACAAATAATTACTGAGTGCCTACTAGATGCCAGTCACTCTTCCAGGCACTGGGGATAAAGAAGTGAACAGAGGTGGTGATGTGTCCTGTGAATGACGATAAAGCAGGGTTACAGGACTAGAGAAATGGGCCACGGGAGGCACTATTTTATACAGGGTGGTCGGGGAAGGCGGCAACCCAATTAGGCATCAGTAAGTGGGGAATAATGGTAAGCTTTGCAGCCAAAATAGTCAGGTCTGAATCCCAGCCCTGCCGCTTCATAGTGGACGAGCCTGAGCAAGTTCTGTATTCTGAGACTCACAGTGAAATGGGCACAGTACCACCCATCTCCCAGGCTGTTGGAATCAGAGGAACCCCTGCACAGAAAGCACCTGACTTGTAGAAGGCACTCAGTGAAGTCCCCTCCTCACTTTAGTGCAGGGGCCTCAGCTTTCTAATAGGTGTCTTTGCTTGGCTATGAGAGGGGTGCAACCTACAAAGAGCCCACATAACACTCCATTAGCCAGGGTTGGCCAACTGGAAGCCTTTTGTAGATTAAGAGGATGAAGGAGCCAGGGTTAATTAGCTGAGTTAGTTTGTGAATGCATTAGTGGGTCACAGGGCTCTGAAGGTATTTAATCTGAGTGGTGGGTGGCAACTGTTAAGCTTGGAGTGATGCTTTGATGAAACTTCCCAGATTGGAGCTGTGGCTTGGAATTCCCAGCCCTTCTGAGAGAAACAGTATTTCTCATCATTAGACATAAGTCTCAAAGTGGCTTACAGTAAAGCTTAAGTTGGATCATAGAAGTCTTTGAAAATTAAGTCTCAAATATAAGAAACCCAAACAGCTTCTGCACGTGCCTTCTCTGTGAAGCCTTCCCAGGTCCCCCGCCTTCATCTCGAGGCCTGATAAATTCTGTCTATAGTGGTCAATTCTACGGGATTACGGGGTGGGGACACTGCAGGAGAAGGCACACTTTCCTTTTCACTTTACAGCTTTGTTACCATTTGAAATATTTTTTTAAGCTATATGTATGGATTGCTATTATAATTTTAATGTTTTGGTTAAAAACATTACATTTTGAGTGGGATAATGTAAGTAGATGCTATTTATTTCATTGGGAAGCTGGTCCTAGTTAAGTCTGGCCCAGTGCAATCGGTGTTTTGTAGTGCAATGGGTCTAGTTGTGTTTGTTGTGATGTTTTTGTGGAATCAAAGTTTTTTCAAACAAAACATTATATTGTGATGGTCACTGGTGCTCATCACAAACTACTTTTTGTTCTCCTTCCAGGCACTTCCTGCTCCTTTGGATGAACTTCCTGTTCCTTTGAAGTTAGGTATGATCATGTGACTGGTATTGGCCAATCCAATGGGAACAAGGGTGATGTGTGTCCTGGGGTGAAGGTAGAGATTAAGCGAATGATCTCTGAATTACAACTGAGCAAAGTGAAGGAAAAACAAAGGAAAGGCAGGGGATGTCATAGGAACTTAAACAGAAAGACCTAGCCGTAACTGCAGAGCTTCTCTGTAGCAGTCCAGAAGGCCGGGAAGGGGATGGCCAGGTGGAGAGTGAGGACAGAGGGAAGGAACAGCCTCTCCAAGGACTCTGCGGTGAGAAGAAAAGAGGCCTGCTCTGGGAGGTGACATCTGCATCTAGGAGATGACAGAAAGCCTCCCAGTACATCTGGAGGCTGGGACGTGGTGAATAAGGGACAGAGGAGTGTGAGGTGGGCATGGACCATATTGTGCCAGGCTTGGGGCCCATGTGAACAGTTTTAGGAGTGGCAAAGAGCAAAGTAAGTACAGTACAGAGGGTTTTATCTTTTTGAGAAGCCAGTGGAGAGTTATGAGTTATAATATTAATCACCCAATGAGGGCTGATGTTAATCATAAGAGAACTGATGCATCCTTGGCCCCTTCCCACTTGCTGGGACTGCATGGAGAATGGCTTTGCAGTGCAGGTCTCTGCCTGATGGCTTTGCATCCTTCCTGTCCTTGCTGGCTCCTTGCAATAGAGAGCCTCTGTTAAGCAAACAGGACTGAGACCTTAGACTTGGTCCCAGCTCTCTGCAAGTGAGGGAAAGGGAGGAAAGTCTTTTTCTCCCTATCAGTTAATAATAATACCTACAATTTGAGATATTTGAAGTTTCAGCTGGAATGCCTGGGCATGGTTATGCCTATTTAGAATGCCATAGGCTGAGTCAGCCTTGGCTGGAGACCTGACTCCATGGCGTCAAGAAAACTCAAGCTGAAGAAAACCTCCTAGGACTGTTAAGATTGTTTTCTAGCTAATCAGTAACTTCCTTCTTTATTCTTATTTTAGTTGGCCCATGACCCTGAAGGGGGAAACAGGTCCTAGTAGTTGTAATTAAAATGGAGAGATTAAATATGCAAAAGAGATGTAATAATTATTGAAGCAAAGTCTAGGAAGCTAGGAAGCAATGGGACCAGGATTAAGGATGTGGGTAACCCTGTACATATTTCATATCATTTCTCAGAAATATTCCTAGAAGTGGAAAAAAGGCTTTATAAAATAGGAAATTTCTGTCTATCTATCTATCATCTACCTATCTCTAGCATATCATATATAAAAATTTTAGCAGTGGCTACCTGTGAAGGTTGGGGTTTGGATGGCGGTTATATGTGTACTTGTTAAACTTTCTGCAATGACTAAGTACAAATTTCTAAAAAGGAGAAATCCATGAAGGTTATTTTTAAGTCGACTTAAAGAACAAATGTGGAACACCTCGGAAGCCCTGGTATTGGGGGTGGGCAGATGAGGATGGAGCACCTCTGGCTTGGGGAATCTTTGTGTAGCCTTGGCAACATGTTAGATTCATCAATCTCAGTTTTAACACTGGGAAACAGTAGAAACCATCTCTACATTTTAGGGCTCTTGTGAGATTTCAATAAGTTGATGAACAAAGATGCAACTGGCATGGAGCAGGTGATAAACAGCAGGTGATAAACAGTTTTTGATAACTCTTCCCTGACCTATGAAGAAAAGAGACACAGCCCGGCTAGAAGCAGCAGTTTGGACAGGGTGCCCTCTAGTCTAGAGGAGGCATTTTTCAGATATCAGGGGGTGGGAATGAGGGAGGAGGGTCTTCCATTGGTCAGAATAGTAGCTGACATTTCAGAAGCATTTCCTAGGTACCAGCCCAGCATCTAGGGCTTCATGTATATTATCTCACATAACCCTTCCCAAACCCTGTGAGCTACCCTTTTAAAGACAAAGAACCTGAGACTCAGAGATGTAAGGTAATCTGCTCAAGGCCACACAGTTAGTAAATGACAGACCTGAGACTCAAATCCAGGTGTGCTTGATGCCAAAACCCATGTTCTTAACTGCTGTGTTATATTACGTGAGCTTTATAACCACATCAAACTGGGTTGAAATCCCAACTTTGTCACTTGGATGTGATCTAACCCAGGTCTCATGGTCCTCACGGGGACTAAATGTGACAAGGTATGTGCACGACCTGTGCCTGGTGCCCAGGAGTGCTTGTCATGTGGCGGCTCCCTTGCTTCCACATCTGGGTCCCCAAGAGGATATTCCCACAGCTTTTTGGTCTTCTGAGGAAGTTTCTGAAAGCTACGCTGCTGAAAAAGCAATTTTTTGCTGTAGCTGTGCGGATAGATTTTTAATATTTAATTAGGGAGACCTTCAGCTTGGAGAGAGGGCAGGACTTGTTATTAAATCCCTGCTGCTTGGTCTCCCTCACTTGCCCGTGGGATTATTCATTCATTTCCAGTCACACAATTTAATATTGCAGCAGCTAATGGGGAGATGTTGATAATTTGTAAAACTGGTTGGTCCCGAGGCCACTGGAGAAGCTCCACGCCTGGGCCCGGTGTGGGGCTAAAGCAGATGCTATGGAGAGAGGGCTCCTGAGAGCTTCCTGCTTATTTTCTTCAAACATTCATGAGTGCCTTCTGAGAAGCCATGTTGAGAGCAATGAAGACTAGAGTGTTCACTGCACAGTTGCATCCTCAAGGAGTTAGGACGCCGGGACACCTGCATTCAATGCATTAAAGGGCTTTTGTGGTAACATTCATACCCAGGATTTGTTTTAATCAGGTACCTTAAGACACACAGACGTGAAAATGACTGTCATGAAGAAGAAGTTTATACTCACAGATCCCTAGAAATGGGAGGCACAGTATGCCAATGCAGGGCCACACAGGGAAGCACCAGGGTCAGTCAGGAGGCAGAGCTGGATTAGAGGGGACAGCACGGCGCAGAGCCTTTGCTGGGGGTTTTGTGGGAAGGAATCGGCAAGGCAGGATAGGTGTGCTGAGAAAGCTTAGGATTGGAAAGTTTGAACAATGTGGCAGCCTCTGGGCTACAGGGGTGGTCCTTAGTTGTCTGGTACCTGGCCCTGGGGTGATTTAGGGCAGAGAGAATATCGGCTTGGTGTGTGAGAGTTAGATAAAGGAGACCGCTGCGGTCTGGGCTCTGCATTGGCTGGCTTGCATACAAAGGTACACGTGCAGAGTAGTCATCTGTTATCCCTAGGAATTAACTAGCTCTGTAGGGGGGCAGTCTCTCCAGGATGAAGGCCCCAAATGCCACAGCATCAAGAATACAGAAAATTAGAAAATATAGTCAATGGAGTTTGGTTCTGCAGTTAGATAGACATGGGTTAAAAATGCCTACTTTGACATTTCCTAGCTGGGGCATTGGGCATGAACATCCCTGGGACTCAATTTCACATACTCAGTATCTCCCCTAAGGGCTACTGCAAAGGTCCAGCCTTCAGCCTGTAGGCTCAACCATACCGGTGGATTCTCTGCATGAATAGGCAGAAGGATCTTTGTTAAACAGTCATTCATAGAGCACCTAATGATGGAGTATCTAGTACACGCCAGGCACTTTGACAGGCAATGTGATTACAATGGTGAGCAAAGGCAGATGTGGTTCTTGTTCCCAGTGAGGTTATGGTTTGGAGCACGGGAGACTTAACCTCAGAATCACAGACACAAATACAAAATTATAATTGAGAAGTTCTGTAAGGTGGAGCTATTTGATGCTATGGGAGGGAGTGGCAGGGGGCTCTGGTGTAGTGTAGGCAGTCAGGGAAGATTTCCCTGAGGGAGTGATGGTGGGCATGAAATCTAAAGCCATGGGAGCTCACTAGATAGGAAAGAAGGGGTGTGTGTGTGTGTGTGTGTGTGTGTGTGTGTGTGTGTGATTCTAAGTGGTGGGGGGAAGATGGGGTGGAGCTTTTCAGGAATCTCTTGTGTAGAGGCTGTGGGGAAGGAGAAGACAAAGTGGTCAAAGGAAATACATCTGAATATGTCCCCAACTTTAAAGCCTTTAATGGCTCCCCACTGCCTGCAGGACAAAGGCCATGCTCTTTAATGAGGTGGTCAAGGTCCTTTATGATCTGCTCCCTGCTTAGCTTTCAGGTTTTATCTGTTGCTTCTCTCCTACTCACTGTCACCCCGCTACACATCTACTCACTCTCTAGAGGTACTTGCTGTTCCCCCAACACAACTTCCTGGGTGACATTTTCATACCTTTGCATGTACTCCTGCTCCCATCTGGTGCCTGATTTCCTTCTCTCTCTGCCGGCGTATTTCCTGGGTCTCCTTCAAATCTATCCCATTGCATTGCACACCTCCACAGGACACTATTTAGACTGCAGTGTGAATGGTGCTTGCTGGCATTGTGCAGCCCTCTGTAAAATGTCACCTCAAGGGCTACTTCCTCTGAAATAGAAGTTTTTCTGTCTTCCCCAGACAGCATCAGTTAAGTTCCCTCTCCTGCAGCAACCATCACATGGCATGGTAAATATAGAAAGGCTTTTCTGTCTCTCTTGATCATGGGCTCCTTGACGATATGGCAAGTTCAGTCACTCATTTACCAAATATGTATTGCGCTCCTGTTCTGTGCCCAGTACTGTTCTGGGCACCAGCAACATGGTCACAAATAAGTCAGACAAGTGCTCTGTTCGTCAGGACTGAGATGTTAAACAAATAATCACTCAAGTGAATTGCATAATTATGCAATTACGAGTTGTCTTAAGTGCTGTGAAGGAAGAGAGTGGTGGCAGCATGAGTCAGAAAAACCAGACGGAACCTAGTTTAAGTTTGGGGGAAGGAGAGTCTGCAGACATATAAGCTGAAAATAAAGATGAGAAAGAGCGGTAAAGAGTTTCAGGGAGAGGGAATAGCATGTGCAAGGATCATGAGATGAGAACGAGCTTGGCCTTTTGAGGAACTCAGTGGAGGCCAAGTGGTGGAGCAGAATGATGGAATGATGGAAGGAGGACGTATCAGATAAGATGGCAATTGGTCAAATCAGCCAACTTCAGGATTTTATCTTTAAAGCAATGGGAAGCAGAGGTATCAAGTTTATAATTGCCCCAAACTGACCTAATTAAGCTTAAAAGTTTTTGCACAGCAAAGGAAACCATTGATGAAATGAAAATATAACTTACTGAATGGGACAAAATATGTGCAAATGATATGACTGATAAGAGATTAATATCCAACATATATAAAGAGCTCATACAACTCAACAACAAAAAAATGAACAACTCGATTAAAAAATGGGCAGAAGAACTGAATGGACATTTTTCCAAAGAGGAAATGCAGATGGCCAACAGGCACATGAAAAAAATGCTCAACACTGCTAATCATCAGGGAAATGCAAACCAAAACCACAATGAGATATCACCTCACACCTGTCAGCGTGGCTGTCATCAAAAAGAACACAAATAATAAATGTTGGCAAGGATGTGGAGAAAAGGGATCCCTCCTACACTGCTGGTGGGAATGGAAATTGGTGCAGCCACTGTGGAAAACAGTATGAAGGTGTCTTAAAAAGCTAAAAGTAGAACTACCATGACTCAACAATTCCACTCCTGGGTATATATCTGAAAAAAAAATACTAATTCGAAAAGATACGTGTACCCCAATGTTCATAGCAGCATTATTTACACTTACCAAAATATGAAAGCAACCTAAGTGTCCAGCACAGGTGAATGGACCAAGAAGACGTGGTTGACATATATATATATGTATACACACACACATACACACACAATGGAATACTACTCAGTCATGAAACAGAATGAAATTTTGCCATTTGCATCCACATGGATGGACTCAGAGGGCATTATACTAAGTGAAATAAGTCAGACAGAAAAAGACAAATGCTTTATGATATCACATATATGTGGAATCTAAAAAGACAACGAACTAGTGAATACAACAAAAAAGAAGTAGACTCACAGATATAAAGAACAAACTAGTGGTTACCAGTGAGGAGGGGGGAGGGGGCAATATAGGGGTGAAGGAGTGGGAGGTATACACTACTGGGTATAGGATAGGCTACAAGGATGTATTGTACAACATGGGGAATATAGTCGATATTTTGTAATAGCTGTAAATGGAGTGTAACCTTTAAAAATTGTGTTTAAAAACTGCCCCAAACCAGGAACTCACCCAAGTATCCATCAACGGTAAAATAAACAACAAACTGTTAGCATGGTCAAGCAATGAAATGCTGCTACACAGTGACAGGAATAAAATAACTACAGCAGCATCTAACAATATGGATGAATAGAGTGCAAAACCAAGTAAAACTAATCTAGGCTATTACAAGTCAGGATAGCGGTTATCCTTGGGGAGTGGAGACCCATGAGAAGGAGATTTTGATTCTCTCTGGCAGAGAGAATCCACCAGACTGGCTGATGTAGTGGACAGGAGTGTGAGGGAAAAGGATGGGGGCTGACAAGGAAGATTTTCCAGGCTTGAACAATTGGATGGATGGTGGAACTGTGCTGTGCAGTGCGGAAGGCTGGGAAAGAGCTGTCACGTTTCTCTCTGTACCCTTGGCCCCAGCAAGGGGCTGTTACAGAGGCTGGGCTGGATTAATGCTGACTTACCTTTGGTTTGTAAGTCAATAACCTAATGATCAGTGCTGGGAGAACAGCTGGTTACCACCCCGTGTTCTACACCTTTCATCTTCTTAGGTTAGTTCAGAACTATTTGTTCTCTAAATTCAACAGCTTTTTGTGGAAGGGTTTATGGATGTTTGTCAAATGGAAAGAACATACCTATTCTCTTTATAGTTACAATGCCAGGTTATGGGCATAGGCACATATATGCAACAACTTCATATGTTCCTCATGATTCTAGATGTTGAGAAGAGAGGAAAGAACATTAAAGAGAGCCTCTCACTGCAAGTTACTATGTTCAGTGCATTTTGTACCCTGCATTATACACTCCTTAAATAACCTCATGAGGATTACTTTATAAATACTCATTTTCTAGGTCATTAGGGCTTGGTTATTAGTCATCAAGTGACAGAGCTGGAATCTGAACTATGTTTGTCTGTTTGTTTTTAAAGTTTTATTGGAGTATACTTGATGTACAATGCTGTAGTACTTTCTGCTGTACAACACAGTGAATCAGTTGTACAAATACATATATCCACTCTTTTTTAGATTCTTTTCCCATATAGGCCACTACAGAGTACTGAGTAGAGTTCCCTGTGCTATACAGTAGGTCCTTATTAGTTATCTATTTTATATATGGTACTGAATATGTGTCAATCCCAATCTTCCAATTTATCCCTGCCCCCCTTACCCCCCGGTAACCATAAGTTTATTTTTGATGTTGCCACATTGCTTCTATCTGATCAGGGATGAAGTTCTGGGGATCATGTGTCTTAGTGGGTGATGGAGGACATCTCCCCATCTCAGCCTCTATGACGACAGGAGGGAGTCCTGATGCTCAGAAGGTGCTTGGAGACCTCCAAAAGAGAGCACCTCTCAGGTTCTGTTCGCCCTTCTTTTTTTACGGGAGCACAGGCTCCGGACACAGAGGCTCAGCGGCCATGGCTCATGGGCCTAGCTGCTCCGCAGCACGTGGGATCTTCCCGGACCGGGGCACGAACCCGTGTCCCCTGCATCGGCAGGCGGACTCTCAACCACTGCGCCACCAGGGAAGCCCCCTGTCTGACCTTGTTAAAAAAACATTTACCCATAATGTCTCTTTATAGGATAATAAAAATGAACCATCTGTGGTTCATTGGGAAACATGTCTCAGGCTTATTAAAAATATATGAATTTTTACTTTAAGATGGGATGGCCGTCTTAACTTTTGAAAAAAGTATTCAAAATTATAATCCAAAATGTATTATATATTATTAATTTATTTTAATAGACATATTTCTTATAGATTAGCATTCTAATTATTTCTGAAAAAGTGGGCAGCAACGAGGTAGGGTTTCCAATTAAAATTGTCCTGAAGATAAATTGAGGTCTCTGACTGAGAGCACTTCAGCCTTTTCCCCCATCTGGGAGTAAAAGCATCTGTCATCCTGGGAGGGCCAGGCTGGGATTCTCATTTGTGCTAGATTTGCCCCAAGAGCTTGAGGTTCTCCTCAGGAGTGGACTGGGGTGCTTCCAGCCACGGTTCCTGCAAAGGCACCATCCAAGAGCTGCAGGGGTGAGGGTGAAACCCATTAGGACGGAACTGTCTCCAGCCTGCCTCTTGCTGCCTCTCTCCTCCCAGCCATCTGCCCTCTCTAAGCCCCCTTTCTGCTTGCTAATCCCTCCTCCAAGCGAAAGCCACAACATGCCTGCTGCAGCCATGAGGGCAGCTCTTGTTATGTGATGACAGGAAAATTTATGGGTCTTTCAAATGCTTTATGTAATTGTAAAATCTCAGTATGTATAGTTTGATTTGAAGCTCAGTCACGTCAATTCAAATCAGGTATGAGAGCCTCCTGTGGTCAGATGTTTGCATCTGTAAAGTTGGAGAAGTGAAAAGAGTTGGATGCTGCCCCCAGGGAGTGTGGCTTGATTCCATACCTGTCACACACTAGACATGTTGCTCCTGCGGTTAGGTCACCTGCCCAATGGCGTTTCCTTGTGTGTGTTAAAGACTCTCGCTTCTCAGGGTCTTCCCAAGGATGAGGTGGATACCCAGGACACAGCACATAGTAGGTGTGCAGGAGGTGTGGCTTCTTTCCTTTCCCCTCCTGCCTATGCCTGTGTGAGGAGGTGGTGTGGTGAACTGAGCTCTGGGCCACCCTGCCTGGGAGTCAGTCTGGTGCCATCTTTAAGGGACAACATGTAGGAGGGCTGGCCTGACCCCTGGGAGGTTCTTCAGGGCAAAGAACACTGAACCACATCCCTCAACCCCTGATTCAGTGTTCTCTGCTGGGCTGGGCATTTCCATTCTCTGGGTTTTAATTCCTTCTGCAGTGGAAAGAGGGGGTGGGGGGATGGGGCACTGGATTTCTACTTTTCTAGCCTTGGGGAGTTCTCTCTATATTTTTAGTTATTAATCAATTATGGATCTAGTCTCCAGAAACTTCTCTAAAGTCACCTTGAGCCTATGCTATTTTCAATTTATATTAATTTCCTCTTGAGATATCAAGTTTCATTAAGTTTATTGGCTTTGGTAAGTCAAATTTCTTTTAATCGGTCCTAGTTTACTTCTTTTACTCTAATTTTAGTATATTTAGGATTTGCTCAACATTTCTTTCTTTTTTTTTAACATGTAAGCATGTCCACACTCTCCATATTCAGATTTTAGGGAAGAGAAGGCTTACATAGAAGAAGTTTGATGAACTTCTACTCTGTAAATTCATGAATTCCTACTATAGGTAAGGATATGCTAAGTACTTTCCCATTTGTTGATCTCCTTTTATCTTCCCATCAATCGTGGGAAGTAATATTAGTATCCCCAGTTCACCATTGTTCACGTGAAGTCTCAGAAAGCTTAAGTGACTCTCCCAGGGTCCCACAGAGAGTAAGCGCCTGTGCTGGGATGTGGCGCTGGGTCTTTCTTTGGAGGTAATATTGTGGAGGTAATATTTCTTTCTGTGGAGGTAATATTGCTTACCCAATGTGGCAACAGAATGTTGCAATGTTGTAATGTTGCACCCAGCTGCTTTCTGCCTTCCTTCTCCTTCTCCTTCTCTCTCTTTACACATCGAGAGATGGAAGTGGTTATTCCTGGAGCTGTTCAGCATTGACTCTTTGCTTCTCCAGACCTGGGGTTTTTTTTTGAAGCCTCCATGTCTTGTCTGAAAAGGACTGGAGACTCGAGAGCAGGGGTCCTCCAGGGCTCCCATCTAGCAGCCCGCTTCTTTTCTGTTGCACTTGGCTTCTGTGGGACCTTAGGATAAAGCCATCACTGCTGCAGCTTAATGCAGACCTGGCTGAACAGCAGCCCATACATTTAATACCATGCATGTTTAATCGCATCTGGCCAATGAGTGCATTACATGTTTGGGAATCTTTACTTAGGTGGTTCTTGGGGAAAATTGAGGGCATGTATATCAAGCAATTTTTGAATTATGTCTCTATTAGCATCTGTGAATATCTCCCCAGGGGAGCCAAGAAAACTCTATTAGCTGAGCATTTTAAAACAGGATTGGAGGAAGCAGTGGGGGAATATCCCATAGGAACAATAACTACAAACAGCACTTCCATGTAAACAGGTCTTAATGTGCCTTCTATATTGAATTCCTGAGAGTGAGGCTCCGGGGTGGTATCTCAGTGCCCCCTCCAGGACTGCACCCCTGAAGTGCTGGGAACTGAGACAGAAGGCTCAGGGGGCAGGGCTCGCTTCCTGGGTACCAGAAGCCTTGCAGACCATGGCAATGCTGAGTTGTAGGCAACATGACAATAATGGCATGGTTGTGTGACCTTCAGGAAGTGACCTTGGGCAAGTCACTTCCTCCCCTTGGGCCCTTAAATTGTTAGCACTGAGCTAAATGCTTTCATACAATTCATTTCAATTAATTCTCCTAATGTCCTGCAAGGTGGGTTATATTACCCCATTTTAGAGATTGGGAGTTAAGTAGCTTGCCCAAAGTTGTTAGTCAGCAAATGGCAGAGCTGGGGTTTAAATTCTGGCCTCTGACTCTAGCTTGAGGGTTATTTCCATGACACCAGATCATTTTCATGCTCTTTAGGGCGTTGTCCAGCTAAACATTCTATGAAGTATACCTTTTTGGTACCAGAAGCTTGGTGATCTCACCTCGGCTTTTGCAAAACTCTCTCAACTTATTGACACTCTAGCAGCCATGGGAACAGATATATCACTCATTAGTTCTGTGTTTTATTTATGGCTGCTGCTGGTTCCAGTGTTCTAGGGGTTATGGCTGGGGCCAGTGCACCCATAAAGCATCCTAACTGATGGTTGGTCGTCATAGTGATGGTGCTGTAGAGAAACGCTGTGGCCCTGGCTGGATCACATCCCTTCTGTCTACCTTGAAAGCAAGTATGTGGGTCTTCTTACATAAAGTGGAATCCTGGGATCATTAAAACTTCAAGGTTGGATAGACCTTAGATCATCCAGTGGATTTTAAACTCCCATAAAGGCAAAGAATTCTTTAATCAAAGGAAATTTTGCTTGGCAGCTAAGTATGTAAAAGAGATGAAAGCAATCAGATGCTAGAGTTAAAGTGAGAGATCAGAAGAATGTTGTTTTCAATCTTCAAATCCCATAGGGTGGTCTTTCAGATTTTGCAATTCATCGTTTGGAAACTGGTGATCTAATTCAACCTGCTCATTTTACAGTTGGCTAGGGTGAGCTCAGTGAGGGACACTGACTGATGTGCCCGAGGGAAGGGCTGAGGCTGAAGTCCGAATCTATTGACATGCCGCCAGGGGCTCTTTCCTTAACCATGTAAACGATGGCAATGAGTACGCCCCAGGATTGGGCTTGAAAGGATTCTAAATCCTTTGCTGTGAATAATTTGCATGAATCCATTCATTCATCAGCTTTTACTGAGTATCAGAGTCGGAGAACTTGCTCTATTCTTAGAATATTCTCTAAAATATGAGGGGATTACCCCAGGGTGGGCTAGAAGGGGAATAGCACACTTCTGTCAATATTTAGGATGTATATTAGGAAGGTAATAGAGACATTTGGAGTAGGAGCCAGGCTTTGGAGGAAAACGAAGGCCCACAGAGAAGAGCGAGAAGTAACTGTGTATGGTGTGGGATATGGGGTCTTTGCTGTGAAGTTGGAAGCCTTTGTCTTGGGCTGCCAAATGCATTTCAAGGTGTGAGGCAGTTTTGGAGATAAATCTCTGGGTCATCCATTAGTTATTTGTTCATTCATTCAACACTTCTTGAGCATCCTGTGTACTGGGCGCTGTGTTGGGCAGAAGGAATGTATGGTGAATAGGACAGACATAGTCACTGTTTTCATGAGTCAGCCTCTCCCCAAGTCTTTTCTTTGCTTATGGGATAAAGACATTTGTTCATTTGTTCATCCATTTAACAAATGTTTCTTCTTGGTGTTGGAACCAACTATCCTCTTAAAGTTGATTCCCTTAGGAGCTACAGCTCAGTGACTCCTGAGGAGACAAGCCACACCAATCATCTTTCTAGTTTCTAAAATAAGCAAATGTGAAAGCAGCTAACAGTCTAAAGCCAGTAGACAGTGGTCCCTCAGTGTCTATGGGGAGACTGGTTCCAGGCCAACCCACCTGCAACAGATACCAAAATCCACAAATTCTCAAGTCCCTTATATAGTAAAATGGCATAGTATTTGCATTTAACCTATGTACCTTCTCCTGTACACTTTAAATCATCTCTAGATTACTTATAATACCTACTGCAATTTGAATGCTATGCAAATACTTGCTCAAGAGCAACAAATTCAAGTGTTGCTTTTTGGAATGTTCTGGAATCTTTTTCAAATATGTTCTATCTGCAGTTGGTTGAATCTTCCTATGTGGAAGCCACAGATATGGAGGGCCCACTGGACTATGTTAGTACCATAATTTAAAATAAAAGATTGTACTTGGGTTCTTCCCACAGAAATTCACTGACAAAACAACTGTCTAAGCAGGGATCCGTTTTTCAAGAATGATTCGAGATCAGTTAGGGTGCAGAAGGAATGGAACACTGTCTAGATGAATTTCGATGGAAATGGATTAGAAGCAGGGAAGTCAGGGAGAGAATGAATGGAAAGACCAGCCCAAGTGGGCATCACAGTAGAAGGCTGTGAGTAGCATGAGAGAGATTTGGGGTCCTGGGGCTGGACAGACAGAAGACCAGAGGCATGGAGAGGGAAGGTGAAGGCAGAGAGGAGGAATCTATGGACAAATTTGACTTTTTAATCCTTACATGTTGCCTTGAGGGAAATAAAGGAACAATACTGCTGTGCTTACTTATTTCAAGGGCATTGGATCAATGAAGGACTGTGCTGAATATACTAAACAAGTGACTAGGTGGGTGACACTGAACTCTTTATTTTGGAAAACCTCAAATGCCCAGCCTGAGAGATGCCCAACGAGGTAACTAGACAGATTGTTTTTTACAGTCAGGTTTATGGACCCTGGATACAAAGGCTGGGTTCCTCCCTGGGGCTGATTTTGTCTGGGGGTGATGGTGTTCTGGCCACAGCTCAAGTGCAAAGTGGGTTGCTGTGACTTTCCTTTGCAGAGTAGAGTCTCTAGAGATGGAAGAACAGAGAGCAGTTGGTAAACTGTTAACTAGCTAAGCAGACTTCTCAAGGCTTCTGATGATAGAATGTAAGTTACTGGACACCCAAGTGAACCACAGAGAATCAAGTGCTTGCCTCAAAACTGGCTAAATCTCCTTCCTGTTATTGCCCCCCTCCCTCCATCCTTCCTCACTTCACCTCTTACTTCCCTGCCTCTTCTGACCATTTCTCTCTCCTCTCCCCTCTTTTTTCTCCCTCTCACCTTCCTATCTTATTTCTCCTCTTCTCCTTTCTCTCTGTAGTTGAAGGTATTATGGACTTTTTAAGCAGGATAACTTTATTCCTTAAAGAATTTATCTTCACTTTTCTTAATATAAAAGTCAGGTTGTGATCCTTCTCTGTGAGTTCCCAGGAATCTGCATCATTATCTTTAGCTTCTGGGCACTGGTGTCACAATAGTACTTGGGAATAAAAGTGGGGATTGGGATGTCAGGGCAAGCTACTGGCACTTTCACTTTATCTGTATTGTAAAGCATTGTTTGAAAAAGTGAGATTTCAGAGAAGGTGGAAGCTCTCAGCGGAGCCGCAGTCCCCGGCTGCCCGGTTGTGCCCCGCTTCCTCCCTCCTGCACCACCACCTCTCTCCCGGAGTGACTGAGGGCCCAGTGGCCCGGCCCTTGCCACCTGGCATGGAGCCTGGGTCCCCGTGCGGCCCTAACTCCCTGCTTGGCGTCTCTTCCCTCCGCGGTCACTGAGCTGCCCCAGAGCCTGAGCGGAGGGCAGCACGACGGCCTAGGCTGACCATGGCCCCGCGCTGGCCACACTGCCATTGCGCTCTGGTTGGACCCTGCTGGGCAAAACCCAGTCCGCCCTCGGGTCCCCAAACCAGCTGTGTGGCTGACAGGGTCTTGGTGCTCCGGCCGGGTGTCAGGCCTGTGCCTCTGACGTGGGAGACCTGTGTTCAGGACATTGGTCCACCAGAGACCTCCCGGCTCCACATAACATCAAACAGCGAAAGCCCTCCCAGAGATCGCCATCTCAACACTAAGACCCAACTCCACTCAACGACCAGCAAGCTCCAGTGCTGGACACCCCATGCCAAACAACTAGTAAGACAGGAACACAACCCCACCTAGTAGCAGAGAGGCTGCCTAAAATCATAATAAGGTCACAGACACCCCAAAACACACCACAAGATGTGGTCCTGCCCACAAGAAAGACAAGATCCAGCCTCATCCACCAGAACAAAGGCACTAGTCCCCTCCACCAGGAAGCCTACACAACCCACTGAACCAACCTAAGCCACTGGGGACAGACACCAAAAACAACGGGAACTATGAACCTGCAGCCTGCAAAAAGGAGACCCCAAACACAGTAAGATAAGCAAAATGAGGAGACAGAAAAACACACAACAGATGAAGGAACAAGATAAAAACCCACCAGACCTAACAAATGAAGAGGAAATACGCAGTCTACCTGAAAAAGAACTCAGAATAATGATAGTAAAGATGATCCAAAATCTTGGAAATAGAATAGACAAAATGCAAGAAACATTTAACAAGGACCTAGAAGAACTAAAGAGGAAACAAGCAATGATGAACAACACAATAAATGAAATTAAAAATAATCTAGAAGGGATCGATAGAAGAATAACTGAGGCAGAAGAACGGATAAGTGACCTGGAAGATAAAATAGTGGAAATAACTACCGCAGAGAAGAAAAAAGAATGAAAAGAATTCAGGGCAGTCTCAGAGACCTCTGGGACAGCATGAAATGCACCAACATTCGAATTATAGGGGTTGCAGAAGAAGAAGAGAAAAAGAAAGGGACTGAGAAAATATTTGAAGAGATTATAGTTGAAAACTTCCCTACTATGGGAAAGGAAATAGTCAATCAAGTCCAGGAAGCACACAGAGTCCCATACAGGAAAAATCCAAGGAGAAACATGCCAAGACATATATTAATCAAATGATCAAAAATTAAATACAAAGAAAAAATATTAAAAGCAGCAAAGGAGAAACAACAAATAAGACACAAGGGAATCCCCATAAGGTTAACAGCTGATCTTTCAGCAGAAACTCTGCAAGCCAGAAGGGAGTGGCAGGACATATTTAAAGTGATGAAGGAGAAAAACCTACAACCAAGATTACTCTACCCAGCAAAGATCTCATTCAGATTTGATGGAGAAATTAAAATCTTTACAGACAAGCAAAAGTTGAGAGAGTTCAGCACCACCAAACCAGCTTTACAACAAATGCTAAAGGAACTTCTCTCTAGGCAGGAAACATAAGAGAAGGAAAAGACCTACAATAACAAACCCAAAGCAATTAAGAAAATGGTAATAGGAACATATCTATCAATAATTACCTTAAATGTAAATGGATTAAATGCTCCAACCACAGACAGACTGGCTGAATGGATACAAAAACAAGACCGTATATATGCAGTCTACAAGAGACCCACTTCAGACCTAGGGACACATACAGACTGAAAGTGAGGGGATGGAAAAAGATATTCCATGCAAATGGAAATCAAAGGAAAGCTGAAGTAGCAATTCTCATATCAGATAAAATAGACTTTAAAATAAAGACTATTACAAGAGACAAGGAAGGACAGACACTGCATAATGATCAAGGGATCAATCCAAGAAGAAGATATAACAATTGTAAATACTTATGCACTCAACATAGGAGCACCTCAATACATAAGGCAAATGCTAACAGCCATAAAAGGGGAAATCGACAGTAACACAATCATAGTAGTGGACTTTAACACCCCACTTTCACCAATGGACAGATCATCCAAAATGAAAATAAATAAGGAAACACAAGCTTTAAATGACATATTAAACAAGATGGACTTAATTGATATTTATAGGACATTCCATCCAAAAACAACAGAATACACTTTCTTCTCAAGTGCTCATAGAACATTCTCCAGGATAGATCATATCTTGGGTCACAAATCAAGCCTTATTAAATTTAAGAAAATTGAAATCGTATCAAGTATCTTTTCTGACCACAGTGCTACGAGACTAGATATTAATTACAGGAAAAAATCTGTAAAAAATACAAACACATGGAGGCTAAACAATATGCTACTAACTAACCCAGAGATCACTGAAGAAATCAAAGAGGAAATCAAAAACAACCTAGAAACAAATGACAATGAACACACGATGACCCAAAACCTATGGGATGCAGCAACAGCAGTTCTAAGAGGGAAGTTTTTAGCAATATATTCCTACCTCACGAAACAAGAAAAATCTCAAATAAATAACCTAACCTTACACCTAAATCAATTAGAGAAAGAAGAAGAACAGCAACAAAAGAACCCCCAAATTTAGCAGAAGAAAAGAAATCATAAAGATCAGATCAGAAATAGATGAAAAAGAAATGAAGGAAACAATAGCAAAGATCAATAAAACTAAAAGCTGGTTCTTTGAGAAAATAAACAAAATTGATAAGCCGTTAGCCAGACTAAGAAAAAAAGGGAGAAGACTCAAATCAACAGAATTAGAAATGAAAAAGGGGAAGTAACAACTGACACTGCATAAATACAGAGGATCATGAGAGATTACTCCAAGCAGCTACATGCCGATAAAATGGACAACCTGGAAGAAATGGACAAATTCGTAGAAAAGCACAACTTTCCGAGACTGAACCAGGAAGAAATAGAAAATATAAACAGACCAATCACAAGCACTGTGATTGAAACTCTGATTAAAAATCTTCCAACAAACAACAGCCCAGGACCAGATGGCTTCACAGGTGAATTCTGTCAAACATTTAGAGAAGAGCTAACACCTATCCTTCTCAAACTCTTGCAAAATATAACAGAGGAAGGAACTCTCCCAAACTCATTCTATGATGCCATGATCACCCTGATACCAAAACCAGAAAAAATGTCACAAAGAAAGAAAACTACAGGTCAATATCACTGATGAACATAGATGCAAAAATCCTCAACAAAATACTAGCAAACAGAGTCCGACAGCAATTAAAAGGATCATACACCATGAACAAGTGGGGTTTATCCCAGGAATGCAAGGATTCTTAAATATATGCAAATCAATGTGATACACCATATTAACAAATTGAAGGAGAAAAACCATATGATCATCTCAATAGATGTGGAAAAAGCTTTCGACAAAATTCAGCACCCATTTATGATAAAAAACCCTCCAGAAAGTAGGCACAGAGGGAACTTACCTCAACATAATAAAGACCATATATGACAAACCCACAGCCAATATTGTTCTCAATGGTGAAAAACTGAAACCAGTTCTTCTAAGATGAGAAACAAGACAAGGTTGCCCACTCTCACCACTATTATTCACATAGTTTTGGAAGTTTTAGCCACAGCAATCAGGGAAGAAAAAGAAATAAAAGGAATCCAAATCGGAAAAGAAGAAGTAAAGCTGTCTCTGTTGGCAGATGATATGATACTATACACAGACAGTCCTAAAGATGCTACCAGAAAACTACTGGAGTTAATCAATGAATTTGGTAAAGTAGCAGGATACAAAATTAATGCACAGGAATGCTCTTGCATTCCTATACACTAATGATGAAAAATCTGAAAGAGAAATTAAGGAAACTCTCCCATTTACCATTGCAGCAAAAAGAATAAAATACCTAGGAATAAGCCTACCTAAGGAGACAAAAGATGTGTATGCAGAAAACTATAAGACACTGATGAAAGAAATTAAAGATGATACAAACAGATGGAGAGATATATCATGTTGGATTGGAAGACTCAACGTTGTGGAGATGACTATACTACACAAAGCAATCTACAGATTCAATGCAATCCCCATCAAACCACCCCTGGCATTTTTCACAGAACTAGAACAAAATATTTCACAGTTTGTATGGAAACACAAAAGACCCCGAATGGCCAAAGCAAACTTGAGAAAGAAAAACGGAGCTGGAGAAATCAGGCTCCCTGACTTCAGACTATACTACAAAGCTACACTATAGTACTGGCACAAAAACAGAAATATAGATCAATGGAACAGGATAGAAAGCCCAGAGGTAAACCCACACACCTATGGTCACCTTATTTTTGATAAAGGAGGCAAGAATATAAATGGAGAAAAGACGCCCTCTTCAATAAGTGGTGCTGGGAAAACTGGACAGCTACTTGGAAAAGAGTGAAATTGGAACACTCCCTAACACCACACACAAAAATAAACTCAAAATGGTTTAAAGATCTAAATGTAAGGCCAGACTCTGTTAAAACTCTTAAAAGAAAACATAGGCAGAACACTCTATGACATAAATCACAGCAAGATCCTTTTTGACCCACCTCCTAGAGAAATGGAAATAAAAACAAAAATAAACAAATGAGACCTAATGAAAGTTAAAAGCTTTTGCACAGCAAAGGAAAACATAAACAAGACGAAAACCCTCATAACCCTCAGAATGGGAGAAAATATTTGCAAATGAAGCAACTGACAAGGGATTAATCTCCAAAATTTACAAGCAGTTTATGCAGCTCAATATTAAAAAAACAAACAACCCAATCCAAAAATAGGCAGAAATCTAAACAGACGTTTCTCCAAAGAAGATATACAGATTGCCAACAAACACATGAAAGGATGCTCATTATCACTAATCATTAGAGAAATGCAAATCAAAACTGCAATGAGGTATTACCTCACACCAGTGAGAATGGCCATCATCAACAGATCTGCAAACAACAAATGCTGGAGAGGGTGTGGAGAAAAGGGAACACTTGCACTGTTGGTGGGAATGTGAATTGTTACAGCCACTATGGAGAACAGTATGGAGGTTCCTTAAAAAACTACAAATAGAACTACCATATGACCCAGCAATCCCACTACTGGGCATATACCCAGAGAAAACCATAATTCAAAAATAGTCATGTACCACAATGTTCACTGCAGCTCTATTTACAATAGCCAGGACATGGAAGCAACCTAAATGTCCATCAACAGATGAATGGATAAAGTAGATGTGGCACATATATACAATGGAATATTAGCCATAAAAAGAAACGAAATTGAGTTACTTGTAGTGTGTGGATGGACCTACAGACTGTCATACATAGTGAAGTAAGTAAGAAAGAGAAAAACAAATACCATACGCTAACACATATATATGGAATCTGAAAAAAAAAAAAAAGGTTCTGAAGAACCTAGGGTCAGGACAGGAATAAAGACGCAGACATAGAGAATGGACTTGAGGACACAGGGAGGGAGAAGGGTAAGCTGGGACAAAGTGAGAGAGTGGCATGGACTTATATACACTGCCAAATGTAAAATAAATAGCTAGTGGGAAGCAGCCGCATAGCACAGGGAGATCAGCTCGGTGCTTTGTGACCACCTAGGGGGGTGGGATAGGGAGGGTAGGAGGGAGATGCAAGAGGGAGGGGATATGGGGATATATATATGCACTGATTCACTTTGTTATGTAGCAGAAAGTAACACACCATTGTAAAGCAATTATACTCCAATAATGATGTTAAAAAAAAAGTGAGTGTTCATTCATGTATTGCTTGTGAGATTACTATGTAAATAAATAGGAAAACATGTTTTTACAAATCAGGTGAGTTGAACATTTTATGTTTCTTTCTCTGAAGAATCTCAAACCAGTCCCATGCAGTTGTTTTGACTTGTATGTGGCCGTTGCTTTTTCTCAGAATCTGTGGCCTTGGATAGAAAAATAAGTTTTAAAAAGTTTATCGTCCTTGCTCTGACATATTGTGAAATACCAGCGATTTTAGCTCAGCAAATCTTGTGTGTCTTTGTGTTGGGTTTTAGATTTTCTCAACTACAGGATGGATGTGAGGAGGTGGGCAGGTAGCAGAGTGGATGGGACCTGGAGTCAGTCTCATTTTGTTGGTCAGGTTCGGGGTCTTCAGGCTGCAGCTGAATGAAAGAGTCCTGGGCCTGGGCGCCTCTGGATAGCCCTCCAAGACCCAGACACTGGGAAGGCTTCTGACCACAGAATACATTCTCCTGACTGGAGGCGAGGAGGTCCTGGCTGTCCTGCTGCTTGTCATACAAGTAGAAAAGGTTTAGATATAGAACTCGGGGGCCACCCAGAGCAGCAAATGGAGTTGTCCTTATGGGGAATGACAGGCCTGAGGAAACCCCTCCCATTTACTTTGAAAGGGGTATTTCTGGGAATATCATAAGCCTTGAAAAATGATAATATAATGAACAGACTTGGTGGAGAGAAAGGTGGGAGAGGTAGAGGAAGTAAGTGTCCTTTTCTCCCAACATTTTAGAGAAGGTGGATAATAGACACTACTTAAAGCCAACACTTAAGTAATCAAGGATTGTGTGCCATTTAAAGTATAATTATATCCACAGAAGAATTAAAAACAACAAACCAAATCTGGAGGTAGAAAGAGGAAAAAGAAGCAACAAGAATATATTGTATAGCACAGGGAATTACAGCCATTATCTTGTAATAACATTTAATGGAGTATAATCTGTAAAAATACTGAATCACTATGTTGTACACCTGAAAATAATATAATATTGTAAATCAACTATACTTCAATTTAAAAAAAAAAGAAAGATGAAAAAGAGAAAAGAGAGAGGTTGGGGTTAAGGTTGTAGAGGAGTAATTCACTTGAGCTGTTTCTGTTTATTCAGTGGTAGGAGGGTATATGGACCCTGGAGATGCACACACACACATACACACACATTTATCAGCAAGATCATGCTCTTTTTAAAGGCTGTAGGGGAGAATCCATTCCCTTGCCTCTTCCAGCTTCTGGTGGCCACCAGCATTCCTTGACTTGTGGCCACATCACTTCAATCCTTGCCTCCATCTTCACATCAACTTCTCCTCTTCTGTCTGTGTCTAATCTCTGCCTCTCTTTTATGATACTTATGATGACATATAGGACCTACCGAGTTAATTCAGGGTAATTTCCTCAAGATCCTTAATCATACTTGCAAATAACCTTTTTCCTTATAAGGTGACATCGTTTCCAGGGATCAGGACCTGATATCTTTGGGTGCCCATGGTTCAGCCCACTACAACCCAACTTTATTAGGTTATAAGCCCTTTACCAAAGGGAATAATACAACTATTTGATGAGTAGAAGTGGTGATATTCCCAATGCTCCAGGCACAGTTTAAGGGCAAGTTTCGCTGCATTTGGACAATGAAAAGTGCTCTGGAGTGGAACTCAGAAGGCTTGAATTGAGTCGTGAAATTGTTACTTCCTAGTCATGTGGCCTTGAAATCGAAGCCCCAGGACCTCAGTTTTTTTAACACTATAAAATTAGTTCAATGATAATATAGGATTTTTTTAAATTAATTAATTTATTTATGGCTGTGTTGGGCCTTCCCTGCTGCATGCGGGCTTTCTCTAGCTGTGGCAAGCAGAAGCTACTGTTCGTTGCCAGGGCATGTGGGATCTTCCCAGGCCAGGGCTTGAACCCGTGTCCCCTGCATTGGCAGGCAGACCCCCAACCACCCCACCACCAGGGAAGTCCTAGGATTTTTAAATATAACAGGATTTCTTTGTTGTCCAAGTCAAACATTATATGGGCAATATTTTCTTAAGCTACAAAATACTAAACAGTCCATAACAAATGGTTAAAGTTGGATATGTGTGGGTAGTTGGCTTCATATGAACCGTATTTCAAATCTTTTGCCATCAAGTGGATCCAGCAAATCTCCAGAGTAATACTACATGTTTCATACAATTTAGAATACATAGAAAATGGACTTTCTAAAGGCCCCAATAAACACACCTGGATTCTCATGGTTTCCCCAAGTTTACCAAGTTATTATTGCTATTTTTTTTTTTTGGTCTGTTGTTCTTGTGTAGCTTGTGACATTCCTGGTTTCATGAATGAGTTATGGTCAGAGATGGCAAAATAACCCTATATTTAGACAGATATAAGATATGGTAGCAGGAGAACCCACTTTGAGAAACACTGGTGTGTGCCTCACTGCTTCAGGCAGTGCTTTGAGCTGGAGTAGTGAATCCCTTCGGAAGTTACTGTGGCAGAGCCCGTAGACATGGTGCTTTGGGGAGAGAGGGCTCTCGTCTGGTGAGGGTGAGGTTGCATAAAGCTGGCCCAGCAAGCAGTGAGAAGAGAGGCAGAGAATTAACTGGTATTGGTCTCTGAATCTTCTGGGGGCATGACTTGTCTGTCACCTCCACACCCCTGTCTTGATCTTCTCTCTGCAGCCCCTGCTGTCCTCACTTTGGTGGAAGTGACGATGAGCTTGATGGATCAGCAAGCCCTGGCAGTGAAGGCTGGGTATGTGTGGTGACATAGCACATAGGGGAAAAGTCATCTCAGTGTTCCTACTCTGGAAGTTTCACTGGCAACTGTCAACTCCAAAGGGAAGGCTTCTACTTCCTAAGAGGCCTGATGGACTTTAAACCAAAGACATAAAGCATGGCTTTTGTCTTTCTTGTCTGATGAGTAGTATATTCATTTGATTGGCATGATCTAAGGCTGGAAAGAATTAAACACTTATAAAGTACCTGCTATGAAACAGAAAACAAGCTTGATACTTCCCCATATGCTGCTTCATTTAATCCTTACAATATGTAGCATTACTACCAGTGTTCTGGGTTGAACCGTGTTATCCAAAAAGATATGTTGAAGTCATAATCCCTGATAACTTAAATGTGACTTTATTTGGAAATAGTCTTTGCATTTGTAATCAAGTTAAGATGAGGCCATTAAGGCTCTAATACAATATGACTGGTGTTCTTATAAGAAGAGGAAAATACCATGTGAAAACAGAGACACAGAGAGAAGATGGCCATGTGAAAATGGAGATAGAGACTGAAGTGATGCTGCCACAAACCAAAGTAGACCTGGAGCTACCAGAAATTGGAAGAGGCAAGGAAAGATTCTCTTCCAGAGGCTTGGCCCTGCCAACACCTTGCTTTTGGACTTCTAGCCCCCAGAACTGCGAGAGAATACATTACTGTTGTTTTGAGCCATCCACTTTGACATAATTTGTTACAGGAAATTAATACAACCATCATTCTCATTTCTCTATTTTTACAAATGAGGAAAGTGAGACCTGGAGAAGAGAAACTTGCCCAGGGTCACACGACTGATAAGTGGCACATCCAGGATTCGAACCCAGCTATTTTGACTCCAGACCTAATATCTATGCTACTTCAAAATTACTACTGAAAAATAAAATAAGAACAAGACCAAGGGCCTAAGAAAGACTACTGATGGGTTCTTTAGAGATGTTCCACTGCTCTCTTTAAATTGACTGCATCCTGTTGGTTCCTCCAGTAGGAGGAGGTCTTCTCCTCTTAATAATAAGTGAGTGAATAGTTTCCCATATCACACACACATTAAAAGTGGTGTTTTGGGCCACAAGGTGAAGGCTATAGCACAGGAGCATATGTGTGGTACAGACTTAATGACAGACCACAGACTCCATCTGGAGGGGGCTTACTTGTTGAGGTACTAGGTGTCCAGGACAGAAGATGAAATTTTAGAGACCAATACCTGCTTGTTGCTGTTGCTGTATCATTGGAAATTTTATGTAACTTCTCTATATAGAGAAGTTCTTATATAAAAGGAACAATGATATCAACTTGCAAGAGTTATTAAATTTTTTCCCTTAGAGTGTTATTTTGAGGGTTACATTAGCTCACGTATATAAAAGCACCTGGCACTACATCTGGGACATTGTAGATGCAGAATAAATATTAATCCCTTCCTTCATCTGAGTTCCTGGAGGCAGTCTTAAACATATGTTCTCTACTTTTCACCTTAATCCCCTCATTACCATAACATTAGATGAATAACTGATATGTTCTGTGGTAATAAAACCAAAAGCTGTAACCTTGAGAAGTTAAAGCAGGGGAAGGGAGATGGTCACCTCTGGCTATGGAAAGGAAGGAACAGGGTAATATTTCCACGCACCATTAGCCTTATAAGGAAGTAGGCAGCTCTTGCATTAATTTGTAATCTCGGTGGGTGTCTGCTCTGAAGCTCTGAGTAGGGATGGGACACATTCTCTTGGGATCTGGTGGAGAACAGAGACTTTGCTCAATTGTTATGACTGGCAAGCTGAATTTGGAGTTTTAGAAGAGCACGTATAAGGGACTGAGGGACAGGAAGAGTCTCTATTTGCATACAGAACTCTTCTTCCCGATTGTTAGATTTCAGGTGGTTTTTAAGAAAGAAAAAGTTTTCTGAATATGTTTCAGCTTTCAAAATCTCAGAGAAACACAATCATAGAGTTGTAGAATCATAGATTCACTAAATTTTAGCTAAAGCTTTAAAAGTTCTTACATAGGGCTAACATATAGAACAGATAAAGTGGAGCTGGTTTTGTGGAAGCAGGAATGAAGGGCTCAGAGTCTGCCCTACCACCTCCTGCTCAAAACCAAATAAAAGAAATCTTTGGTTACTCCAGAATTCCATGAAGCAGAGTTCGAAAATCATCACTATTGCCATAGGAAACTGAGATCCAGGTAAAACAATGATTTGAACAAGGTTAAACAGAGACAGATTATTGATAGAAACCAGGTCTTGTAACTGCTAGTCCAGAGTTCATCCAACCACGTCATTCTGTCCTTCAGTCTCTGGCCTACTTCAGCTTTGATTGGTACTTTAGCTAGTCCTTTGTCTGCAAACGTATTTCATTATTATGCATGTGATACTACCTCTTGGGAGAGGAATTCTGTCTACAACATGCAGTTGTGGAAGTATATACATCGAATATGAATGTACATTGTTGGAGGCTGGTCTTGTTTAATGCATTGCCCATCAAAATTGGAATCTTTCCTGGATCCTAATTTTACGTGGTAAGAATTATCTAGAAGAACTATGTTCTATTTGGAGCAAAGTCTCATGAAGAGGAAGAAAATACTCTCTATTTCTTGAGCTCCTTTAACTTTGGGGACCAAACCACTAACTTTCTAGTAATAAACATTAAACAACATGGTTAACCTGAATTTTAAACTATATTCTCACTAAAGAATGGAGTTAAAGTCATGGCTGATTAGGTGGTTTTAGAGTAAAGTTTCTTATGCGGGTTGAGGATTAAAGGCTGGGGAAAGAAACTGATACTTGTTTAATGTCTTCTAGCTGCTGGGCACTGTGATCAGCATTTTACAAAGTCTTTTACCACCATAGTCTTCCCAACTACTTCTTAAACAAAGTTAATCAGTACGATGACTTTTGACAGTCATTGACAGTCATTTGACAGTCATATAGACAGACCATACCAACAATATAGTCATCAGACAATCTGAGAGAGGATTTTGATGTATTCTGCTAGTCTCACACAGCTAGTAATCCACCAAGACTCACGCATATAGGGTAGGAACAGAAGATCCTAATTCCCCTGCCGCTCCCCCATCACTCTCCAGGCGCCACGTTTCAGCACCACGGACAGCGCATCACTCGCGCGCTTGGAGAAAGGCCGGAATCAATACAGCGCTGATTTAGCCGGGCTTTTTCAAATCTCTCGGGTCTCCGCGCGCCACTTTCCATGCATATTCTAAACTACTCTCACAACAACCTAAGCTGCAAAACACATTCATATAAAACGGCAAGCTCGGGGGTTTGCTTACCGTCTGACAAGTCAATCAGCCCGAGGTAGTGCAAAAGTTTCAGAGAGGACCACACGACCACCACTATTCCCAATGTTTGGAGCCCCTCAGACTCGCCCTCCGCCCACATCCTCACGGAACACTGGCGCACTAGCAAGACGCCAAGCGGGCATTTAAAGCCGGAAAACCACGCTTCCAAGCCTCCCTTCCCGCTGTTCTAAGTGCACGGTTTATTTCCGCCGGTCTTTCTTCCCTCGCAGTCTCTCCCCCCTCCCTCCCTTCCACTCCTCCCCGCTCCCTCCTCCTTTCTCCTCCTCCTAGCTGGCAACGTCTATGTTTTTTCATAGTAATCTTTGCTTTTATTTCATTTTCTCCCAAGGCAGTTTCCCTAAAGGTTTAACCAACCCCTAACCATCTGCTACCCGAGTGTGACCGTAATTGGCAACGTCTCACAGCATATTCTCTCTGCCACTCAGAGGGAATGCATGTGAGAGTAGACATAAATGAAGACAGAAGGGAAGAGACTTAATGCTTTTGATCTGAGATAGACTTAGACGTGAGGGTTATTCTTCAAAAGGACAACAATTTGTTTTTACTTCTTCAGTTACAAACCCGTCAAGCTTATTCTGGGATATAGGTGGTTCCTGCTTTGACATCATAAAATGTCCCTGGAAACCGGATCATCAAGAAGGTAATTGTAAACTGGACTGGGCCCACAGTTATATTTGTGTTTAGGCAGGTTTTATATCAGTATCAGAAATTATTAAGAGGGTAGTCAGGCTGACTAAATGATCACTGGGCAGCACTGAATGAGCAAAACTTCTGGAAATAAAGCAAAAAAAAAATATGGTGAAGCAAAAGATGATATTCATGTATCCTAAACTTCTCGGCTCTGTGGGGAACTTTACAATTTTCCTGCACGGGATTGTCAGCAGTGAGCCTCGTGGGGAATGGTAGTCAATGTGGTGAAGAAGGAAGACTGGAGACTAATGTCACAAAGACCTTGGGAAAGTTCCTTGATCTCCATGAGGCCCAGTTTCTGCTTCTGTGAATACACTTACCTCAAATAAGAGAACCCATGCCAAGTATGAGAACAGAGTATGCATTTAAGAAATGCTAGTGTCAGATTTTGAGAACACGCTATGCTGGCAACAATGTGGGGAAAAGACACCCTCATGAATTGTGGGTGGGAATGTACATTCACACAACCTCTTGGGAGGGAAAAAAATACATCAGAAATAAATAGTGTATACACCCTTGGGACCTGAAATTTCACACACAGGGATGCCTACATGTGTGTGCAAGTATATATATGTGTACAGCATATTCACTGCGTCATTTGTTTATAACAGCAAAAGAGTGAAAAAAGTATATGCTTATCATTGAGCACACTGGTTAAATAAATTACAGTGCATACATAAAAGGAATACTATATAGCCATTAAAATTATATATCTTGTAAATTTAATTATAAATTAAAATTTATTCTCTTTTTGGAAGAATACTAAAAATATATAATTAAATGAAAATGTTGTTTAGTACATTACCATTTTAATTTTGAAAAGGGACATTTACATTTTACCATTATCATTTTAATTTGGAAAGGGACATATACCTACACACATGCTGGCATATACATAACATATTTCCAGAAGGATAACTGATAATTGAGAATTTTAGTTGCTTCTGTAGGGTCTGGGGCCCGAGGGAGACCCACTATGAAAATTTCCTCCCGTGTGTGTAACTGACTTTAAACAACAACAATGACTAAATGTGAAAGTTCTTCTCTCCTTTCTTTCCTTCTTTGTGAAAGGGGGAGACATATTCTACATATCTGAGTGAGACTCAGGAAACTCTTGTCTCCTCTGCTCTGTAACTCCCCCATTGGTTCTATATATCAATCTCCAATTTCATTGGTGCCTGGGCAGTGCCTGGAGTCAGTCTATTCCAGCTTGTGAAAGCTGATTGTTAAAATTTCAGGAAACCAACAAGACAGTTGTTACACCTTTGGTGGCTTGAAATCAACCACAGCAGGAGTATTTACACCAAGAAAATTGGCAAACACTGTAATTGAGTGCTTCCTCCCCATCCTCACCATTACAGGTTTACCAGGACACCACTCTGCCATTCCAGATCCCACCTGCCCAAAAGGAAACCTGACAAATTCACCTGCCCAGGGGTTGTCCTGCCTTACTGTGTTTTCTATCCTGTGGAGCCCTAGCGAGAGAAATACTTAACCCAATGAGCTTCGTGGTATTTTAGGCATTAGCACAGCCAGACATGAGGAACTAAATTAGGAGCAGAGGTATTTCCGTTTCTGGTAAGTCAGTACTCTGTTCTCTTGCCTTCTCTATAAACTCTCCTGGTTTGCACTGCTCCTTCCTGCCTCTCTATTGCTTCCTTTCCAACAGCTCTCTACCTTATAAGACTGGTGCTGTCCCTGACTTTCTCCTGCCTCTGCATTCACTCCCTTTGCAAGATTATGTATGCTTACTGCTCTAGATGTCAGCTCTGGGCAGATGGCTCTGGTCTCAGACACATTTCTGTCCTGCATTTTTACCTGTTGTATTATTTCACCTTGCACAAAACATTCTCAGTTCAGTTTCACCAACATGTATTACTCAGCATTTGTTAGATGCAAGGCCAGATGCTAGAAACTAGACTTAATCCTTTGCCACTTTCTGGAATTTCTGGGAATAAACGACATGAGAAGGAGGAGTGGTGGTTCCCACTTTCTGCCTTTGCTGTCACCATGCAAGGACTTAAATTCGTTCAAGAATTCTGGTCTCAGAGACAAGCGCCCTCCTGATTGTCTCCTAAACCTGAGCTTTAGGAACATCTGCCTCTCATGTGAGTTACGTCAAAGATAACCAGACAGATTTAACTACTATTTTCTAGAAATTGTGGGGTGCTTTACACAGGCCATTTCCCTGGATTCTCACAATATATCGGTGTGGGTATTTCCACTTTCCCAAGAAGATCACAGAGGGAAATTCAGGTCTCATAGGTGTATGAGTATTAAACCCAGGTCTACCTGCCTCCAAAGTCCACATTTCCCCACACATCCAGCTAATAAATGGGTATCTGTGGTTTGATACTCGTGAGATCCATGAATTGTTTATTAAAGAACCTGCTTTTTCTCACATCACATTTCCATCCAGCATGATGTGGTGTCTGCACAAATCTTCCCTCTACATGTAACCTCCCTTCAAAGTTTTATTGAATTTCCGTCTTTCATTTGATGAGAAATTCTTACCCTAACGGGAACACTTACGGAATCCATTTCACAAATTGCTTTTTCTTATTTCCATATAGATTGTAAGGTGAATATGTTTGCCTTGTAGATATCAGCCTGCATAGAATTGGACACTTTTCTCACTTTGTCCCATTTTTTGGCCAAGAATCTTTGTTGGCCCTCTTCAATTCTTTATCAGCACTAGCAGGCAACTTTTCCCCCTCTGAGCTGTTTGCCATAAAGAAACAAAGAATTGGTCATTCATGAGACGTTCCCCCTGAGTGAACGTGGGGTGAAGGTGGTGAACCGACCTCATGTATCAGCTACCTGACTTGTTCTGACCCAGACACCACAAAACACAGGATTCCAGTTCAGAATTGTCACAGTCTGACAAATGAGTACTGGCTATGGTTTTCAAAGTCCCTTAGGACTCTTGGGAACCAAGATTGTCACACTCACAAACGACTAGTGTCTATGTCAGCTCAGGATGCTATAACAGAATTCCATAGACTGGGTGGCTTCAACAACAGATATTTATTTTTCACAATTCTAGAGGCTGGGAAGTCTGAAATCAGGGCACTAGCATGGTCGTGTTCTGGTAAGGGCCTTCTTTCTGGCTTGTAAATGGTTGCCTTCTTGCTGTATCCTTACATGGTGGAAAGAGAGAGAGCTCTAGTTTTTCCTCTTCCAATAAGGACACTAATCCAGTCATGAGGACCCCATCCTCATGACTTCATCTGAACCTTATTACCTCACAAAGGCCCCACCCCCAAGTATTATCACATTTCAAATTAGGGTTTCAGCATGTGAATTTTGGAGAGACACAGACAGTCAGTCCACAGCACATAGTTTTCACCAAACAATTGCAGGTACACAGAATTTCTGCGTGAGAATTTTAGCTCTGCCACCTGTGTGACCTGGGACAAGTCATTTAAATGTTTGCAGCCAGCCTCCTCACCTGTAAAATGGGAATACTCTTGGTACCCGTATCATAAGATTGTTGCAGTAATGAAGTGCGATAATGCCATAAACTGCTTAGCACAGTCCTGGACATGCAGTGAACGGCAGCGTGACACAGAGGTCCAAAGCAAACCTCCAGGGTCAGACTGCCTGCACTGACTCTTAACTCTGCCGTTACTTAGTTCTGTGACTGCTGGTGAGTTACTTAACCTCTCAGTGCCTGAGTTTTCCCACTAGTAAAACAGATATAATCATAGTACATACTTCAGACAGTTGTGAAGACTGAAATGAATGAGTTATTATTCATAGAAAGAACTATATTAGTATCATTATCATTATTATTATTCATACACTCCAGGGGATCATCAGCAGCTGGGCCCCATGGAAAAGTCACAGATTGAGTATGTACACGGAGTTTTGGAAAAAGCCTTTTCCATTGGGGGTTTGGATCTGGGGACAGAAAGGAATATTCTTTCAGGTATGGGAATAAGACTTTCTCTGGAAATTTCTGGGTAGCATGAACTTCAGTTTTCTAGCCACAAATCTTCCTTCCAGGCAAATGGTTTCGGTCGAGTCTGATTTGTTGCTGCTTAAAATTCATTTATGTTGGCCCCCAGCAGTCAGAAAAAAAATTCTATTTTAGCTGGCTACTTCTGCTGCTTATAGCTTGCTTTTTGCTGTGTAACCTGAAGTAAACAGAGGTGTCCTGTGGTACAGGGCCCCCCAAGATTGCAGTTCACTTAGCTAACCGAAAACACATGGGCAACGCTGTGTTCACATTCACTTGACTCCGTAGGGCTTGCTGCTGGTATGTGGGTTTCTGTGTGCTTCTCCCAGACATACTGTCTAAATCTCATCTGGATAAACTAATTTGGTAGAGGTCTCATCTTCTGGAATGTTCTTCTGCAGTTGGTATAAAAATAATGCCAATAATTGCATTTGGAGTTCTCTTTTCTTTAAAAGGTGGGAAAGAAATGAAAGAATTCCTCAGAGCACCATCTCAGAGCTCTCAATTCTACCAGAAGGCGAACTATTAACTGCAAGATGGTTATGATTCAGAGAGAAAATCATTACTATTCCCATTACTGGTCAAAATGCGAAAATTATTCTAGTGTTCTTTATCATAGCCCTTATCTTGGTGCTCTTTTGGGGGCACTGGCTGCATTTGTTTAAATTAGTTTTATAATGAAGATGATAATTGTACAATAATTAAGTAATGATATATCTCTTCCTTCCTTCCTTCCATCTTTCCTTTATTCCTCCCTCCCTTCCTTTTGCCCTCCCTCTCTTTCCTCCCTCCCTCCCTTCCTCTTTTCCTTTCTCTCTCCTCTTTCTCAGCTATTTACTAGGCCTGTGTTAGACACTATGCACAGATGAAGAGGAAAGCCTTTTCCATTAGGAGGGTCACAATGTCTAAAAAATGCTCTAGGATTTCTATTGGCCAGGCCAAAAAGTTCGTTCGGGTTTTTCCATAAGATGTTACGGAAAAAACCAGATTGAACTTTTTGGCCAATCCAATAATTGGCAAAATTGTTTCACCTTTTGCATTACTTCACATATTGAGGTTTCTCAACAAATATTTGTTGAAAAATACTGTGCTTACTCTTCATAATAAACTTTCAAATTAGGGTGCAGCATTATTTTCATTTTACAGAGAAGAAAACAGGGGCCAAGAGAGGGAAACTAAAAGTTATCAGCATTTTTCATGGGTTGGACATTGTGTGGGACTTTCACACAGGTTTTTTCCTTTTTCTTAATTATCACAAGAATGAATACCAACTGACAGAGGAAGCTCAGACAAGGGTGTCCCAGGAGGTGATAAAACTAGTTGGTGGCAGAGCCAGGCCTGGAGTTCAGGTCTTCTGTGGATTCTTTCATTGAAAGTATTCCCTGACTCCCCAGGACTCCGATTCTCAGTGGTCAGCAGTGGGGGCCATGAGGGGTAGAGTTCAGAGTTTGTCCTGGTCCCCGTTTTTCCTGTTTCTTCTCAGTTCTTTCTCTCAGGCCCTTTGCTTCTCTCCCCAATAATAATAACTACAGTAACACAGCCGTCCCAGCCTGGGTTAGAGATTTTATACACTTCGTTAACTCACTCAGTCCCAACAACGATTCCACTTCTTCGCTAGTCATTATTGCTCCTGATAGCATATTTATGGGAGGGGGCAGATGCTGAAAGGTAAAAGCCTCAGTGCATGGAGCTGGAAGCCCTTCTCTCATAAACAAATCACTGGGGAGAGATGACCTGCTTCAATTAGCTTCCCGTGGAATCCAATGGGGGAGTTCTCCACGCCTTGGGTCCCAGTCCCTCTGTGGGCAATTCTCAAAGGCAGATCTGTTTATCTGATTTTATCATCAGCTCCATGGAGATGGGGGGCAGGAGAGACAATGGGAGAAAAGCATCCCGGTTTTCTTCTTGGATTTTAGAAAACCCTCAGAAAAGATTATCTCAAGCACCTCCCAAGATTAGTTTTAGGAGGATCTTGAACCCTCTTTCAAGAATTCTGTGTCCTTTGGGATGAACTTCAAGACCTCCCCTCTTCCCTCCCCACCACACACCAAACTTCCAGCCTGCAGGACTCATTCTTCATTCTGCATCTCACCAACATCTCTTTCCCCATCACAATCCTAGGCTGAGGAGGTGGAAGCATAGGTCTCTCTGCTAAACGCAGGCTAGAACGCAGGAGTTGATGCTTCCCGGCAGGCAAGAGTAATGAGCACATTTATGAACAAGTGCACCATGTTCATGTTGATTGTCAGCGTGAATCATTTTTTGGTTTGAGCAAAACGCAAGAGGGAGGGGATATGGGTATATATATATATATATATATATATATACATATAGCGGATTCACTTTGTTATACAGCAGAAACTAACACAACACTGTAAAGCAATTATACTCCAATAAAGATGCTAAAGACAAAAAAACCCTGAACTGTTGTCAGTGAACATTCATTTGTAAATAAAGCCAGGGAATAATGGCATTTAAATAACCACCAACATGGTTCAGTTTTTTACCTCTTTTGCTTCCTCAGGAGGGATCCAGGCTCCGTTGGAATTTCAACACACATTCTTCTCTTCCTTCCTTCCCTCCTCTCCTGCATTGCTTTCTTCCTTCCTGCCTTCCTCTCTCCAATATCATGTTCCCTCGGGCCCAGTGATACAACTGTGACTAAGATCAGTCTCGACCATCAAGGAGTCTCCGGTCCAGTGACTGTACTTCCAAACAGAACCACAGATGGGCACCAGTTCCAGCCAGCTTTCTTCTAGACCAAATGCATTTGACATTGACTTCCTGGCACAGAACTTGACTTGCACTGCCCTGCCCATTCCCTTGTCTCTCTGTTTCCTCACATGGAATGCTCTCTCCCTCCTCTGCCTGGCTAAAGCCAAATCAGTCATCTTCCAGAGCTGAGCTGAAGTCTGGACTCTCCACGCTCTCTAACCTGCTCTTCTGTCTCCAAATGCAGGGCACGTATTTGTCAATCGTGCTTTTGGGGGAAATCTCTTGCTTTAATTTCTTTTTTTTTTTTTTTTTTTTGTGGTACGCGGGCCTCTCACTGTTGTGGCCTCTCCCGTTGCAGAGCACAGGCTCCGGACACGCAGGCTCAGCGACCATGGATGGCTCACGGGCCCAGCCGCTCCGCGGCACGTGGGATCCTCCCGGACCGGGGCGCGAACCCGTGTCCCCTGCATCGGCAGGCGGACTCCCAACCACTGCGCCACCAGGGAAGCCCTCTTGCTTTAATTTCTTGCATTGCTAACTAACTCTCAGTTACAGTTGTGAGAGTTCTTATTAATGCAGCAAGGTAGCATGGCATAGACACAAGGACGGGGATTTGAAGGCAGGCCTGGGTCTATTCATGTCTCTGACACTCACTAGCTGGATGACCTTCAAATGACTTGACCTTGCTGAGGCTTTGTTTTTTCACCTGAAGGTAGTGGTGCTTCCTGAGTCCTAGGACACCTCTGTGGCCAGGAATACAAGGATGGTTTCAAATACTCTGGCAGGAGCATCCGTCTTCGTTTCAGGAGCATCCCTTCCTACCCCCCAGGGATATACTTGTCCAGGGCCTGGCATAGGACAGTTCATGGGCTGAGCTTTGAAAACCGGAGGGAGGGATGTTTGCTTATGTGTTTACCTACCTAGTAGAACCCCAAATCCTTTTTTTTTATGGAATCATAGATTATTAGAGGGGAAGAGTAAACCAGAGGAAGCATCCTGAAGAATTCTCCAGTGACCACTGATTCTCAGCCCTGTAACACCTGAGAGATGACACATTCCTACTGGGGACAGTGGTCAAGGCGGTGACTCTCGCTTGGTGAAATGGAGAGTGAACTGGAGAGAGGATTTAGAATCTCCAAGAGGCAAATATGCATAATTAGGAAAAGTTCCTCAAGTGATTTTTCTATGTGCTCTTCCCTCATTAGAACTGATATACTCTAACTCCTTTAAAAAGTATTATAAAATATTTCAGACATAGAAAGAGGTATAAAAAATAATCTGATGAATACTCATATACCCATCTCCTAGAAATAAAGTTATACCAGTAGAGCTGAAGCCCATGTACCCTGCTTTGATTACAACCCCTTCCCCTCTAAAATAACCATATCCTGAATTTGGTGATTTTCACTTCCATGCATTTCTTTTTAGTTTTACTACACACACACACACACACACACACACACACACACACACACACACATATATCCCTTAAATAGTATATAGCATAATTTTACATGTTATTAAACATTACAAAGATAGAATCATATCACATGTAGGCTTCTGAAATTTGCTTTTATTTTTTTGCTCAAACCTATGTTTATAAAATTCATCCATGTTGGCATGTGAAACTGTAGTTCACTCATTTTCATTGTTGTATTATATTCCATTCAGTGGCTAGGCCATGATAAACACACCATTCACCTGTTAGCAGACAGTTAGCTTGTTACCTCTTTTCTGCTATTGCAAATCGTGTGGCTCTGATCAGACTGAACATGCTTCTGACGCACTTTTGCAAGAGTTCCTTTTGGGCAGTGGTTCTCAATGGCAATTTTGCCTCCAGGGGACACTTGCTAATGTCTGGAGACAGTTTTGGTTGTCTCAACTGGGGAGGCTACTGGAATCTAGTGGAGAGAAGCCTGGGGTGCTGCTAAATATCTTACAATGCACAGAACGTCCCTCACAACAAAGAAATATCTGTCCCCAAATGTCAAGAGTGTGGAGGCAGAGAAACTGCTTTAGGGGAGGAGTAGAACTGCCGTATTACAGGGTTTGTGCATCTTTGATTTAAATATTGCTAAATTGTTTTCTAAAGTGGTTGTATTAATTGACACCCAAACTAATGGTATGTGTAAGAACTCCCATTCACCCCTACTTTATAGATTAAAAACCCGAGGCCTGGTAGAGGTGTGGAGTGACTTGGACAAAGGTATGGAATGATAAGGACATTATAAAACTTTGACAAAGACGTGGTGCTATGTTTTCCCAGAGAGAACACATCAAAGGAATATAAATCTAGTCCTTCAAGGCAAGAGACATTACAAAGTGTCTATCATGTGCCAGGAATTATTCTTTACATTCATTGTCTCTAATATTGCAAAACTGTAGAAGTTAGTATCAGAGAATAGCACAGCACACTTAATAGCATGAGCTTTGAAGTCAGATAGACCCAGAGTTGTGTCCTAGAACAGTTATTTACTAGCCCTGTGCCTTGGGGAAGTTACTCGACTGCTCTGAGCTTCAGTTTCCTCATCTATAAAATGGGGATCATAATAGTACCTGCATCATACTATTGTTGTGAAAGAAATAATGCAATAGGTGATCCATGAATATTAGCTGTCATCATCATCATCACATCATCATCACATCATCACTGTCATTTAATAGAATAGAGCCTCTGAGTTTAAGTAAGTTGGCAAAAGGTTACAGCTAGTATGTGGTAGAACTAGAACTAGAGTTTGAACTCAGTTCCATCTGACTCCAAAGTCCATCTCATTTTAACTGTCACGATGCCTCCCTAAGAGGGGAGGACTCCTAGCCCCATCCCAGTAATTTGGACTTTTTTTGTGGGGGGGAGGGTGGGTGCAACCCATATGAATTATTAAAAGTCAGACTCTGTCAAAAACTTTTAAATAACACATTTTAATGGTTTCATGAATATTTAGTAACTCAACTAAGTAAAACAAATGCTGCCGAGACATCAGTCCCCTGGGGACCTGCTGTAATAGACAGACAAGGATGATCTGTAATTAGAACATGGACTGCATGCAAATGGTGGGTCTGCAGAGTCTCTTACAGATTATGAGTCTTGCCTTTACCACATTATTGCTATTAACCTGCCCATCCCTGAAGACAAACCAACTGAAACCTATCACCTCTGCAAAGGATCACAAATTTAAAGTTAATGGTGTCAAAATGAATGATGCTTGCCTTCCTACATCCAGTTTGCAAATCATGTCCTCCAATTTCCCCCCCCCCCCCCCCCATTTCCTCCTGGGAAGACATTTGTCTTTAGAGGTTGGCAATGAGGCATTTGCCATTACATACATTCTGACATATTTTACATATGCTCCAAGAAGCCGGAGCTAAATTACACTGGTGAGTTATTAAAAACAGCTCTCAATGCTATTATTATTTATTGCATTTCCAACTCTCTGCAGCAGCTGATTACACTGCTTAATCTTGTATTTTTTTTAATTCTCCACCCTGAAATGAATTCTCCCTGCAATGAATAAGCAAGGTCCATCACACCAAGTGCCCTTTGGAAAAGAAAGTTTGGATTCTGTAAAGTAGTTTGATGGACAGCCCTGGCATCGAGCCTGTTTCCCCAGGCTTAATCCTCTGTTTCTGGGGAAACAGAGGCTAAATATTTCCCATGAAGTATGAACATCTCTTCTCCAAAGCATTTCCAGAGGGAGTTCTCCAAATCACAGGTCTCACCACACCAGTCCCTTCCATACAGTGTCCACTGCCATCTTTGGCTGTCATTGAAGGTCCTTGGTGATCTGGTCCCCGCCTACCTCCCAACCTCACCTCTCACAGTACCACCTTTCCATCCAGGGCACAGTCATCACAGTCGCTTGTGTTTCTTACCAGGACCAGTCTCTGCTTTCTGAGCTTTCCCACGTGCTGGTCCTTTCACCTGAAATTTTCCCCCACCCTTATTTCTTTTCCCAACACCTTTTCATTTCAGACTCATCTTAGGAACTATCTCCTTTGGGAAGCCTCCCCCGTGGGGAACAGAAGCGTTTCTTACCTGCTTCCATGAAACCCTGCACTTACATCTATTGCAGCACTTGGCACACTGTATTGTCACTGTGCATTTATGTATCTGTTTCTTGTCACACTGTGGACTGCTTGGGAGCAAGGGTAGATCTCGGTTGTTTAAGCTCCCAGAATAAGGCCTAGCCCAAGTGCTTCAGAAATTAAGAAATCCCAAAATGGAAGCAGTAGAGTGGAGTGGAAAGAGACAAAACTCTTGAATTAGGCATTTATTCATTCAATCATTCATTCAGTCAACAAATATTTATTAAGTATCTATTATGGGCCAGGCACTGTGCTAAGCAATAGAAATACAATGATTAAGAATCAATGGTTATAGTGCTAACGGCCTAATGAAGGAGAGGTACATGACTCAAATAATAGCTCAAGCATGTAATTACAAGCTGTGATAAGTGCCATAAAGGAAAAATACACAGGGCTATGACAACATAAACGTAGGACCCAACTCAGGCTGGAACTGGTGTAGGGAGTTTCATCAGGGATGTCTTCCTTGAGAAAGTGAGGCTTGAGCTAATTGTTGAAGGATCATAAGGCGTTAACTAGACGACAGGTAGGGCAAGAACGTTTAAGGAAAATATTGCATGTGCAAAGGTCCTGAGGTGAGTGGGATCCTAAGTGTTGAAGAGGTGTTTGGGAACTGACTGAAGGCTAGTGTTAGAGGCAGGGAATGGGCAGGGCCGGAGGATGTGGAGACAGAAAAGCCTGGGAGGCACTCTAGGGTAGGCCACGCAGAGTCTCATAGACTGTGTTAAGGATTTGTTTATCCCGGGCACAATGGGTTTTAAGCAAAGGAACATCACCATGAATGTATGTGTCTATGTGTGTTGCATTTTATAATGTCTGCAATGTAGAGGACAGAATAGAGAGTGACAAAGTACACAGAAATTGTGGGTGATGTACCTGCAGACTGCCTCAGATAACACAGTGGTGGCAAGGTGGAGCTGGGACCACATGGAGGTGGGAAGCCTTCTGGAGATCCTCATGGAGATAGCTTGACCATATTTCACGGTCATAAGCCCTGTCCAGGATGTCCCCCTCCCAAAGCAGAAGACTGTACTGGTGAAGCCTCAGCCTTCCCTGGGGTTAGCTGGTTTGGGGGGGGTCTCTGTTTTAGAGTTGAGCTCTTCTGGGCTGTCATACTTGAGCTCAGGCTAGCTCTGTAATTTATATTTATGCCTCTAGGATAAAGAGGTCAGAGAACTGGACTTTAATTTGTAAGTTCTGCCTCTAAGAACTTCTAGGTCTTAGAAGGGTTAGGTCGGCTCCAAACTAGACTTAATTTGCTACCTTGAGAAGAATGGGACCTTGGGATGTGGTCTGGCTCACCTTTTCCTTCCTTGCATCCATCCATCCATCCAACAAATATTCACTGAGAAAATACCAGAGGAGGCTCTAGAACCTGGTCTCTTGATCCCTAATACAGTACTTGTTCTGCCCTGGTCCACACCTGTCATTATGCGTTAGTGTCTCTCAGCTATTGCGAAGGAGATGAAGTTTGGTCCACAGACTGTCACAGAATTTTGCTCTTTCAGTTCTTTGGTTGCTGAATTGGAGCACCAGGCAAACCCTGCATTCTTCTTTCCCAGTTTAATTGGCCCATTATTTTAAACTTTTGTAGATAAGGGAATAAAAAAGTCAGTGGAATATTGTATTCATCACATTCAAATTAATATGCTTCATTACCATAAAGACAAGGAGTGTGGTTGCAATATTTTCTCAAAACTTTTAATTGAACGGAACATGGGAGGGGGGAAAACCGAAAATGGAAACCACCAAGCTCAGATGCTGTTTTTCACTTTCTCAGAATGTGTGCTGTTTGTGATCTGCTCATCTTATTAGTGTTAATTATGAGCTAAAATAAAATGGCATTTAACACTGTGCTGAGACTTTAATTAAAGCCAAATCTCCATACCCAGTAACTCTCTGAAGTCCAAGGTAGTTATTCTAAAAGGGTTTAAATTTCTGCTGGGCCAACGGTACACCTATACCCACTCATTCCCCTGCTGTGTGAAGGCTGCTACTTCTGGAAACCATCCATCCATCCATCCATCCCTTCGACAAATAAAATTTTACTTTAACATTTAAACTTTAGGGACCCTGGTGGCATAGTGGTTAAGAATCCTCCTGCCAATACAGGGGACACGGGTTTGATCCCTGGTCCAGGAAGATCCCACATGCCGCTAGAGCAACTAAGCCCATGCGCCACAACTACTGAGCCTGCACTCTAGAGCCTGCGAGTCACAACTACTGAGCCCGTGTGCCACAACTACTGAAGCCCGTGCGCCTAGAGCAACGAGAAGAGGCACCGTAACAGGAAGCCTGCGCACCACAATGAAGAGTAGCCCCCACTCATCGCAACCAGAGAAGCCCATGTGCAGCAACGAAGACCCAATGCAGCCAAAAATAAATTTAAAAAAAAACTTTATATATAAAAAAAAATAACATTTAAACTTTAAAGTAGTTTTGGGGGAAGAAGACAAGTATTTGTTAAGGTCCGCTATATTTATTACTTCAAATATATTATCTGAAGCCTAATACAGCACCAGTAATATAAGGAACATTCAAGTAAGGGTAGTTAGTAGTATTGTATACATTATCTCATTTAATCAACAAAACAGTCCCATGACACGGGGACAGATTACTATTATATCTATTTTACAGGTAGTAAAACTGGGGTCCAGAGAGATTAGGTGACTTGCCTAAAATCGTATTCATTCCATCTTTTCCTGCTTTACAATGCGAAGCTAGAAAGAGTATTCTGGATCATCTAAATTCATTCATTCGTTCAGTCATTCAACAAATATAGATCACCCACTCTGTGCCAGGATCAATGCTGGGGCCTGGAGGGAGCTCAGTCCCACAGCTTCCAGAGTCAGTGGGGTAGGTAGACATTAGATGGAGATGAAAAATCCATGTGCTGGGTGCTGAGAGAGAAGCAGAAGACCCAGAGGAGCATGACACAGGGGCACCCAAGTCCAGCCTGGGAAGGGTTCTCCAAAGAGGTAAGACTAGTGGAACAATTTCACCCAGGATTCCTACAGAAGGACCCAGTCAGAAGGGTGGCCTAATAGCTCTTCTTCCAGGGCCTCTGGCAACCCCAAGCCCAGCTGCCCAGCAGCAAACATGGCACAGTGCTCAACTAGCCAGACTGCAAGTGGGCCTCCTTTAGATCCCTGGAAACTATTCCCACATAGTATATCAATGACTGACCACAGTCACCAGGGCTGCTTGGCATCAGACACCATGGATAATGTTGACACATCAGTGCCTGGCATGGACTAGGCACTAATACATACATATATATATATATATATATATTTTTTTTTTTTTTTTTTTTGCGGTACGCGAGCCTCTCACTGCCATGGCCTCTCGCATTGCGGAGCACAGGCTCCGGACACGCAGGCTCAGAGGCCATGGCTCACGGGCCCAGCCACTCTGCGGCACGTGGGATCTTCCCGGGCCGGGGCACGAACCCGTGTCCCCTGCATCGGCAGGCGGACTCTCAACTACTGCGCCACCAGGGAAGCCCCATTAATACATATTTGTATTCCCTTCCTCCCCTGCCATGATTCCCCAACTCTGTCTGGTTCCTGGGTTCTGATACCTTAACTGGGCTCCCTCACTACATGCCACAGTCTCTTTATATGGAAGAGAAGTCGACACAGGAGAGGAATCACTGATATGGTCAGGGTCAGGGATTTCTAGGGCTGACTCATTGCTTAATGCCAAGGGGCAAGGCAGTGGCCCAGACCAGAGCAAGCCACCTGCTCCACGTCAAACAACAGAACCAGAACTTGGACCCAGGACTGCTGACTTCAGTTTGGTGGTATTTCCCTTTTCCTAACAGAGCCCAGTGGGGAACATTTTAGGAGATTCTCTTACACTAGGCGGGAGGTCAGGATGCTGTCGAAAGTGATTTTTGCCCATAGATTAGCTGCCTGTTTGCCCAACTTTGCTTTACTCCTCCTCAGGAACCTTGCTGCAGAGGGACTGTGTGACTTGCCCCATCAGCTCAATGCTTAGCCCCTCAGAAGTTTCTCCTTTTAAGCTTCATCTTCAGGGAAAAGGGAAGCATTTTCAAGGAAAGTCATATATTGCTTTTGGCATCCCCACATCTATCCCCTGTGATTGTTGTTTTTAGGGGTGAAACCTGTGACTCAGAGTGGCCAGTTGCATCCTAGGGTCCCCTCACAGTGATTAGCTCTGGGAAGGGCACATGACTTGATCACTATGAACGTTTGGGATTCAGTTACATGAGCCAAAAAGTCCCTTTAACTTAAGCAATTTTAAGATAATTTCTCTGTTATTTGCAAGCTGAAGAGTTCTGAATGATGAAATAATAAAAATAGTAACTGATATGAATTGAGTGCTTTACTTTGTGCCAGATACTGTTTGAGTTCTTACTTTTGTGAACTTATTTAGTATTTGCTGCAACCTTATAAGTACGTAATATGGTTATTCTTACATTGGGCCTGGTGAGGTTAGACAACCTACTGTATAAAGGGGACCTGGCAGGTAGGTGATGGATCTGGGATTTGAACCTGGGCAGCCCAGCTCTAGAGCCCATGTTCTCGACAGCAATGCAAGCCTATCCCTAGGTGTATATTCTTTTCAGTTAGACCCCAAGGGCCCTCTTTTCCATTTGCTGGTCTTGTAGAGAGGCAGTTCCTCTCCCATCTGCTCAAATTCTTGGGAAGGATCAGATCAGTTTCATGAGGTTCCCGTGGAAGAGGCAATTTGCTTGTGCAAATATTATACCCCAGAGGCCTGCCCACCACACTAAGCCTGCGCTTCTGTCATTAAGGGATGTATTTCTCTGGATTATTAATAATAATGGTAACTTAAATAATAATAGCTTTTACGTGTTGAATACCTGCTATGTTCCAGGACCTCTTTTAAGCACGTTGTACACATTATCTCATTTAATCCTTAGAAAACAGGAAAGTGCAGTCAACGATGGTGCCCAAGGTCACTGAACGTGGAAGTATTCTTATCCTCACAGCGTGTTGGAGGACATGCCCTGACTCCTGGGCCTCTTGGACCTATGATCGCCTAGAGGGAGAAGTGGGCAGAGACCCAGTGAACAGGCAACCCAAGATAGGCCAGAATGACTCATCTGCTGCAACCACAGCTGTGAGGCACGGAGGAAAACCAGTTCCCCACTCCCTGGGGATATCCCTTGGTCTGATGGAGAAGATCAAGAGTGAAAGGACAGAAAGGACTCCTCAAGGGCCGTCAGAAGAGACCAGGTGAAAATACCCCGAAATGTTAGCTGTGGCTTTCTCTGCTGTTGACTGATTAGGAATACTCATCTTCATCTGTATTCTGTCATATAGTTGCTAAATTGTCCATAATAAGCATGACTTATCTTTATACTCATAAAGAAAATGAAGTGAAACAACAACCCATTATGAAAATTAATACAGGATTCTCCAATAAAGGAATCCAGGTTCATTGGAGAAATGGCTGATTCTAGGGCCGGGGTAGGAAATATATAAAATGAGCCTAGAGCATCTTGTATTGCCAGAAAGTAAGGAAGTGCTCAAAAACCAGACAAAAAAACGTACAATGATGGGGGTATGTCAAAGACACACAGGAGCCAACTGAGAGAGCTCCCAATGGCCAAAGGTGGAACAATTTGAGCAACAAAAAAGGTAAAAGAATACTGGATTATAACCCAAAGTATAAACATAAATACCCCTGAGTCCATACTAATATAAACAAGTCTCTTGTGCCGGAGAATTCGAAATAATTGATGTAGATACTCCACCCCCAAGGAGGTAGAGCATAACACCCCAATCCTTAGGTGCAGGCTAGGCGTGGCAACTTCCTTCCAAAGATGACAGTATGGAAAAGGGGAGGGAGAGAAGCTTTACAGAAGAGAAACCTGACAAACACTACCTCTGCCAGGTGATCAAAGTCAGCATCATGATACGCCACGCTGATCGTATGTATCCTTGACATGATGTGATGGAAATGGCACCTTACCTCTGTGGCCTTCCTCCCCGAAGCTAGTCAAAGCATGAGGAAAACTTCAGATAAGACCCAACTGAGGGACATTCTACAAAACTACACGGTAACGCCTCGAAACTCTCAAGGGGGAAACGTCTGAGAAACTGTCACAGCCAAGAGGAGCCTGAAGGGACAAGGTGACTAAACGTAGTGTGGTAGCCTGGATGGGATCCTGGAACAGAAGAAGGACATTAAGTAAAAACTAAGGAAATCTGAATTAAGTATGGACTTCAGTTAATAATAATGGAGCAATGTCGGTTCATTAATCGCGACAATGCCAAGGTGAGATGTTAATAGTAGGGGAAGCTAAGTGTGGGGTATATGGGAACTCTCTACCAGTTTTGCAAATTTTCTCTAAATCTAAAACTATTCTAAAATAAAAAGTTTATTTAAAAAAGTCCGGAACAGGGAGTGGCAGTGGTAGCAGATGCGTGTTAAACAGGCTTGGGGTGATCACTCAGCCCCAGTAGCAACTCACTGGAAGGAGAAACTGTTTAACTCCCAGTGACTTTGACTTTGCCTTTTTTTCCTTAGAAAAACCTGGACGTCTGTAAATAAGCCTCTTAGCTGGACTAGAAGGGAACAAGGTTATTGTACCTAACTGGCCTCTCCCCAGGTCCCACAGAGATCGCCTGGCAGTTAAATTCATTAACTTGGTATTTTCTAATGATTAACACTGATCAATAATCTGCTGGGTCTGGTCCTTAAATTGACTCCCCCATTAATAAGGATGAAAGCACCATTTTATTATCATGCCCTGGACCTTTTGCAGAAAAGGCTTCTGAGGTTTTGGGCTTCCATTCCCACTGCTGCATATCAGGTTAATTAAAACTCCCACTCAGGTCCCCCAAGCCTCATGCCTGTGACTTGGAACAATATTAGCTGGAGGGAAAGACTTCTCGAAAAATGGGTTAGAGTCTTTCACTCAGTGAGGCACTCTGTTATTATGTCAACTAAGTTTTATTGAGAACCTACTAAGTGCTCCAGTCTCTGCTCAAATGACCCGTCCTTAGAGAGACCCCACCCACTTTACCACGTTATCTAAAATGTCACTGCCGACATGCTCTATGGCTGCTGTCTTAGTTTTCGTCACTACTCGCTAATATATTTAACGTACTTTCTCACTGTTGTTTTTTTTTTTTGTTTTGTTTCCCCACTAAATCGAAAGCCCCACGAAGGATTAATTCTAAAGGTGATGGAGGGCCGTGGAAAGTAGCATGGTAGGACTTGTGTTTTGAAAGATGACTCTGCCTGGAGTGTGTGGACAGGACTGGAGCAAGGTGTAGACACCGTTGGAGGAGGGTATAGACAGGTCTGGAGGCGAGGGCAGGAATGAATGCACAAGGCCAGGGGAGGCAGTTCAGAGATCTGGTGAGACTGCATGGTGTTGATGGGATAGAGAGGAGAGGAAGGCTGCTGCAGGTGCCAGGAGCTAGAATGGGCAGGACTTGTGGAATGACTGTCTGGGTGGAGAAGAGGGAGATTTAGAGGATGACTGTCAGGTCTCTGGTCCACTGAGGCTGGGGACACTAGGGAAGGACACATGGGGAGATGACCTGAGATCAGATGTTATCGTATTTCCTGGGAAAGGGGCATTTGATGTGGAATCCAGAAAGTTCTCTTTCTGTTCTTCTAACTCTGATAGAACCCCCAACTCCTCGTCTTCTATAGGAGAAACCCTGGAGAGTGGGACTGAAATCCGCATTAGCTGGCCTCATGTACAAGCTGGGTGGGGAGAGAACACTGGTGGGAGTGAGGGGGAGGTGGGGTGGGAAATGATGCTCAGGCCACCTGCCTCCTGGCTCCTAGTCAAATGTGACGTAGCACAACTTCATCTCAAATGCGCATCTCACGCATCTCAAATGCATGTCTGTATAGACACGCAATACAGACCTTCCTGTTGAATTGCAAAGAGATGAGGAGGGTGTAATATAGGGTGGGCAAGCCGTAACCCACGTGCCTTTTCAGCCTCAGCTCCTTTCTTATCGCAGAGCTCAGGGTCCTCTGCTAGGTCAGGGAACACAGCTGCTGAAGGCTCCAGGTGGAGGTACAGGGCCCCCCTCTAACCACTCTGCTTACAGTCTTAAGACTTCCTCCTCCTGATTCCACAAAGAAACCACGATGGCTCTATCACCTTGATTCATCTACTCCCAGAACCTTGGAGGGATCTTAAAGGGCATTAGCGTCATCCCCTTATTTACAGGCCAGGAGAAGGCAGACATGCCTCAGCCAACGTCAGACAGGAAGTTGTGATGGATGTGACCTTCCAAGTCATGTATGTCATTGTACACACATGGACAAACTGTCATGTGTCCCCACGTCCACGGACATGCGCTCTCAGGGAAACACACATACAGACCCTTTCTTGGACTCCCTCTATGTGCTTCAGGCCATGGACAACCCCAAAATGTGTAACGCCAGCCTTGTCTGACCTCTCCTCTGAGCTCCAGACTCACCATCAGCTCAGTATCTCCACCTAAATGGCTAATAGGGAGCTTAAACATAACAGGTTCAGAACCAAACCCTGGATTTCCATCTCATTAAAACTGCTCCCAAGTAAATCTTCCAGAAACTGACAACTACCTCATGTCAAAAACCTAGGTGTCATCTGAAGAGGCTTCTCTTTTCTTTACCTTTCCAGTCCCCATGCAAACGCCCAGAGGGACCTGTTGGCTCCATCTCTGAAATATATCACAAATCTGTGTTTGTTAACCTGCCTTGGTTCTCTAGCAAAGTGATCTTCCTGTATGAACAGTTAGCGGGTGCTGGTTCCACGTCTAGGACACACCATAAAGAAGGAGCAAGGGGCAGGCAAGGGCAGGGGTCACTGAACACTGCTGGTGGTGGCGGGGAGCGTATAGACCAGGCATAGCCCAGGGCTCCACCTTGATGGGTCTCTGGGGGCCAGGGGGGAAGGAAGCAAGGGAGAACCTGGCCCACTCTCACCACGTTCAGATTCTCTAGCCTAGAGGCAGATGCCAAGCGCAGGGCGGAAATCCACGTGTGTGTGGAACAGGAAAGCTGGGACAGAGGCCCTGGGCCTGGAGTCCTGATCTCCTCTTATGCTGGGTCTTTAGCTGCCACCCAGCTAGTTGGGGAGACATGTAAGGGCAAGTATCCACTAACTGGGCTTCTCATTACAGAAACTATCCATCAGAAGCATTATGCGCTCAACTCCAACTGGCACTGCCCTGGGACCTGCTTTAAGCAGACAAATGACTGCCTTGTATAAAAATCATTCTCCTTTAAATATTAAGGGGAAAACGTTTTCCATTTTCTTTGATGTGGCTTTTATTATATCTTGAGGGGCAAAGACTTCCAATTTCAAAATGGAAATCATTGAGAAACATGATTGAATTTGGGAAACAGTTTTACAGCCAACGGTTCTGGACTGTGTCAGAAGTTCTGAAAGCTATAAATAGATCTATAATTCATTCAAACCTTTTGGAGCTCTGAAAAGTGACTGGGTCTCACTTTGTCATGCACCTGACTTAGAGTGCCCTGTCACTTCAGGTCTGTAATGTTCTACGTCCTTTTAGGACTAGGAACAACTTGAGATAAGCTTATTTCCTGGTACCTTTCTCCACACTCCTCCCACCTCAGTGGGTCATGGGCAGGATTAAATGGGCTAGTGTGCACCAAGACATAGGCCAGAGTGGCCAGTAAATAGTAGGTCTTATCATCATTCTCATCTTGGGACCCCAAAGGGGCCAAGAAAAAATCTAGGGGATTACTAGGAGATGAACAGCAGAGTCATGATGAAATGGAAGTAATTCCAATAGTAAAGCTCTTCTCTCAAGGTTAAAGCTCTGAAAGGCGATTAAAGCATGGAACGAAAAGGCGAGGAGTCTGGTTCAGGGTCTGGTTTAAGACAAAACGCAGAAGGTTCCCTGTGCTGTGCATATTAGTTCTTCATTCCCCTCCACATACTTTGGAACATGCAAGATATTTTCAGCCATGGCAAGACTCCAGGTGAGCCTTCAGGAAAGAATTCTCTAAAGAAACAAGGAAAAAAGAAGGGAATTCTCCAAAAAGTGTCAACAATGCTTCTCTCTGGGTGGCAGGAATTCAGGTGACTTGTTTTTTCTTCTCTCTAATCCTGTGTATTTTCCGAGTTCTCCTTAATGAACATAGATTGCATTCACAACAAAACCCCAGGTTTCTTGCATTCTCTCTCGTGTGTCCCCTGCACCCTCCCACACCTTTGTCATGAGTCCCTTGGAAATATCCTAATTTGGGTTCCCATCTGTTTCTTGTTGGGATCCTGAGATACACTTCCCCTACATAGAAGGTAATTGTAACCATGAAGAGAGCAAAGCAAAACAGTGTCATGAAATTCTAGTGAGAGGCGGCTGCTTGTCAAAGGCTTTTAAAGCCCTGCTTGCCTTATTTTGGTTATTAAAAAAAAAAAAAAAAGTGGATGGGAGAAGACTAGCTTGTATTTGAGAAGTGTTAGAGGCACGCCGGCAAGAAATACAACTTGTCTTCGAAGTACACAGAATGGAAAGAGAATATGGCCCATGTGTCTCAATGTTTTTGACGCTGGGCCCCTGCACCACCTAAACAATCTCACAGACCACAGACCTCATGTTTCTGGAAACATCAGCTTAGAGGGCTGCTCATGTTCTGCCTGTTGTGAGACTGTCGAGTTTGTAGGCTCCCAGGACCCAGACGAGAAAACCTGAGAAGTGTTACGTGTTCAGACCCATTGTGGAAGACATTGTTGTGTTGGAAATTTGGGACTGATGCAGCCTTTGGTGTGACCCTTCTCAAGGCAAATGTGATCAAGTCACTGGCCCTATTCATTTTTTCCTACATTCACTCCCTCACTCATTCACCAGATACTTCCCACATTCCTGCTGCAGCCCTGCAGGTGCCGTGCTGGACGCTGTGGCCTCAGTGGAGCACAAGACAGACCCTATCTTGGCTCCCCACCAGCAGCAATAAGGGAAGGTCTTTATACCCGTGGGAGGTCCCCGTAATCTGCCCCTCCCCCTCCGCTTCTAAAACCCATCTCCTGACACATCTAAGAAAAGTGATGGCTGGAATGACATCCCGTACTCTTTTGCCCTCTATAGAATCCCCCAGGCTAATTTTTTTTTTTTTTTTTGGTCTCTGTGCTTTTGCCTGTACTGATCCGTTTGCCTGCAATGTCACTCCTTTAGGCCCAGCTCGGGGGACCTTCTCCATCACCTCCTTAGAGACCTCTTGGATGGCCCCTGTGGGGGCTCCTATTCCAGTGGTTACCACATTCGAGGCCTCGTCTATTTCCTTCCTGGGGTGTGTTCCCCAATGAAGGAGGTGTGAAGCCAGGGAACCCCAGAAATGCAGGCTGCAGGGTCAGGCCCAGAACTGTCACAAGGACTGAAAATAGAAGTTAATTCTAGGATACTTCTTGCACACTTGAGTCTGTGCACTGAGATTCATTCCTGGAAAAGCGGGAGGAAGCTTTTCACAGGACCTGGCTCATATACATGCCCCGTAACTGAACGGAGCTGCTGCCCATTAATAGGACAGGGCTCCCAGGGGCTTGGAGGGGCTGACAGGCCATGTCCTCCTTGGCCCTTCCCCTCAGAACTGCTCTCCTCTGGCTGCTTCAGGAAGTCAGGATGGCCAGAGGCCAGAGCTCTGAGGCTTGCAGTGGGAGGAAAGGGCACACAAGGTCAGTGCCAGCCTGTTCTGCCCTCGCTCTTCCCCTCACTCCAGCTCTTCCACACCAGCCCTTTGGGGCCCCAAGGCCTTTCCAAGCCCAGCCCTTGTTCCAACCACCCACAAGCTTTCTCCCAAATGCAGATCTTCTGCCCTGTGGCACCATCATCGGTCAGCAAGCAAGATGACTGACTGCTCTGAGAGGGACCCACTTCCAGCACAGGATTCTCCCCACAGCAGGAGCACGGGAATTAACCTGTGCTCTATATAGTTGAGGGGACAGGGTTCCTCCGGGAAGCACGTCAATTCTCAGAGCACAATGGCAATCAGAAGTGGAGTGAAAATAGGGTTGAGATCCCAGCCACAGAATGTGGCTGAAAGCCAAGTCCCGCACCCGCCAACCCCAACTCTGACACACCACAGAGGGACAAAAGCAGTCTGGGCCACCTGAAAATGCAGAAGAAGTCAGCTCTGGAGAACTCACTATACTCTAAAAGGCCATCAGCGCACCCGGGACCTGTTTAGTGATGGTGGGCACAGTGTTTGGGGCTGGCCTTTCTGGGCAGAGCCACCTGAGAGTATAAGCAAATGTAGCCAGGTGGAGGTAAAGCTATTTTTACATGAGAGGGAGGGAGGGAGGGAATATGAGAGAACAGTGAAAATTGAGTGGAGGAGAAATTCAGTCTTGCCACCTAAAGCAATGCTCCACAGTGACTTATGACCTCTCCTGCCTTGCCTTCCAAGAGGTACCTCTCCCAGCGCGCATCTCACCGGGCTGAGTGTGACCTGCTTGCCGATGTCAGCAACCATCAGACCTATGTAGTTTTCATACAGCCTGGTCCCAATACATGCCAACTTCATCTAATGCACAGCTAACAGAGATTTCTCCTAATGTTGGAGGAAAAAAATGACTTTTGTTGGATGCATTTTGAGTTGGTATCTTTCCATGTATTATGTTTTAAGGATGATTTAGGGAATCTCAAGAGTAATTTTGATTATGCCCAGTTGCTACCTTTGGTCTGACTCCAGAGCCACTGAAGTCATTATTTTATAAACTTCTTCATTGTTAACTTACCAGTCCTTGTTATTGTTATAAGTGGTGATGATGTAAACTCCATCCCTGTTTATTTTTGAATTGTTCCAAATTTCAGATTAACATGCTCCAAAATAATGGTTTTATGATACCCATTATAAATAGAGCTCAGAACCAGATTGTGTTAACATCATCTTACTACATTCCAAAAAGCCACGAAGAACATTTCACACCATTAACCAGATAATGTTAATGCAAGTCACGTACCTAAATGTGAAACTACTGACTCTAAGAATACTCTGGAAATGAGTTAACACTGTAATCATCACCAACAAATGACTAACCTAATTTAATCACAGGTCGACTTGAGCTCTATCCAGATGCTTGATATACAGGTGAATCATGCATAATATCTGCACAGGAAAGAGGAATGAACAAACCCAACAGTAGCTGGAATGAACGCTCTGTTTTAAATATGTTTTACCCTCATTAAATGCATTAATATTCATGAGTAAATGATTATATATATGAATTTCCTATGGTAATACCCCAGATTCAGCCAATCCTCCCTCTTTTTAAATGGATACCCAGCATCAAAGTACAGCATGATTTTATGGTGGCCAGAGAAGTACACACAGTTTTACAAATTTATTACCTCTTTGTGAGCATGACTGGAATGTGAGTTCATTCAGGGTTTCAGGTGCAATTTACCCTTTGGGCTGTCCCCATGCACTGAGCCACAGAGCCTGGCTCATGGTGGGTGCTTGGCAACATCTGACAGATGGTTCCGCCTGAGGCCCAGTTGCCCCTCTCCATCAGTGTGCCTCCGAGAAGTCCTCCCTTTGGCTTAAGAGAAGTGGAACTGGTTTCTGTTACTTGGCGTCAAATTAGGGATTTTTATGTGCACCGACAGCATGAGTCTGGATTGGGCAGAGAGGGTCTCACAAGTTATGGCGCAAAACCCCAGGTCAAACCCAGAGGAAGTCTTGCAGATCCAAATTTTACGACGATGATGAAGAGTGAGACGGAGGAAGCGAAGGAGGGGATATGCTCATTTCCCCCCTTCCTGCGCTTTGCCAAGGTCACACCTGGTAGCAGGAAGACTTCTCCCACTCCCCAGGTACACGCAACAAGACGCGAAATTCTGCGTCCAGAAAACTCTGACAAACGCCATCCCTCTTGACCAGCATTGACAGAAAAGGGGTCCAGAGCTGGGCTGTCTTTCCTTCACTTGCTAAGCAGCAGTCCTGCCTGGCTGCGGCTCTGCCTCTGAGACACTCTAGCAGTCTCGCTCCCCACTCCTCCCCCTGGGGGTGGGAAGGGCACTGGGCACTCTGAACACAAGCCCAGACGTTCACTCCTCCTCCACGCCTCACCCCACCTCCCTGCAATCTGGTGTGTGTTCTCTCATCCTAAGCAAGCAAAACTAAGAAAGAAAATCTGGGCATATTAATGTCTAGAACCAACCTAAATGGCTGTAAGCTTCTGGAAGGCAGGGACTGTGCCTTAGTTTTTGTTTTTTGTGGGGTTTGGAGGGGAGCAGTGTAGGGAGGGGGGATGCAGAGTGGTGTCAGGAAAAGTACTCAGGCTTTGCTTAACCAGTTCCAGCTTCCCCATCTGTAAAATGCGAATGCAGCAACTATCTTTCCATAGGGATGTTTAATGATAAAAAGAGAGAAGATATATGTAAAGCCAGTGGTACATACCTGCCATGTCGTAGGCGTATAAATAGTAGATGGCAGCCCCTCCCTGCCCCAGCAGGTACCCTCGAGTTTGATAGCTAACGTCACTCAGACAAGCAAGTGTGAACACCTGCCGGCTTTTCCAACCCACCCGTCTGCTTTCCCCCTGAGGAGGCAGTGCCCCCCTTCCTCTGTGTCTGGCCTCCTCAGTGACTCCAGGTCCTCTCTTCCTGGCCCCTGGGAACCCCCTTCCCCCAACACACCACCAGGGACTGCAGCTCTACCCTTCGCTTTGTCTCCTGCCCTCTCTCCTCCCCCACAGCCAGCCCCCTCCCCCATCACTCACCCTGACAGCCACAAGCGCCTATTTATTTGCCGACTAACTTCCTGGTGGTTTAATATCCCCTTGAATTACTGTACGATCTCTTTCAAGTTACATTTGATTATTTTTCACATTTAAAAACATGAACACAATTAGCCAACAATGGCGCGTGCCATTACAGTCAGAAATAAAACAGTATTTGCAATATTATCTGTGCCTCTTAGACAAGGGCTCAGTCCCTGGAAATTACGTCTCCAGCATTGAGTGAGATCTGCCGTGATAGGTACCATATAAATGCATATGAGACAATAGATAGTTACAAAGGGAGAGGATGCTGAATAATTAATCCACTCGCCTCTCCAGGAACGTTCTTTATAAATCTGTCCCAGGCGTTCTTTTTTTTTTTAACAGAAGCAAATATTTAAAAGTAAAAAATAAATTATGTCCAGGAAGGAGAGATATAAAAAGAAAAATCAGTGGGAGAGAGATAGAAGATTATAGATGGTGAGCGTTCCAAGATTTCTGTAACATCACCCGGATGGCACTTGTAAAGGAGATGGATGAGGTGAGTCAGGATTGGTCTGGGATCAGATCTAAGCACTGGGTATTCATGCTGGATTAATGCTATGCACGTTTTACCTGGGCCCAAGTTTATGCGTAGTTGGAGAAGGAAAAACCCACCAGGACGCATTTAGAAAAATTCTAGAAATCTCCCTTCCCTTGACACTACTGGATTGCCAAGAATCTCAGGATAAGTACAGGATTTTATGTGATCCAGTCCAAATTTGGCTTTGATTTGCATCCTTCCCTTGAGGGGTATTTACCACCTATCAAAGTGACTTGTCTGATCTCTGGCAGCTGTGACTGTTAGAAAGTTCTTCCTACAGAGACCAGAGTTGTCCCTCTGAGACCCACCTTTCCCTAGTTGTACCCCAAAGAGCCAAGAAGATCCCAAGTTCTCGGCCCTTCAGATATATTACCAGAGATCATGTCCCACCCACCCCTTCTCCTGGTTAGTGGGCCTAAAATTCCCCAGATCTGAAATTCCTTTGGGTTCAGAAGGTTCCTTTTATTATTTTCCTTTTTTTTTTTTTTTTTTTTGCGGTACACGGGCCTCTCACTGTTGCGGCCTCTCCCGTTGCGGAGCACAGGCTCCGGACGCGCAGGCTCAGCGACCATGGCTCACAGGCCCAGCCGCTCCGTGGCATGTGGGATCTTCCCGGACCGGGGCACGAACCCGTGTCCCCTGCATTGGCAGGTGGACTCTCAACCACTGCGCCACCAGGGAAGCCCCCCGAAGGTTCCTTTTAAAATATACTCCTTGTACCAGTTACTCACAGCTTAGTGGGAACTATGGTGGTTATTCTCTTTGTTTATTTCAAATCTACATTCTTTATCAGACATACGCTTTGCAAATATTTTCTCTCACCCTGTGGCTTGCCTTTTCCTTTTCTTAAAAATATCTTTTGGAGCAGAAGTTACAAATGTTGATGAACTTCAATTTACTAATAGAGTGATGGTAAGAAAATCCTAAATTGGCAATTTCTTTAAAAGTTACGCATTCACTTATCATATGATCCAATAATTCCAACACCTCTCTTGGTATTTTCCCAAGAGAATGGAAAGTATTTGTCTATATAAAGACTTGTACATGAATATCAGAGTAGCTTTATTTGCAATAGCCAAAAAATTGGAAATAACCCAAATGTCCATCGACAGGTGAATGGATAAACAAACTGGTACATCCATACGATGTAAATACAACACTACTTAGCAATAGAAAGGAATGAAGTAGTCAGCTAGGTAATAACATGACAATCTCAAAGTAATCACGTTGCGTGAAAAAAGCCAGATAAGAAAGAATACATATTGTGATTCCGCTTATATAAAATTCTAGAAAATGCAAACTATAGTGACAGATAAGTGTTTGCCCCAGGTGGAGAATGACAGGATGGGGAGGCATGGAAGGAGGGGAATAAAAAATGGCATGGGGAAACTTTTGGGGTGATGGCTATATTCGTATCTTGATTGTGGTGGTTTCATAGGTACAGCCATACGTCAAAACTAGTAAGATGTCACCGTTTAAATATGTACAGCTTCTTGGACTTCAATTATACCTCAATGTATCTGTTTTTTAGCACACAAACTAAACAGACAGTCCTGGAAGAGAAGACACTTTGATAGCAGGCAAAGGCAAATATACTTGAGAGGAGGGGAAGAATGAGAACACGTTGAAATAAATCTTATCCCCATATGTATTTTTATTTTGCATAATTTATTCACTCAACTACTGACGGGCATTTAAGTTGTATCCAGTTGTTTTTGCTGTTGTAAATCATGCTGCAACAAATATCCTTGCATATGTCTCTTAAAGGACTTACTCAAGAATTTCTCTGGGGTAACTATTGAATAGTGGCGTTGTTGGGCCATTTTTGGGTCATATTCAACTTTTCTAGGCGTTGCCAAACTATTTTACAAGGTTAGTGTAGTAATTTGCTTTCCCACCAGGAATGTATAAGAGTTCCTGTTGCTCCATATTCTCACCAATTCTTTATAAATTTCTTAATTCTTGTCAATCTAGTGATTGTGAAATCGTGTCTCATTGTGTTTTTTATTAACTTTTTATTTTATATTGGAGTATAGTTGATTAACAATGGTGTGTTAGTTTCAGGCATACAGCAAAGTGATTCAGCGCCTGTATCTATTCTTTTTCAAATTCTTTTCCCATTTAGGTTGTTACATAATATTGAGCACAGTTCCCTGTGCTATACAGTAGGTCCTTGTTGGTTATCCATTTTAAATATAGTAGTGTGTGTGTATCAATCCCAAACTCCCTAACTATCCCTCCCCCCTACCCTTCCCCTCTGGTAACCATAAGTTTGTTCTCTAAGTCTGTCTCACTGTGTTTTAATCTGTGGTTTTCTGACTACTAATGAGGTTCAGCGACTTTGCCTAAAATTGTGACCCTTTAAGTTCTTCTGTGACACTACCAAACGTCAAATTGATAGCTAGTGGGAAGCAGCCGCATAGCACAGGGAGATCAGCTCTGTGCTTTGTGACTGCCTAGAGGGGTGGGATAGGGAGGGTGGGAGGGAGGGAGACGCAAGAGGGAAGAGATATGGGGGCATATGTATATGTATAACTGATTCACTTTGTTATAAAGCAGACACTAACACACCACTGTAAAGCAATTATACTCCAATAAAGATGTTAAAAAAAAAAGTCAATAAATGTATTCTGACCACACACACACAAAAATTCTTCTGTGAAATTATCTTTGAGATCTTCTGCCCATTTTTTTATGTTGGAGTGTTTGTTTTCTTCAACTTAGTTCATAGGCCATGTTCATATATTCAGGATCCTTAGTCTTCTAAGTATCCAGCATATGTGCTTTGGTTATACGTGCTGCAAATAACTTCTCCCCCTCCATGGCTTATACTTTAACCCTCTTTAAAAAGTGTCTTTTGGTGGAGAGAGCTCTTAATTTTAATGAAGTCAAATTTATTCATCTTTTCCTTTATGGTCTGTACTTTTCGTATCTTGTTAAAGAAATTCTTTCCTAACATGAGGCCATACATATATTCTCTTATATTGTCTTCTGAAAGTTTTATCATTTTTCTTTTTCACATTTAGGTGTTTAATTCACCTGGTATTGATTTTTATGTAGGGTATGAAGTAGGAGTTCAATTTAATTTCTTTTCCATTATAGATTACCAATAGTCCCAGCACAGTTATATAGAAGTCTTTGGTTTTCTCCACTGCTCTGCAGGTCACATATCAGGTATCTGTATCTCTGGGAGTCTTCTGCTGAGCTATTGTTTTCCACTGTTCCATTGTTTGTTTATCTCTGTACAACCACACTCTCCTCGCCACTCTTGCTTTATCCTGTCTTACTAATTGGTTGGATCAATTCTCCCATCACGTTCTTCCAAAAGTATGGCTGTCATTCTTGATTATTTGCATTTCCATAAACATTTTGGGAGTAGTTCTTAAAGTTCCCAAACCGCTAGAATTTTGATCAGAATTTCATCAAAATCATTTTCCACTTTGGGGTGAACTGACATCTTTACTGTGTTGAGTCTTCCAGTCCAAGGTCATGGCTCATCTCCCCATCTATATAGATCTTCCTTAAGGCCATCAATAAAATTTTATTAATTCCTCTACAAATGTCTCGCACACCTTTTGTGAGATCATTCCTAGATATTTTAGATATTTAATATTCTTTTAAATGGTATTTTAAAAATTCCAGTTTCTATCTTTTTGCTCTTGGTGTTTGTCTTTTCATTGACTTTTGTCCAAAAATCCTGTTGAATACTGGAAATCTAATAATATATCTTAGATTATTTGAAGTTAGGCAAACATATCACCCACAAATAAGTCCTTTTCTAATTCTTACACATTTTGTTGATTTCTTTTGCCTTCCTTTGCTAGCTAGGATTTCCAAAACCACATTTAAAAGAAGGGATGTCAGTGCCCCCAAACTTAAGGGCATGCTTTCAATGATTCTTCCTTAGGTATGATGGTTGCTACATGCTTTTTCCAAATATCCTTTAACAGGGTAAGAAAGTTCTTTCTATTCCTGGTTGCTATGTTTAAAAAGATAATGGGCAGATGGTAGATTTTATCAAATGCTTTTACCTCATCCCATGTGTTGATGAGCCCATGATTTTTGTCCTTTAATCTGTTAATGGAAATTTCTTGAAGTTACTTTCTAATATTAAACCAACCCTACATTCCTGAGATAACCTCAGGTTTTTTATGTTGCTGGATTCAGTTGGATAGAATTTTGTTGCGGATTTTTAAAAATTATGTATATCTACATGAGTGATATTAGCTTTTAATTTTCCTTTCTTGGTCAGGATTTGAGGTCAAGCTTATGCTTGCCTTGTAACAAGTTGGGAAGTGTTCCTTCTTAAAATTTTACTTGAATATGCATTACAATCAACTGGTAAAAGTGTCTGGGCCTGAGGTTTGTGTTGAGGAAAGGTATTCATCAACTGATAATTTCTCTGAAGTTATAAGTTTTTAATTTCATCTTGAGTCAGTTTTGGAAAGTCTCTATTTTTATAAAAATTTTTATATGTCCTATAGGTTTTCTAATTGCAAGAAGTTTGTTCAGAATATCCTCTTAAATCTTTTAAGGTCTTACGTTTCCTTTTTCCTTCCTATCTCCTTCCTATTTATGTGTTCTCTGTTTTTCTTGATGAGTCTTTTAAAAAGTTTATCTAGTATTTTATTTATTTATTTACAAAAGTTAATTTCTGCTGTTATCTTTATTAGTTCCTTTTTTTTACTTTCTTTTCTTTGTGTGTGTGTGTTACACGGGCCTCTCACTGTTGTGGCCCCGGACGCACAGGCCCAGCGGCCGTGCCTCATGGGCCCAGCCGCTCCACGGCATGTGGGATCTTCCCGGACTGGGGCACGAATCCGTGTCCCCTGCATTGGCAGGCGGACTCTCAACCACTGCGCCACCAGGGAAGCCCCCTTTTTTTTACTTTCTTAAGATTTATTCTGTTTTTCTTTTCCTAATAGGTTGTCCACTTTGTTCATTAATTTTCAGCCTCCCTTCTTATATAAGCATTTATGTCTTCAGGGCCAAGCTGCACAGGGCTGGGGGATTCCCTTGAGGCCTGAGGCTTGTCCTGCCTCAGCTCTGGGCCCTGCTTCACCATAATCACTGCAGCAGAAGTGCTTTATGTTTTGTTTTGTTTTAACATCTTTATTGGAGTATAATTGCTTTACAATGGTGTGTTAGTTTCTGCTGTATCACAAAGTGAATCAGTTATATGTATACCCATATCCCCTCCCTCTTGCGTCTCCTTCCCACCCTCCCTATCCCAACCCTCTAGGTGGTCACAAAGCACGGAGGTGATCTCCCTGTGCTATGCGGCTGCTTCCCACTAGCTATCTATTTTACATTTGGTAGTGTATATATGTCCATGCCACGCTCTCACTTCGTCCCAGCTTACCCTTCTCCCTGCCCGTGTCCTCAAGTCCATTCTCTACGTCTGTGTCTTTATTCCTGTCCTGCCCCTAGGTTCTTCAGAACCTTTTTTTTTTTAAGATTCCATATATATGTGTTAGCATACGGTATTTGTTTTTCTCTCTCTGACTTACTTCACTCTGTATGACTGACTCTAGGTCCATTTATGATAAAAACCCTCCAGAAAGTAGGCACAGAGGGAACTTAACCTCAACATAATAAAGGCCATATATGACAAACCCACAGCCAACATCGTCCTCAATGGTGAAAAACTGAAACCATTTCCATTAAGATCAGGAACAAGACAAGGTTGCCCATTCTCACTGCTATTATTCAACATAGTTTGGGAAGTTTTAGCCACAGTAATCAGAGAAGAAAAAGAAATAAAAGGAATCCAAATCGGAAAAGAAGTAAAACTGTCACTGTTTGCAGATGACATGATACTATACACAGACACTCCTAAACATGCTCCCAGAAAACTACTAGAGCTAATCAAGGAATTTGGTAAAGTAGCAGGATACAAAATTAATGCACAGAAATCTCTTGCATTCCTATACAATAATGATGAAAAATCTGAAAGTGAAATCAAGAAAACACTCCCATTTACCACTGCAACAAAAAGAAGAAAATATCTAGGAATAAACCTACCTAAGGAGACAAAAGACCTGTATGCAGACAATTATAAGACACTGATGAAAGAAATTAAAGGTGATACAAACAGATGGAGAGATGTACCACGTTCCTGGATTGGAAGAATCGACATTGTGAAAATGACTATACTACCCAAAGCAGAGGTTTTTGCTGAACTGGTTGTGACCTGAGGGCAAGGGCAGGCCAGGGCTTGAAAGAGCCAACCGGACCCTGGGCTGCCAGCTGGCTCCCTCTGCTGGTGGTCCCACATCTTCCAAAACCCCTTCAGTTTCTGATGGCTGCAAACCTCAGTCATCTTGAATTCTCTTTCCCTAACTTGTCCCCTGAGCACTCACTCTGTGACCTGCCTGGCTGCTGGGGACATGGGCACAAATCAGCACTAGTCTGGATGAGAGACGGGCACTCACGCTCCTGCTGTTTCTCAGCTCAGCCCCTTCTCCCCTCAGCCCTGAACAGATGCAACAGAGTTTTGACTTGGCCTCTGGACTCCTCCACTCTGCTGCGCTCTCCCAGAAAAGCCAGACGGATACTCACAAATGTCGACATGTTCAGTCTCTGCTCAAAAGTCATACTGTGCCTTTTCCATTATGGTTTATCCCAGGAGATTGGATTTGGTTCCCTGTGCTATACAGTAGGACCTTGTTGTTTATCCATCCTAAATGTAATAGTTTGCATCTACTAACCGCAAACTCCCAGTCCATCCCTCCCCCACGCCCCCTCCCCCTTGGCGACCTCAAGTCTGTTCTCTGAGTCTGTGAATATATGTCTATAAATGGAGTCACTTGGCTATATAGCAGAAATTAACACAACACTGTAAATCAACTATACTTCAAGGAAAAGGTCTACTGTGGCTTGATCACTGACTGCCTTGGGCATTTGGCCACTCCATGAGAGCAGGGACCTCGCCCCTTGTAGGCGCCACTAAATCAGAGACTGACATTGGGTAAGTGTGCGGTAAACATGTGCAGAAAGAATGGGAAAAAAGTGGCATTCAAGGGTCTTCATAATCTGGCCCCACCCTACTCTTCCCAAGACTTCTTTTCTTTTCTAAGGCTCTCCATGAACTTTCTCCTGTAGCCAGGCTTCTTCATCAGGAGAGAGAGGCAATGGCCCTGCTCTGGGTCAGCCCTGCTAGGCAGAGGTTTGCACTGACGGTTTATAGATGAAGAGGGTAAGGCTCAGATGGGTTCAGCGACCCATCCAGTGAGGGCTGGTGAGTGACAGAGGCTGATCGTGTGCAAGTCACTGTATACATCACCTTGCTTTACCTCCAGAACAGCTCTGGGAGGGGCTGCTAATCTAATGTCCCATTTACCAGGGGGAGGCATGACGTCCAGGGGGTTGAAGGCCTGGCCCACGGCCACCCAGCTGGCCAGGATCTCAGCCCAAAATCTGACTGCAAAGCTTTTATCTCCTGCCCCACCACTTTTTCCTACTGTGAAGCAAAGAAGCCACAAAAGCCCTGCAAGCCACACACTGGAGATGGTTCAACAGGCAGGGCCGTGGTGCTAGAGAGGTTGAGATCTAGTGGGAAACTCATGAGCAGTTTACTGTGTTCTCAGTCAGGGGAAGGTGAGTCTCACTTCCTGGTGCCTATTATACACACCGAGCCCTGGGGATGCAGTGGTGATACACTGTGCTCCTGACTGCAGGAGACCCTGAGTCTAGGGGAGGAAGGTGTCCGACTAGAGGCCCAGCACAGACCAGCGGGATCCGCCACGTGGCAGAGCAGTGAGGAAACAGAAGACTGGCTGTAATCCTGGTGTGTTAGTTTCCTAGGGCTGTTATAACAAATTACCATCAACTTGATGGCTTAAGAGAACACAAATTATTCTCTTACAGTTCTGGGGCCTGATGTCTGAAATCAGCCACTGGGCTGAGGTCAGGGTGTCGGCAGGGCTTGAAGTTCAGGAGAACCCATTTCCTTGCCCTTTCTAGCCCCCAGCTGCCTGCGTTCCTTGGTTTGGGACCCCTTCCTGGCATCATTCCAACCTCTAGCTTCCATCCTCACGTCTCCTTCTCCTCTGCCAGGCCTAACCTCCCTCTGCTTCCCTCTTATAAGGACCCTGTGATTACATTTAGGGCCCACCTGGGTAATCCAGGAAAGTCTCCCCATCTCCAGATCCTGAACTTAATTACATCTGCAAAGTCCCTTTTGTCATATCAGGTAATATCCACAGCTCACATCTGGGAACCGTTATTCAGACTCCCACACCTGGATTCACTGCTTCTTAACTGGTTGATCCTGAGTAAGTCACTTTATCTCTCAGAGCCTCATCAGTTTCCTCCAGTAAAATGGAGATAATAATCCCAATTGCAAGAAGGTCGTGGGTTTAAAGATGAAGTGGAATGATGTGAGCTATGATGCGTTACGTAGACTATTGATTTTAATCACCGCATCTGATTTTGCTTCTCTCAGATCCATCCTCAGCCCTCGGCCCTGCTGGGCTTGATGCAGACACAGGTAGACAAGTTTAAAAGCAAAATGAAGGGGACGGGGCTTGAAGTAAATTCCGTACGGAACTCCCCCGCGTCTGTCCTTTAGACCTGGCTGTGGGCAGGAGGGCACTGGCCTGTGGGCCCCGACCCCTCACTCTGATAACGATACTGGGAAAGCAGGACTGGAGGCCGGTGGAGGCCCCCTGTTGCCCCCAGGTTTATTCAATGAACTGGGACCATTTAACAACAGTGCCCATTGGGAGAGGGGCAAGTGGGGGGGGCGCTCCGTCTGCTTCCACAGGCTTTGGAGGTCTGTGACACTAGCAATGATGAGTATCAAGTTCATGGTACCGTGTGCACGCAGTAAGTGCTCGATACCTGTGGCCCCTCCCCTTTTTCCTCTTGCCCACCTGCTTCTTGAGGGCAGCCCCTGGGCTCTTCATGCCTTTCCCTTCTTAGGTCTAGAGAGAAGCCATGAGGAGTAGCAGAGATGTCAGCCAGGAGTCACCTGCAGCTCTGCCGCCCCCTGGCCTGTGATCTGGGGCAATGGCTTAGCTGCCCTGTCCTCATGCACCTGACCCAGAGGAACTGAAGACACCTCCAGGGAGGCCGTGAGGATCGAGGGGGATGGGAGTGGCAGGGAGTAAGTGCTCCACTCATAAATGCCGGGGCTGGTAGGAGAGCCTGCGTCTTGCCCTTCTCAGGGCTATTGCACTCTACAGGAGAGGCGGGGTGAAGACCCTGCCGGGGAGGACAGTCTGGCATGGGGAAGGGTTAAGGCTGTGGGACTCAGTGGCATGCTCAGAGGACCTGAGCCACCTCTTACAGGGGCACCCTCGGCTAATGTGAGGAGGACGCTCATTTACCCCCACTTCACAGGCAGGAGGGATTCGGGCAGGCTGGGGCGAGCCTGGGTGGTGGGAGAGGTTGGAGGGGGAAGGTCTGTGCACCGGGTTAGGCCGGTCCTGCAGGAGGCAACACTTTGGGGTGCCTCACTCTGCCCTCCGCTGATGTCGTTTGTTTCCTCTAAGGGTTTTGCACCTTAGTCTTAACAGTAGCCACACCAACTGATCACCTTACAATCATTTTCAAGGAGACTTTTATAGTGCTTAAAAATGAGCTATACTTATGCTTGTAGGGCTTTCGTGGGCATCAAACTAGGAAATGCACAAGGGAGCAACCGGCCCCTGTTATGAAATGCTGGGCGTTTCAGTTACACCCCTCCCCCCCCCCCCCCCCCCCCCCCCAGCACTGCAGGATCCAGGGCTTCTGAGCCCTTTTTCCAAAGGCCTCCTTTACGCCAGAGGGCGGAGTGGTTTCTGAACAGAAACATCCCATCAATTGGATTTTGGGAAACCAAAGCCGACCGAAAGGCCGAAACCACCCCAAGAGGATGGGATTGCTTTTGAGTCTCGGCTGGGACCCAGGGGATCAGGCCTCCCCTGCCCCAGCAGATGTGAGGATCCAGGGTCTGAGTGTATGGGTCTCCCCTGGGAGACATCCACTGCTGTCTGGGGAAGGTCCTGCTGAGATTCAGGCCATATCCTGGGGGCCAAACACGTGCCTGGTCTTAGGGATATTTCATTTACTTTTCAGACAGGGCATCCTGGGTTTCCTGCCAGGAAACTAGCTTTGGTTGGGGGAGGTGTGGGGTTAAAGCTGGGGGTTTTGGAGGCATCGATCTCTCCCTTCATCCCATATTCCCGATGGATACAGAACCCCAGGAGCAGCCACCCCAAAGCACCCTGGGAGAAATCATATGCAAGTCTTGTGGGAGCACCTCTTTCTAAAGCATCCTGGGAACAGGATTCACATCCCTGGCATGTCCCGTTCCCTTAAAATCTAGAGAAAATGAATTCGCCTAGCTCTTCGGGGAAGCTGTCCCGAACTCCCTTCCGGGCAAGAGGTGGCCCTGTCCACAACAGGGTCCTGAGGCTCGGAACCACGGAGAAGGTGAAGGGGGTCAGGGCGAGGGTTAACAACCAGGCCCTGGGGTTGCACACACAGGTGCCTCTTGAGCCTTGGACGTTTTAGTGCCAGAAATGAAATGTCACTAGAAACCCGGCCTTACAGTGACGTCCCAGTCCAACATCCCACATGCGCATTAACTGTCTAAAACAGTTTAAAACAGTTTTAGACGGTCATTAACAGTCTAAAAATTGTTCCCATCGGCTGGAACTTTGACGTGAGGTGATGGGTGGGATACAGTGACAGGAAGAGTGTCAGGAAGAGACACTAAGCCAGGGGCGGGTGACATGGCTGGGGGGATGCCGTGAGCTTGGAAACGGCCGAGGCTGCATGCCACAGAGGTCGAGGGTCTTTTGGTGCGCCCAGGTGGGATTGATGAGGTCCCCCAAAGTTCCCTGCATCCTTGCAAACCATGCCAGTAGGTCTCAGCCATTTGAAGCTGCCAGACGAAACTCTTCAGAACCAATGTCGCAGATCATGGGGAGATACCCCCTTGGGGCAGGCAGCCCAGTGCCAGCCACATGCACAGGCCTTACGGTACCTTAGGGTACCCAGAAGCCACCGTCCCCTCCAACCAAAAGCCACGCCTCCCCCAACCAAAGCTAGGGGCCCTCCGCGGGACCCCGAGGTTTGGCATCCCCTTTCCAGACCCAGAGGAGTCTCCCCTGGGACAGGAGAAGTCTGCACATTGAAACCACCCTAGCTAAGAATCGAGATGCAGTGAATCACTCATGTCTTACTGTGGCCGCTTTGGCTCGCAAACTGCCAGCGTGTCATCACACAGCCCTCCCGCTGCTCCAGTCCGACTTACCTGCAAGAGAGAACACAGATGGGGATGACAGACACCTTCCCTTGGGACCAGCACAGCCTCCGGGATGGGGCCAGTGCACCCCTCACACTGAGGGAGAGGTGTCTCTGAAAAGGCCTCCCCAGCATGGCAGAACCCTCAGGGTAACCCTCACGTTTCTCTCGATGCCTTGACCTTGACCAAGTCAACAGCCTGAGAGAAATGTGATGAGGCTCAGAGGTGGAGTCTGGAAAGAGGCTCTTCCCAGGAACCCAGGGTGATGGGGAGGCCGGGCCCACGGGCCTCCACGAGCATGAATGCACAGGGAGGCCATAAAAGAGATTTGCCTTCTGAGCGGAGAGGTGGGAGCTTCCTCTGCTTGGACCCTTTCCTTGGGGAAGGGAACATGGGGACCAAGATATACTCTTTTCCTAGCATCCAGGGGCTTTGTGGTTCAGTGAATACTTTATCCTCTGCACAACTGCAAGCCAAAAGGAAGTAGCAACTCCAGGGTGGAGTTTGGATTCGCCCTTAAAGAAGATGCTCCCCTTGCCCATTTCCTGTGCATCCAAAGGAGGCAGGAGTCCATTCTGTTCATGCCACGCCGAGCTGCCTTTCAGTGTTTCCCTGGCAGTGTTTCCCAAGCTTTATAGTTTTCCAGACTATGAGGTGTGTTGGGGGCTCAGGCAATGGCAAGACAGTGCTGAGAGTTTTAAATAATGAGGCTTCTCCTCAAATATATATGCACATGCCCAGCACTCACTAGGAGATTTTAGTAAACACTCTCTCCTCCCTCAATGTTATGCTCCACGTTTCACTGAGTTTATATGCTCGGTGTGTGTATAGACTAACAGATACGCCTCTGTTGTCAAAAGCCTGAGGTACCAGTCGAACACTTTCACTGCCAATTTTTCTCTTGGAATGATTACTTTTAACCCAGTCCTGGATATTGACCTGAGTTTGGGAGCACCATCATCCAGGGGTATACAGCCCAAACCATAAGGCAAGTAAATGTTCACTTGAAATTCAAGATGGCAGCTCTGGGCTCAAGCTCACCTAGATTTAGTTGACTTTTCCATACCTTGCTAATGTCTAACACCAGGCTAGACTACGTATCTTCCCTGCATGCTTTCTCACAGTGTTGATATGCTAACATACATTGTGACACTCTAGTGCCCACCACTTCCTGGCTATTGGACCACTGTCCCTGTCTCAGGAGATGGGAAAAATATCTAACTCTCATATTAACCACTCAGGAGTCAACCTCGACACCTCCCTGGTCCCTATTTCCATGCTGAATCCATTATCAAGTTCTGTTGATTCTACCTTGTAAAGCTCTCTGGAATCCACTGTCGCTGTCTTAGACCAGGTCACCACCATCTGTGGAACTGATGGCCGGTGCTCATGCAGCCATCTTGGACCATGAAGCATCCATGGACTGATGTTGGCAGAACAGGAAGATGGAAAGAGCCAGAGTTCTTGATTGTTTGAAGCTGCCATCCCAGCCCTGTACCAACCACCTCCTGCTTTCTATTATGTGTGAGGGAAAAAAACTTCATGGTCTTATTTAATGTTATTTTGAAATTTGATCACATGCCGCTAAACCTTGTCCAACTGAATCACTGCGGCAGACAGAGGGCATCTGACCTGTGAACAAGAGTATACCAGGTGGAACACACATGACTCTTGAGTTAGAAAGTGTCTGGGCAGGGAGATGGGAGGACAGGAAGGTTCCACGGGTGAGAGTGGGCCGTGGGGACGTGTCGGGGAAGTTATCGCTACCACATACGGTTGAGCAATTAGTCAGCTCCGGTACTATATGTCCACCTGTATTACCTCAGCTACTCCTCACAACACACAACCTTATGAGTCTGACTCGTTATTATTTCCATTTTATAAATGAGAAAAGTGAGTTTAGGGAGGTGAAGTAACTTGCCAAGGTCACACAGTCAGTAGTGGGGGAAGGATTCAACCCCAGGAAGCCTGGCTCCGGGGCCTGTCCCTCAGCTACTGACTTCTGGAGGTGTGTTTATTTTCTTAAATATGCAACAGATGAGTGTTTTTTATTTGCTTGTTTTTGCTGTTTTTTTTTTTTCTAAAGTTGCTGAAGTACAAACAGAATTGACTGTCAGTCTTGAAGAAAACCTAAAGATCATCTAACTAAAGGCTTTCAGTTTATTATATTATTATTATCATCATTATCATTATTAACATTACTAATCAGTAGCAGTAATACTAGTAATAGCAGCTGGAGAGCCTTTGGTCAAACACAGTCTCTTGTGGAAGCTTGTGAAGAAATAAAAAGTAAGCTACCCTAGGTGAAGCAGGGTGTGGGACCCCAGGGAATCTAACATGCTTTCCTGTCTCTCTGTCTCTCTGCAGAGGAAATGACACCAATGCTCTTCCTGGGCCTTCCCCAGGCTGCTTCTGCCCTCTGCTGGTCACAGCTGGAATTGGCGGACATCTCCTCCCAGCGCTGGGACACAGGAAGCTCCAGACTCCAGCAAGAGGGTACTGCAGAGGCTTCCTCAGCATCCACTGCTCCAACCGCCCTGTCCTCGTTGTGGGGGGAAGTGCCACACGACTTGTTAGGAGCAAAAGGGAGAGACTGCTTTATGTGAGGCTTGGTGCTCCCAGGAACTGCCCACAAGGTTACTCTGGACATCTGGACCAGGATGGAGAGGAGGAAGAGCCCGACTGGAGTGGGGCAGGGGCTGGGAGGAGGAGAGAGGGAGGAGGAGGAGGAGAGGAGGGGAGGGGGAAGAGGGGGAGGAGAGGAGGGGAGGGGGGAAAGGGGGAGGAGAGGAAGGGAGGGGGAGGGGAGGGGAAGGGGAGGAGGAGGGAAGGGGGAGGGGGAGGGGAGAGGGGAGGGGGAGGGGAGAGGGAGGAGGGGGAGGAAGGTCTACTGGAGAGACTGGGACAAGGTCATTATAGCCTTTAAGTGACTGACAGACCTACATCCTGAATCCAGCAATTATTACTTATTTTCAGAAACTGCCACTGAGAATGGTAACATAATTTCCATTCCACAGCTGTCAAGACCTTAGACTATGAGGTCAAACTATCTAGATTTGAGTCTTAGACACTAGATGTGTGCCCTTAGCAAGTTACTTAATCTCTTCAGGGCCCACTTTTCTCTTCAGGAACTGGGGATCCTCCAGGCCATAGAGAGGTGACTGAAAGGAACCCACGAGCAGATGCAGGTGGAGTGCCAGCGCATGCCTGGCACGGGGCAGAGCTCAAAACCATGGAGCAAGCGCAATTACTGTCCACACAACACTAGCAAATGGCTGCAGGGATGTGAAGCTGGTCTGGCTTCCTGCCCCTAAAGGCAGGGAGCCGTGAGCAAGGACGTTGGAGCGTGGGCTAAGGTAACAGGTGCTGTCCTCTGAAACGCAGACTGTAAACCTGCCTCTGTAAACTATAAGCCGTCTCAGCTTGCCTAAAGTCTAGGTCTTGGAGCTCTCTGAGCACTCCCCCTGCTCAGGGGCCACTTTTCTTCCCCCCTTTGGCACCTCTCACTTCCCCCTGGTTTCAGCTGAACAGAGAGAGCAGAGCATAGACAAATCTTTCTCCTGGAGTCCCGGCCCCATTTTATTTGACACTCGTTGATTCAACAAATATTTACTGAAGGCCTTTTCTGAGCCCACCACCATTCTAGGGGTGGGGGAGTGAGCAGTGAACAGAATAGATGATCAACGTGTCTTCACGGAGCTTACACTTAAGTAGGGGTAAAGGGAGATAGGAAATCAACATGTCAACAACTGCAACATGTAATGTGATAAAGAGTGAACATATCAGGGAGAAACAGGAAAGCAGGGAAGGGGAGAGGAGGGTTGCTGTCTGAAACTGGGAGGGGGGTTGTCAGGGACTGTCTCCCTAAGGGGACATTTGCAGAGAAGGAGGTGAAAGTCTGAAGCTGTGCATGTGGATGTCTGGGGGAAGAGTACTCCAGGCAGAGGGTGATAGCACAAGCAAAGGTCCTGAGGCAGGGGCGGGGGGCCACGTTTATGGACCAGCAAGGAGGCTGAGTGGCCGGAGCAGGGTGAGTGAAGGGGTGGGGATAGAAGAATTAATGGAGGTGGGGGGGGAGCAGTTAGGATCACATCAGGCCTTTGGCCTTTACGCTAAGTGAGATGGAAAGCACTGGAGGGGTTCTGAGCAGAGGAGGGACATGGTCTGATTGATTCTGTAGAGTATCCCTCTGTCTGCTGGCAAAGAATGAACTAAAAGAGTGGGAGGCAGGGGTAGAAGTGGGGAGGCTCATGCAATCATTCAGGACAGAGATGGGGGTGGTAGCTTCCCAATGAGAAAGGCTTGCCAGACATTTAGTGTCTGGAGAGGAGAGGGGAACAGGGGTGGTAGAGGGATGTCTGAACCAGTGGGTCCTGGCCCACAGGACTCTAAGAGGGCCAAGGAGGAGCTGGAAAGGCCATATACAGGATATAGCTGGAATTCATGCATATATCTTTATTTTGATCTAGGTAGATGCTGTGGTCCTAAAAATAATGTTAATTTTAAAATGTTGCTGATTCGTTGTCTGCTTTGAATGCATTCGTGTTTTTGTTCAGTGGATCCTACCCATTGTTCTGCTGGTGGTGTGGATGGATTGGGGGTGAGGCCAGCCCACTGCAGACACAGAGGTGGACTTTGAATGCAGATAGCCTGGTTTGCAGGCCTGGCTGTGCCACTATAAGCCATGACCTTGAGCAGGTCGTTTCCCATCTCTGAGCCTCTGTGTATCCATCTGTGAAGTTGGGATGGTAGGACCTGCCCCAGGGCGGTCGCTACTGTAGGGGGAGCACTTGGAATTCTGGAGGTGTTTATAGGAGGTGCTCCACCTCCTGCCCCAGAAAAGCCGGCCTCTGTTTTTGCTTTACCATGGGCTTGCTGTGTGACCTTGGGGGACCTGTTCATCTCTTTGGTCCTTCATTTCCTCGGGTATCAAACAGGGATAAATGCAGGATGGAAAATACCTGTTCAGAGGGCTGGGATCAGAAAGTGTGACACGTCATATTGGTTGAGTCATTGATGAGGTCTCTGCATGCAGAAGGCGCTCAGTCAATACTCTCCTTGCTGATGAATCAGTGTTGCTGTCCCAGAGAGCATCCCCGGGAGAGCCCAGCCGGGTTCCAAGGGCTCGGGCCTCTCCAGGCAATCCCTGGCCCTCGGAGCAGGTGGCCCGTTTGCCTTCTGCTTTCTGCCTCCGTTGTCCCCGTGCGTCCTTCCTGCCTCCAGAGTGTGATGGGCAGGCCTCCAGGGCCCAGGTCACTCCCAGGTGACCTCATCCAGCATCACGGCTCTACACACCATCTCTACACCCATGATCCACAATTACCATCTCCCGCCCAGCTCTCTCCTGAACTCCAGACTCCTGCTTCCAGCTGCTTTCTTCCCATTTCCACTTCAGTGTCTAACAGAACCCTCAGACTTAAAACAAGACCCCTGAAATTTCCCCCCAAACCTGCCCTATGTCTTCCAGTGGCATTTAATGGAAAGTATTTTCCCAGGCGCTTGAACACAACTTTCAGAGACTTCCTTGACGCTGACCTCTCTCACACCCACATCCAGTCCATCAGCGTCTCCTGCCGGCTCTGCCTTCCACATCAACCCAGAGATGGTCACTGCTCGCCACTGCCACCTGCTCCCCTACCACCCCTGTCCAAGGCGCCACCTCCCACTGCCTGGTGGCTTCCTAACTGGTCTCTATGTCTCCCTCGTCCAGTCTTATCACGGCAGCCCAGTGACTCTTCTGTAAACTGAAGTCAGATCATTTTATAAATTATATAAATTTAAGCCCAGAAAGTTTCTGCTCAAAATCCTTCAGTAGCTCCTAATTTCACCTCAGAATTGAACAAAGAGCCTTGCGAAGATACTTGTCTTGGCTAGAGACAAAACTTGCAACAAGAAACTATACCTACACCCTGGAGCTTACAGTGTGGGAAACACAGACAGCAAGGACTACGCACTGATAGTTTCATATTGTGATGGTTCTATGAAGACCTTGCCAGCATTGGGGGAGGGATGCTCTCTGAGGAGGTGTTATTTAAGACATGAAAAAGACTGAGAGCTGAAGGGGACTCTTGAGACATTGACTTTAATAATTCTTCCTGCCCCATTTATATATGGAGGAAAAAGAAGCCCAGAGTGGTGAAGTGACCTGCCCAAGGCCACACAGCATATTACTTACAGAACTGGAATTCCAAGGCAGGCTTCCTGACAGCCTGGTTTGTGGCTAATGAATGCCGGCCTGGAGCTGCAAGTCCTGACAGTGATGTCTGGGAATGCTATGAGATATTAATCTTCTCTTAAAAATGTGTGTGTGTGTGTGTGTGTGTGTGTGTGTGTGTGTGTGTGTATAATATATATATAATATATAATATAAAAATATTATATATATATTGTATATATAATATAAAAGAATAAAAGGAGTACATATCTCACACTTAACATGTCCACACCTGATACTTCCTCTGATGAGCCACGATACTGATGTTACCCACTGGGTTAATAGTGACTCCATCCTGCCGTTTGCTCAGGCGCAAAAGCCCCTTGTGGTCAGTCTGGATTTCTCTGTCTCACCCTTGCACCTGGTCTCTCAGCAAATCCGGTTGGCTCTATATTCACAGTACATCCAGAATCCGTCCCCTTCTCATCACCTTCACTGCTACCATCCTGGTCAGAGCCACCATCACCTCCCACAAGGTCCTTGCAGAAGCCTCCCAGGTGCTTCCCTGCCTCTGCCCGTGACCCCAGCCCCACCCCCAGTCCATCAGTCCGTGCACAACACAGCTGTTAACATGCCATTTGGGTTTCACTCCAAACCCGCCACCAGCTCCCTTTCTCATGCAGGGTAAAAGCCACAGCCCTACCCCTGACCTGCAGGCCACACACCTTTGTCCTCTTTGTCACCTCCCTGGCCACTTCGCCTCTACCCTCCCCTTGATCCTCTGACCCTGGCACATTCCTGGCCGTGCACTGGCTGTTTACTCTGCCCGGAAAGCTCTCTTCCCAGAGACGTGCATATTCGCCCCTATTACCTTCGGGTTGTACTCAACCAGGCTAGGCTGTCCTGACCACTCTAGCTGAAATTTCAGGTTGTTCCCTGCTTGATTTTTTTCTTTGCTCTTACGATGAGGTGTCCTACTTATTTTTCGTATCTTGTTTGTTGTCTACATATTTAATAAGGTGTCTGTTCTCCTGGGTGTGGCTGCCTGGGTACCCCTCTCCCCTAAACTGCTCCTGGCTTCCTGTACCACTCAGCACAGATTTCCGGTCAGGTCTGTCTAGCCCCCTTTGGACACCAGGTGGCGCCCATATCACGCCAAGCTCTTGGCTTCCAGGGCCCTTGAAGGAATGAGACCCTGAGAATCTGCCTAGGAGAGGCCAGTGGCCTGATCCCCCCCAGACACCACCCCTTAAAAAGAGGATGCTTTTTCTGACCCCACGATGAGGACTGGCTTCTCTTAGACCTGGGGATTCACAATTCTTCCCCGTGGAAGAGAAGGAGGCCTCTTCCTGGCTTACTCTGGACTCAAAGTTCCCTACCCCCAACCCACGCCAGGGAACCCTGCGGACAGCCGACTGTGTGCTAGGTGCTGTGCTGGGTGCTTTTCTCCGGTTGTCCCACTCAATCCTCACCATAGCTCTGTTCCCATTTGTAGATACTGTAGATGTGGAAATTGGGGTTCAGAGAGGCTGCTTGTCTGCGGTCATACAGCTGGTAAGTGCAGAGCTGGGATTCCAACCCAGGCTCCCTTGACTCAAAGTCAAGGCTCTTCCACTGTATCAAATGTCCCCCCCCACCCCAGCCTCACCCCCGAGCAGAGAATGGCCTGCAGAGAAGGCAAAGTCGGAAGCTGGTCCATCCTTAGGTTATCACATTTCAGGAATCAGGGAGGGGAAATGAAACTTGTTTGTGCTGGCCCTTTTCTTTCATTTTCTGCCCATGTCCCTGACAATAAGGACGTGTAAACTGAGCCCAGAGAGGTTCCGGCACTCGCCCAAGGTCACGGAGCAGAGCTGTGTTCTTTCTCCCCACCTCCCTGCCTCTGCGGAGATGCTGAGGTGGAGAGGCAGAGCCTCTGCAGCCTTTGCCAAAGGAGGCCATGTGCAGAGAGGGATGGGTAGATGCTCTTCAGAGCCTTGCAAGGAAGCACCAATGGGGGGGCCTCAGAGGGGGCCTCGTGAGCTTGAAAGAGATATAGGATTTGAAGACAGAATAGTAATTACAGAAGAATTAATGATCCAGGAGGCTTTGGTTGGGCAGGGGTCCCCAATCCCCAGGCCACAGACTGGTACTGGTACCAGACTGCGGCCCGTTAGGAACCTGGCCACGCAGCAGGGGTGAGCAAGCGAAGCTTCCTCTGCCGCCCCCATCACTGCCCACAGCTCCCCATCTCTCCCCATTGCTGCCCATCGTTCGCATTACCGCCTAAACCTTCCCCCCAACCCATGGAAAAACTGTCTTCCGCGAAACCGGTCCCTGGTGCCAAAAAGGTTGGGGATTGCTGTTCTAGGGCTTTCTGAGTCTCTTCCCTGTCCTGTCACCTCGAGTATTTATTTCCCTCATTACTTTAAATATTGATTCAGATGTTTGTTCTCCTGCCCCACAGGTCCAGATGAGTCTGCGCTGTGAAACAGGCAGGAGGACAGGACAGGAACGAAGGGCCTCTGCTGTGGGGAGGGCTCAGTGCTGAGGGCAGACTGCTGTCTGGCTGTCCTGGCCCCCAGGGGAGGCACAGCCCTAACACGCTGGGGATGTCCCCGGGGGGTTGGTGGGTGTGGCCATGTGGCCTGTCATTGCCATCGTGGCATCTGTCATCACTGAGCTGTGTGTGTAGCGCTATCCTTTCTCTGGTCAGGACTGGGGCTGCGAGCTGACAGGCCTGGCCCTGTTCACCAGCTCGTCAGTGGCTGAGCTGAGATACCTCCCAGGTCTGTGGTCTCACTGGCCCCCAGGGCTTAAAGGTGGGAAGGAGGGGAGCCAGAGGGCCCCCCCCACCAAGGAGAGGCTGGGAGCACATGGCAGCCCCAGCTCCAGCCCAGCATCTGGGGGAGATGCAAGAGATTGTATCACCACTAGAGAGCCTTTTCCTCCGCTTCTGATGAAAAAGGAAAAATCAGCAGTTTGGGGCCTGGTGGCTCCATGGTTGGGAAGATGGCTCTCCGTCTATGCAGGGAGATAAATCTGTTTTCTGTTTCTGTTTTTTCACATAAATTCTGTCCAGGACAGCTTTGCTTTGGGTCTCCAGCTGCTTTTGAAAAGTCTTTGATGTGGAGAATGGCAGAGACAAGTCACCAAGGCTCAGACTTGTCCTGGATTCCTGAAGCCCATTCGTGGCTCCTGGGGCCATGCAGGTAGATACCCTCAGCGTTTCTTGAGCACCTACTATGTGCCAGGCACTCACAGACATTTTCTGCTTCCATCCTCACAGCTGCCCTGGGAGGGAGGAATTCTAATGCCCATTTCACAGATGAGGAAGCTGCCTGTCCAGTGCACTCCAGACAGGAGCTGCTCTCTCCTGTACCAGGCAACTCTGCAGACATGCTCTCACAGAGCTGACTGTCCCTGTTCGTAGAAGAGGGAACAGAAGCTCAGAGAGGGAATCACCTGGGCAAGGTCACACAGCAAGTCACTGACAATCTGTAGCCCTGTCTCCTAATTCCTAACCCAGTGTTCCCTCCACTGTCCCACACTCAAGCTGTTCTCAGTTGCTTATACCTGGTATGAATGGGGGAAGGAGGTAGCCTTGGAGATGTGATTATCTGGACCTAGCACCAATCAGAATGGCTCCCTCTGAGCCTCAGTTTCTGGACCTGTGAAATGGGAGTGATGCTGCACTCTAGAATTATATCTTTTTTTTTTTTTTTTTTTGCGGTATGCGGGCCTCTCACTGTTGTGGCCTCTCCCGTTGCAGAGCACAGGCTCCGGACGCGCAGGCTCAGCGGCCATGGCTCATGGGCCCAGCCTCTCCGCGGCATGTGGGATCTTCCTGGACCGGGGCATGAACCTGTGTCCCCTGCATTTGCAGGCGGACTCCCAACCACCAGGGAAGCCCTGGAATTATATCTTTAAGACAGTCTCACAATTTGTTTCTTTTCTTCCAACCTTCCTCCTCGGACATTTCCTTCTAGATCACAAGGCCATGCTTGTTCCCTTGGGGTATCATCGTTTCCTAGGAGACTCCCTCCACACCTGGTCTCACTGCTCCTTGAATGTGCCGTGCTCATTCACACCCCCATGAGGTGCCCAGGCTGACCCCTCTGCTGAGAGTGCCTTTTTCTCTTTTTTTTGCTTTACATCCCTCCCTTGTTTCAAAATTTACAGTGGCTCCAAATTAGTTAGCAAGGGCCTTTTCTTCTGCCCTTCCCCAAGTCCCAAGGCACCCCTCTCCATTCCAGTCATATACAGGCCAGGCTCTCTCTTGCTTCTCTGCCTCGGCACTTGCTGCCCCTCTGCTGGGACGCTCTTCTCCCCTTGTGCACTGGGTGAACTCCTACTCATCCGTAAGACCCAGCCCAAATGTTCCCTCCTTTGGGAAGTCTTTCTTGGTCCTTTGGCCCACCTTGGGTAGAGGCAATTGAGACCACACGCTTGCTTCCTTACTCGTGTTCACCAGCACATCGTAGAAACAATAATCATATGTTGATCGAGTCATAGCATTCAGCACATTGAATTATCAGTGTCTGTCTGCTGTCTGTCTCATCCACCCAGCAGTCATTAAGTAAATATTTTTTGAGCCTTACTACGTGCCATCTATCTTTAGCCTCTTTTTCTGATGTGGCTGTGAGTTTCCTGAGGGGAGGGACTGTGCCTGGATCACCCCAGTAGCCCCAGAGTCAGTATCTGCCCTCAAAATTCTCACAGACTATTTACCTACTGTTCACATCACACTCATTTCTGCTCTTCACCAGAGGAGCCCAGCTAACCCCTGACCCCAGCTCCCTGCCCTCCCTCCACAGGCCCAGACTGGCCCAGGAAGTGGATCAGGTGTTCCCAGAATACGTAGCAGCCTGGGCAGGGTCTGCTCAGCACTTGCCCGCTGCCCCCTCCTCAGCCCAGCTCCTGGGCATGGAAAATACCCCATGTTGCTTTTTATGACAGTTATGAAGAAGACAGACAGACAGACAGACAGACAGACAGGTCCAAGTCCTTTCCTTGGGGCCAGTGGGAGAGGGGATCATCTCCTTTCACAAAACCCATTGTTTATAGGGATTCCGGCCTGTCTGGTTTCCCTTTTTCAGGTTTAATCCATTTCCCAAATACGTTTGGGGGTGCATTTGGTGTCCCTACTAGGCGTGCCTGTGCTGGGGATGCAGAGGCTGGGGGCAACCGGGGGGTGGCAGCCCTGAATGCTGAGGCAATCCTGCGTGCAGAGGGGCCAGCTATCCAGAGGAGGGCCAGCCGGGGCTCCAGGGTGTGGGGAGCATGATGTAACTGAGCACTGGCAAAGAGGCCAGGGCTGCTGGAGCAGGCAGAGGGAGTGTGCAGCAGAACCAAGGCATCTGACTGCCACCTCTGGGCTGCAGTAGCTTCGCAGCTGCAGGGCCTTCTATTGGATGCCTGAGGCCCTGCTTCACTCCCACCCAACATCGGGCAGATGGGTCTCTGACTGACTTGGTGGGGCCTTGACTGTCCAGGGCCCCTCTCAGGGCAGGTCATGTTCCCCTTAGACCCCTGAGTTTCAGCCTTACCCCTCTGATCTATCTCTCTCCTTCTGGCCCTGACCTAGGACCTTAGCCTGGAGGTCCCTGTGTGGACAAGTCCCCCTTCCCCACCCCCATGACTCCCCTTGTCAGACCCTCAGGCCTGCCTTAGAGTCCCCAGACCTGTGCCGGGTCAGGAAAGAGTGTCTGTTTCCCAGGGCCGCGAGTTTAAGCAGTTGGACTAACATGAGATTGATGCTTATGTCAGGGGTGAAGGAGGGAACAGATGTTTTCTGAACAGCAAATCCATAGATGCAGGAGGCGGGAGAGGATGAGAAGGAGGGACAAAGCGATTTTGCATTCTGGAGTCAGCCTGGGGCCTGGTGGATGGAAGTGCTCAGCGGGGGCTGGGGGGAGGGGAGTCTGTGGGAAGCACCGGGTGGGCTCCGGTCCAGAGCTGCTCTCAGTGCCACGGGCTGCAGGCTGGAAGGAGGCCAGGAGGCCAAGGGTGCGGATTTTCTGTCTGACCCCTCCGTGCATGGCCGGAGGTCCCCGCCAGGGGACTGGGGGCCAAACCTGTGCTGCTCACAAACCCCGGACATGAATCCTGCAAATTAACCCTGAGCTCCCCTCCAAGAGACACCCCATTACCAGAAACGTATGTACCGCAGCGCTGTGTGCGTGTACATATTCAGATATCGATGGGCGTCTTAGCGGGACAACCAGACCTGGAGTGAGATCTTTAAATCATGGCTTTAGAGCCCAGCTCCTGGGCATGGAAAATACCCCATGTTGCTTTTTATGACAGTTATGAAGAAATAAGTGCCTTCTTCTTTATTACATGTGTTATTGATTTTTTTGCCCTGCAAACAGTGTTCCTGGAAGTTTTCTCACAGGGTCTGGTGGGGGGCATTAGAGCCAGGGAAGAAAGCAAACCCAAACCCTTCGGAGTCAGAGAGACTGAAGTTGAAATTCTAGCTCTAATACCTATTGTGCAATTTTAAGGACCTCAACCTCTCTGAGCCTCAGTTTCCCCACTTGTAGTAATGGGGCTTGTGATATGCACACGCTGCTGTGAGGGTGAAAGGCCCTGGCTTGAATAAAGAGATTTGGGCTCACAGGAGCCCTGGGGCTGATTTGTCCTGCCTCTAGGTGATGGAGGAGGCCGCGTGCGTGTCTGACGGGGGGCAGGGGGCAGCCGGCCATGGGCGTGATTCGTGCTTGCCTGGGAAGTCCCTGGGCCCAACAGTTCCCCATCTGGACCAAATACCACAGGAGAGACCCTTTTGGCTGCATTCTCTTTTTCAAATGCCATCTGTGTGTTTGTGTGTGTGTGGCAGAAAATCCCCACGTGCTTCTCCACAAAGCTGGGGAGGAAGAAAGGGTGGACCAGGCCAGAATCCTCGACACTGTCAGAATGACACCAGGCATGGCTTCGGGAATGAAGACTTTTCATTAAAAGCTCTGACATGGGGCTTCCCTGGTGGCGCAGTGGTTGAGAGTCCGCCTGCCGATGCAGGGGACACGGGTTCGTGCCCCGGTCTGGGAAGGTCCCACATGCCGTGGAGCGGCTGGGCCCGTGAGCCATGGCCGCTGAGCCTGCGCGTCCGGAGCCTGTGCTCCGCAACGGGAGAGGCCACAACAGTGAGAGGCCCGCGTACCGCAAAAAAAAAAAAAAAAAAAAAAAAGCTCTGACATGTACTGGAGAGAGAGGACACCTGACCTCCTCATCCTGCTGATATGTTTCCTCAGGGGCCCCTGGACCCTGGAATCAAGGGAAGGCCCAGGCCCCTCTCCTCTCCAGCAGGTCCCTTAAAGCGCGAGCCTGTCCCCCCAGCCTCGGTGCTGGGTGGGGCTGAGGGCAGAGTGCGAGCGGGGCTCCCACCTCGGCCCTGGCAAGTCTCAGCCTCTTTGTACATCACTTGGGGAGAGCTAAACACCATCGGCTGGTTCGAAACAGACCCTCCAAGCTCTGTCTGCACGTCAAATCAAAGTACTCCAGGCTTTGGTGGATGCCTGAGGGCCAGGAGCTGCCCTGCAGCTTGGACACCGGGGTCCGTGGGGTCAGCCAGGCCCTTGGGCATTGGCAGGAGGACCTGGTATTTTGCCATTTTTCTGGGACTTGAAGTCATCTCAGCCCCTTCCCAGCGCAGCTTGGCATCATGAGAAGCAAGAACCAACCCCTTGAGCGTGGAGGGTAGCAGCCCAAACTAGTATGGGTCAGGCCGGCCTGGTGCTGGTTCCAGTGGGGAGTGCAGGGGGCTTGCTAAGGGGCACAGGAAATCTGCTTGAAGACGCTCGAGAAGCAGAGCCTGCTCACAATTCGGGAGGCATGTGACCCGGCAGGGCTGCCCCGTGAGGCTTCCATCCCAGGTGGTTTGCGATGCAAGGACTGTGCCTTGAGCTGCGGACGCAGAAAAGGGATTAATGACCAGCCCTGGGAGGCCAGAGAGCCAGGCCTGGAGACATAGATATTCTCTGTTACATAAGAATTTTTTTTTTTCTCATACTGTTCAGGGCCATTAACAGCTTTGTCACGGGAGCATTCTTTGAGAACCACTGGGCAAACAGAGTGCCCCATGCCAGAGCCTGGGGTCCTGTTCCTGTCTTCCCTGCAAAGTCCACACACACACACACACACACCAAAAAGGAGGGGGGACAGCCAGGACCACAGCCCACTGGGCTTAGGACACACACACATACCCTCTCTGCAAGGGAAGCTGGGAAAGTGAGTATCTGTTCTTCCGGGCTTCTCGAGAGGGAGGTGGACCCTGCCTCCCACCAAAACTTGTTAGGTGGGGGAGTTTCTCAAATCTAGGAGACGTTTTCAAATGCTGAAGTAACCATGCCCATCCCTCCGCCGCCCGAAAGATAAATGTCACTACACGGAACTCGTTTGACAGCCTCACTGCAATGTGCCCCTCACCCGCCCATGTCTCAGGCTGCAGCCCTGAGAGGTCCAGCTTCTGAATCCTGCCTGGGCAGCAGGAGGGCGGGGCAGGGTGCCTTGGGGCTCCAGATTCAGGGAGAAGACCCTTCCCACCCCTGCCCACCCCCGTGTCAGTGTCCCTGCCCCTGGTCCAGCGTGGTTAGCTGCACAGGGAATTTCTAGTCAACTTGAAGCACTCACTCCAGACCCTCCCTCCCAGCAGCACCCGTTGGTTGGGTGGTTGGTTGGTTGGTTGGTTTCCTGGTTTACTGTCAGAAGCAGTGACACCAGCTCAGGGTGGCTGAGGTGAAAGGGGGCGGGGTGCCTCCTGCACCCCTCTTGGAAAGCCAGCATGCTCTGATGGGAAGAGCTAAGTGCTGGGAGCCTAAGAGTCCTGGGCTTGAATTGCAGCCTTCGCATCTAACAGCTGGGGAGGCTTGGACACGTGGCCAAGCCTCAGTTTCCCTGTTTGTCGAATGCAAGTACTCAGACCTGGACGGCAGGGTGATTCTAAGAGTTAAAGGAAACAATGACTCAAACGTGCTTAGCATAACGCCTGGCACACATACAGTCCGGTCTCCACAAGGGTTACCAGTGTGGTCATACCCCCCTCTGCTTCAGACCTTCCAGCGACTTCCAAACTCCTCGCCATGGCCTGCAGGGCCTGCAGGCAGGGTCCAGCCTCCTACCCGGCCACGCACTCCACCGCTCACTACACTTTGGGAAGCTTTCGTTTCGTTACGCCCAGCGATGCTGTTCCCACCAGGGGGCTTTGCCCAAGCTCTTCCCCAGGTCTGTGATGCTTGCGCCCCATTCGTGGGGGCGTGGCTCCTCAGGGAGCCCTGATCCCCGGGTCCAAAGCAGCACTGCTGCCCAGTTCCCAGCCCAGTTACGCTGTAACGCATTATATTGTTTTCCTGCCCTTCAAAACCTTTGCGCCTCTGTAATCATTGTAACAGGAGGTGGATGAAGACATCCTGCTGCCCAGGATTTTGGCTAAAGCTTACAATCTGGGGACAGCGTCTGGGAAGTAACCCTAGATACATAAATAGAGCAGAGTTGCTGGATGCGTGTTAGACTTGCTGAGAGAAAGTGCGACGGGTTTTGTGACTAACCAGCCCAAGCCAGTGTACAAGAGGATAGACGTTCCCAAGGAGATGGGGGGAAGGGAATTTGTAGGAGTAAGTGCACTTTTGATTCTCCTCCTTCCTTTCCATGAGGGGGCTCTCCCCGGGGTCACAGCCCAGTGATGGGGAACCAGAACTCCTCCCAGAGGTGAGGGTGCCCACGTGAAAGGGAGCCGGCATTTCATGCCATGGTATGGGGTCCTGAGCGGCAGACACCTAGTGCAGCCTCAGGCCTGAAGCTTGGCGACAGAGCCCTTGGGAGAGCTTCCTGAGTCCCTGGGGTCTGGGGGGTGTATATGAACGTAAGATTGGAGGCTGCATCCCCCTGGAGAATTCAGGAGGTGGGGGGCTGCGCTGAAGCAGCCTCAGGTGGCCTCCTACAGAGAGAGGGCAGCTGGGCACTGCCCTCTGGTAAAGCGGAAGTTTGCCAGTTTCTTGCGGCCAAGGGGGCTGAGGAAGGTAAGCAGGCTTGAAGCATTTGCACAAGATACCCTCCCCCTCCCCCTGCCAAGAGGGCTGCTGCCTGGACAAGAGGACCCCCAGGCAGAGAGAGGCTGTGACTAATGGGGTGAAGGTGGCCCAGCAGCTGGGGACACAAGGATGCTTACAGGAGCTCAGCTGACAAGGGCATCTATCTACAACAGGCTGGGAGAAAGAAAGCCCGCCACCAAGGAGCCCCACGAAAGAGCCAGCATTTGGAAGATGACAGCACGCCACGTGATAGAACAGCCATGCTGGCTGGGAGAAAATCAGCAGCAGCTCCAGCCACGTCCGAAGCCAAGCCTCCTCGGCCAAGCCTCTCTCCTCGGCCAAGCCTCCCCGCTGCCCTGCACCAGAAACAGGAAGGTTAGGAAGGCAGGGAAAAGTCTGGAAGTGCAGGCTGGCTGTGCCTCCCCCAACCCCCCCGCCCAGGTCTGAGTGCTGAGACAGGCGAGAAATTTCAAACTGCACGTGAGACTGAAGTTCTAACCGGATGGGACTTTCAGACACTTGAAAACTGAAATTATTCCTGAGACGAAAGCTGAAGTGATTGCAAAGCTAGGAGAACAGCCAGAGACATTCTAAAATAAAGACGAAGGGATATGAGAGACAAGAGGATGGTAAACAGTTTGGAGAAAATGAAGCTCTCTGTCGTCTGTACCCCATTGCGTTTAGACCAATCCATGGAACTGTTACCTCCTGGTTCCCTTACTTATTCATTCATTTCCTGCCTCTCCAGCCCCCACTTGACTCTACGCTCCACCAGATCAGGAATCTTCTCCTTCAAGGTCACTGCTGCGCCCCCAGTACCTAGAACAATGGCTGGCGCATAGTAGCATTCTACTGAGTTTGCCCCCAGTTAAAGAGACTTGGAATCCCCAGCCCCAGAGGCTGAAAGGTGGGCTGAGCAACTGATTGCCCAGGTCAGTGCATGAGGCAGGGCCCTTTCCCCCAGAGACCAGCCATCAGGGGCAGGAGGCCCAGAGCCTCGGAGGGCCTGGGGGTGGAGTGAAGCCTGGGCCTGGCTTCCCGCCTGGGACACAGGTGTCGCTGAGCTCCTGCTAAAAATGGCTCTGCGGGGGCTGGTGGCTCAGAGTCCCCAACAGATCACTCCTGATGCTGGATAAAGAACTCTCCCCAGAGCCCTTCTGTGGGCCCGGCACTTGGCATGCCCATCCTGTTAGTCTGCAAGCCACCACCAGAGGGCGATGCTATCGCCCCCATTTCCAGGTTCAACCCCTCCTGCGCATCCTTACAGCCCCTTGCATCCCACACTTCCTTAACCTGGAGCCTTATGAGGTGGTTTTCACATCTGCTTTGTTTAAGGGGAGAGGGTTGAGGCAGAAGGGGTATTTTAGTTTCTTAGGGCTGCCGTAACAAAGTACCACACACTGGGGTGGCTGAAAACAACAGAAACGGATTCCCTCCCGGTGCCGTAGGCCGGAAGTCTGAAACCAAGGGCCAGCTGGGCCACGTTCCCTTGAAGGATCTAGGGAAGAATCCTCCTTTGCCTCTTCTAGCTTCCGGTGGCCCTGACATTCCTTGGCTTGTGGCAGCAGAACTTCATCTCGGCCTCTGTCTTCGCAGGGCTGTCTCCTCTGTGTCTCCTCTTCCTTTTATAAGAACACCAGTCATTGTATCTAGGATGATTTCATCTCGAGATCCTTAACAGATTCAATCTCCAAAGACCCTATTCCCAAATAAGGGCACAATTTGAGGTTCTGAGTGGGCATGAATTTTGAGGGGACACTACTCAATCCAACCCCCAAGGACTCTTAATTGAGCACCTACTTTGCCCCAGGGCCTGTGCAAGCCACCTGCATCCTCTACTTTTCATTATGTTTCAGCTAATTGGTGACATACGTGATTATTTCCTCGTGGTTTTTTTTTCCCCGGAGGAGGAAACCGAGGCTCAGAAGATGGCCCTGATGCGCCGTAAGTCACATGGCGGCTCAGCCGGGGAACCAGGGTTGAGCTCAGGGCTGTTAGACTCCACAACCATCTACCCTGGTTTATGAGCAGCTTTTGGTCTTATTCATCTTTTCGTCTCTCTTCTCCCATCATTTCTGGAGCCAGTGCTCTGCACATTGATAGCTCTGAAAACTGATCAAAAGAAAGGCACCCCTGACCTTGAGAAAGACCTGGAACCGGCGTGTCACTGACTTGGATACTGAACCTTATGTGGCTGCTGGGTGTGTGCTGACCATCCCCCCCCACACCTCCCCCAAACAATGCTCTGTGCTGACAAGTGACACCGTCTCTTATCACCTAGCTGCTTCCACCCCACCGAGAAATCTGCAGCCCCTACCATCTTAGATCCGTGCTACCCCTGGAAAACGGGAAGGGCAACCACGATAATGATAAAAATCTAAACAACAGCTACAGTTTGTGAAATGCCTACTACCCCACAGGCTCTCAGCCAGGTATTCTGTACATACGATGTCTTGAAATCTTCAGAGCAGCCCATATAGGTATTATTATCCTTGTTTCGCAGATGGGAGGATGGAGGCTCAGAGAGGTGATGTAACTTCGGAAGCTTGGAAGAAATAGAGGCTGGATGCTGACCTGAGTCTCCCTGACTCTGAAGTTGGTATTTCTGCAGCCCTATCTTGCTTCTTTCCAGCTTCCCTGCCACTGCCTCCTAGTACAACCAAGAGAAGGACACCTTTGTATACTACAGCAGATCCCCTGGGCAAAGGGAGGGAGTGGGAGGATCCAGAAAGCTGTGTCCAGGTTGTGAGTCAAGAGGAATCCTAGGTCCATGGGGAGGGCCCCTAATACCGCTCTGAATTTGCATATCTAAATTGGTTCATGAAAAACAAGCTCCCAGTGGAGTGGGGGTGGGGGTTCAGGAGTGTTGAATAATGAAGATTTTTGTGTTAGTTAGGCTGGTTTGTTTATTTGTTTGATGTCTCCTAAAATTTAACTTCACCTGGCTTGAAAAATAGAGAATTCACTGGCTCGTGGATCTGAGAAGCCCAGATGCTTCAGGCACAGTTTGATCAGGACTTCGGCAACATTTTCTATGATGCTTGCCCCCTCCTCAAGTTAGTTTTGTTCTCATAGCTAGTTTCTTCACAGTAGCAAAATGGCGATAGCAGCTCTAGCTCTCACTCTCGGACCAAACTCCTTCTAGAGAGAGCTTTTCTCTTTCTGATCAACAAACCAGATTTCTGAGCTTAAATCTTACTGAACCAACTTAGGCCATGTGCCTTCCCTGCATCAATGATTAAGGCCAAGGGAACTAATGGGATTAAACTGCTGGGTTCAAGCCCATGAGTGACCAATCCCAGTGCTGGAGGTGGGAGGATGACATCTCAGCTGCTACGGGACAGGGAAAGCGTGGAATGGGTGTTGGGAAGACACCCCAACATCTACTACAAAGATCTCTAAGGGGAAGGAAAATGGAACTGACGTCCTTTGAACATCTGCTATGAACCAGACCCTGTTTTAATTTTTACAACACATTGTATGGTAGGTGTTTTTATTTCCATTTTCAAGGTGAGTAAATTGAGGTTCAGAAGTTTGTAGTTCAGGATACTCTTGACATTAGTAAGTGGTGGACTTTGGGTCTGAATCTTGGCCCACTTGCCCCTGCTCCTGCCATCTGCTGAGGGGGTTCTGGCCCTGTTTCCTCCCTTTCCTCTATCTCCTTCTTCAGACCCCTTACCCTTCCTCCCAGTTGGAACTCTGTGATTGGGGATGGTGGCACAGAGGTCTGAAGACCCCTGACTTAAAGGTGGACAGAATCCAGTGTTAACAGTGTCAGGGACTCGCAGGATCCTCTAATCTTCCCTGGTGCCATGAATCAACATTCTTCTTATCAGATTGTTACATAAAGGTACAGAGAGGGCAAGACGTTTTATTAAGATCACACAGCAACTAATGAAGGGGCAAGAACAGCAAGAGCTGGAAGGCCTGTATTCTAATCATCTCTTCTCTCAGTTGCTTTCAATTGCTCCCAGTGTTTTGGGTTAAAGCAGCACATGTAGTGTTTCTGCACTTGGAACAGGTGGACCCTGCTGGCACCCTCCGCCAGGCTTCAGGGGTGAGAAGCCCCTTGGCCAAGTCCCCTTCACTCCAGGTCTGATTTTGAGCTCCTCAGGTCCTGCTAGAGACTCACTCTAATCTAACAGACCTTCTTACGTGCCTCCTGCCTATAGGCTCCCAGGAGGTCATTTGCATCCATCATCTCTTTAAACATCACGACCACCCTGTGAGAGGCAGGGCTCACTCTCCAGTCATAGAGAGGGGCAAGCTGGACCTCAGAGAGTTTAGCCACTTGCCCAAGATTAGGAGCCAGGCTATGAGCCGGGTCCATCAGATACCAGTGCCCGACTGTGCCACTTCTAATGGAGGTACTGGGAAAGGATTTGAAGGGGAGGTGTTCTGAAAGATGAGGCTATAAAAGAGTTCCCTCACTGGTACAGTGCTTTTCAGACTCGAGTGATATTGACCATAGAATCGCCAACTTACTCACTCATCCCACCATCCCGTCAATAATTATTTATTGAGCACCCACCCCATGTCAGCGCTGTTCGGGTTCTGAGCATCCAATGATGGACAGGACAGGGTCTCTGTCCTTAGGAGGCTTCTGGTTATGTGATGTCTCACAACAGCGTGAGGCAGGCCAGATGTTGAACTGTCATCCCCATTTGACAGACTAGGAAACTGACGCTTAGCCAAGTGATGTGACTGGTCCAAGGTCACACACATTAAGCGAGTAACATTACTAGGATTTGAACTTTGGTTTTCCAGCCCCCTCAGTCACACCGCCCTGTACACCAATGAGATGTCAAAGGAGAAAATGGCAGCTTTCTTTCTTTTTTTCTTTCTTCCTTTCTCTCTTCCTTCTTTCCTCCTTCCTCTCTCCCTCCTTTCCTCCCTCCCTTCTTTTCTCTCTTGGGAAAAAAATATAGAGAGCGTGACAGTGTATTCTTACAAGGCTCTATGTGGAGAGCTACTGTCATGGGGACACTAGGCCTGGGGACCCTCCCTGAGCTCCCAGAGCTTTGGAACCAAGGTCCGTGCAGGGAAACTATTAGCATGCGTGCAAGTTATTGCAGGCAACCCGGGGCTTTTAATCAGGCAGCATTTAAACTGTCCCATTTTGTCTGTGATTTCGTCGGATGTTTACATCATTTGTAATGAGACAAATTGGGACAAATTGCCAAGGACACTTATGTAAATGAAACCAACAGAAACGCTCCCATCTCTAGTGGTCAATGGAGGGCTTCTTTCACTTTTTCCCTCCTTTCTCTCCAGGGATGTTGTAGGGAAGAAATGGTCCTTTATATTCTGCAAACCTTCTCCCTGGGCAAACAGAATATTCCTTGTAAGACAGCCGCTTGACATCTCCGGTCGTAATTCTCTCCTTCGTCTCATTTACTCTCTCACCCACCTCGAAGGAAAAGTAATGGCACAATAAATGTGATTCTTTTAAATTTCTCTGTTGTTGCCCGCACAGAGAAGGGTTAGATCTGCTTTGCCTGGAGTAGGTCTGCAGAACCTTCGGAGGACTCCTCATTCAATTAAGTTTGGGAAACGGGGCTCCTAAGGTTAACCCAGAGTCTTCCCCGCAGGACGTTTCAGAGCCTTTGATATGCTAATGAGCAATGAGACTCTCCCAAAGCAGGTGTGGCTTATAGGAGACCTTTTATGGAACTGGTCGTGAGCAGAACCAGCTTTGCAAAAAGTTATGTGAACTCTGTCTCCAAAAGGCCCAGCCTATCTGGCAGCAGCCTGGACTCCCTCTGGCCTATTATACCTTGTAAGTCTGGCTGATGATAAACCCAGATTCTGGAGGGTGAGGTCCTGACCAGATAGAGCAGGCATGACTGGGATATATGGGAGCAAGAGGATCGTGGTGTGCGGGCCTGGAGGGGGCAAAACCTGACCTCGGCCAAGCGTTCCACTCATCTTAACCTGCTGGCTGCATCAAGGACTTGTCATTTCTGGCCTCCTGGCCTTTGCTCCTGCTGTATCCTCTGGCCTCTATGCCTTTCTCCTCTCAATGCTTTGTAGTGAAGGCACATTATCCTGTTACCTCATCTTGTCTTGCCATCCAGATCTGAGATGTTCAGGGCAGAGACCCTGCATTCCTATCCTGAGATTCCCTAATCTCCAGCTCAGGGCAAATACTTATTACATGCTCACTAGGTACCAGATCCTGGGCCCTAGAGATGCCAGAACAAGTAAGACATCGACCTGCCCAGAAAGAACATGCTACTTAGCGGAGGTGCAGACAGGGAACCACAGTTACAATCAGCGTGATCACCAAAGTGATGGGGACAATCAAAGGGGGTAGGCAGGGCAGAGGGACCCTACCCAGCCTGGGGACAACCGGGAAGGCTGGATTCCAGAGGACAAGCAATGACAGAAGGGATAAGTAAAAGTTAGGCAAGTGTATGGAAATGTGTTCCAGGCAGATGGAGCAGCCTGGGCTAAGGTCCAGAGGCAAGAGAGGGCATGCTGGATTAAGAAACTGGATGAAGGTCCGTGTGGCTCTGGGGGGAGCATGAGAGATGCAGAGACTGAAAAATGCCAGATGGGGTCTCTAAGCAAGAGGATGCTGAAGAGGGAGCTCCAAACCCTGCCTCTTTCACATGCAGAGGGAAGCCTCAGGCAGAGGGAGTGCCGGCTTTCACAGCTAATCAAATGTGCGACCATGAAAACAAAGACCTGCCCCCTTACCCAGCCCCTATCTGAATACCTAGGCCCTGTGAGCTCCTGCCCACACCCCTGTCTTGTTGGCTCTGGGGAGGAAATTATTTGAAATTACCAAAAAAAAAAAAAGACGGAAGGAAGGAAGGAAGGAAGGGAGAGAGGGAGGGAGGGAGGGAGGGAGGAAGGGAGGAAGGAAGGAAGGAAGGAAGGAAGGAAGGAAGGAAGGAAGGAAGGGAAAATGTTAGTGGCAAAAGCATGTTCCAGCTTTTGTACGTGCTGTTCCCTCCCCCTAAAACTCTTCCCCCTTATGGCCACATGGCATGCTCTCTCGATTTATTAAAATCTCTCCTCAGATGCTCAGGTATCACCTCTGGCAAAAGACCCTCTCTGAACACCCGTCCTAGAAGCAGTCCCAGCCTTCTCTGTTCCCCACCATGCTTTATCTTTCCTCCACTGCACTTACTGCCTCCTGACGTTCATTACACGTTGATCTGTCCACTTGGTCACTGTCCAACTTAACTACTGTGATGGAAAGCTCCAAGGAGATGGTACTAATTTGCTGATATCCGGTGCCTAGCTCAGTGCCTGGCCCACAGTAGGTGCTCAATAAAAGCTGTTGATTGAATAAATAAACAAAAGACCAGTTATGGGCACCAGATGCTTCCATTTGTATTGTCTCATCAGATTCTCAAAACTACCCCAGAGGGGCTTCCCTGGTGGCGCAGTGGTTAAGAGTCTGCCTGACGATGCAGGGGACATGGGTTCGAGCCCCGGTCTGGGAAGATCCCACATGCCACGGAGCAACTAAGCCCATGAGCCACAACTACTGAGCCTGCGCGTCTGGAGCCTGTGCTCCACAACGGGAGAGGCCGTGACAATGAGAGGCCCGCGCACCGCGATGAAGAGTGGCCCCTGCTCGCCGCAACTGGAGAAAGCCCTCGCACAGAAACGAAGACCCAACACAGCCAAAAATAAAATAAATTAATTAAAAAAAAAAAAAAACTACCCCAGAGCATAAAAAATATCACCCTCATTTTTTGGGAAGGCTCAATAGGGGAAGGCACTTGTGTAGGGTCGGTCCCCAAGTCAGCCACTGGTGGAGCCAGGATGTGAATCCAAATTTGCAGATTTTCACTACTCGCAACTTAATAAAGCCCTGTTAAGTGGACATTATAGTGCTCCAAAGCCTGCCTTCCCCTACTAAAGTAGCCCTGCTCCCAAACATGCAGTTCTGTGTCTTCTAAGGCGATGCAGCTCCCTGAGCTTTCTGGAGGAAAAAGGATAGAACAGCAACCGAAATGAAATAATAATAGGCATTATTTACTGCGTGCTTACTGTGCGCCAGTTGCTGTGCTCAGGACATTACTTGTACCAACTCAATTAATCCTCCCATCAACCTATGGCATAAGGATTATTATTAGCCCCATTTGACAGATAAAGATACTGAAGCAGTTGAAGTAGCTCAAGGCCCCGGCAGTAAGTGGTGCGGTCTGGATTCAAGTACAGGCAGCCGGGCTCAGAGCCGGCACTCCTCTGTTCCCAAGGCCATGTGGGGTTACAGAGGGGCAGAGGATTCTCCCTTTGACCTTCACCAACTCCCATCCAGTGGAAAACCTCAGGCCGCTGGGATTCTCTCTGCAAGGAACTAGTGAGATCACGATTGTGATGGTGATGGGTTTTTTTTTCTAGGGCAGACAATTAATCAGGAGTATTAATGAAAATGCCAGCTCCATGACTGCAGAAACTTAAGTAATTTATTGGGAATTGGACTCAGGCCATTAAAATGTTATTACAGGCTTGTCAGTCAGCTCTCCATGCCTCGGTGAAATTGTTTGGTGCTCCCGACTAGGAGCTGACTATGCCAGGGTGTGCTGTGCCTGCGACAGGGACTGTACCACAGCTGCACCCTGCATCGGGTCCCCAGGCCCGGACAAAGCAGCTTTCATGTTTCGTCTTGCTTTAATGATCAGTGAAGCTCCTACTATGTGCCAGGCACTGAGACAGGAAGTAAAGCACAGAGACACAGGTTCTGCCCTCAAGGAACTTGTAAACTCAGGAGGGAAACATGTATGTAAAGACGGCCATGTGAATGTGCAGGAAAACAGCACATGCAGTGATGTTAGAAAGCTCAATTCTGGCTCAAGGTGGATGGGAGGCTTCCTGGAGGAGGTGTCACTATGCAAAAAGAATTTCTTTCCTGGTAAGTTGCTTCTCTCCCCTAAAATCCGATGGGACTGATAGCAGAAATTGGTTATCTGAGGGTTTAGTGTACATGTGTTCTCAATGGGAAGCATAGCATCTCCACAGGGGTAAAAATTTGTTCTTCTGGGTGGGGTGTGTGTGAAAAAAACTTAACTCTTTTTATATTTAAAGCACAGGTATGCATATAGTACACAAACAAGTACAGAGCATATTTTTGGTATTAAAATTTCATGGTGGGGGGAAGAACGGGGGGAAAAAATGCCTAAAGACGTTAATGAAGAAAAAATTGAGAAGGTGGTATGCAACCAGCCCTTGGACTACGGCTCCCAGCACATAGATGGGGTGAGTGTGCCCTCCAGGCCATCTGGCTGATAGTAAACTGCATAAGTTATAGCCCACAGTGAGGAGGTGGGACCAGGGCTTTGGCTAGCCTAGACGCTGGCCAAACGAACTGACAGCTTCACTTCACTCCTTTTCTGCAGTCGTGCCCAGTGGAATCCTGTCAATGGCCCCACCAGCAGGGTCTCTGGCTTTCCTCTCGGCTGTGGCAATGTTTGGGAAGCAGATGAAGGCAATTCCCAGGGACTGACAGTCCTTCCCAGTCAGCTGTCTCCATCTGCTTTGTGACACAGCCAGATGAAGCAGGTCTTCCCTGGGAACACACACTTAACCATTCCACCTCAGGTGCTCTCCGGTACTTGATGGTTATTTGGGAATCAGGCATTTCCATTCATCACTTCTCTCGTGGGCAGCCAGAGCTGGATGACTTCCTGTTGAACACACTTAGTCCCCTCATTCTGTCCAGGCTGCAAGCTCCTGGCGCATTCACCATGTTTCCTCTCCTGGGTCACAAAGAGCCAGCCACACAGAAACCAACCAGCCCCTGCTGACGACTGACCAGGCGAGTCCTTGCATTCTCTTTTATGGAAGCTCTCTGTTGTCTTTCCTGATCAAATAGTCCTTCTTCTAACGTGTCTACATGTTGTTATTCATTCTATCAGTCAGGACAAGCTAGGATCTGCCACAGTAACAAACAACCCCCAAATCTCAATGACTAAAAATGGCAAAGATTCATTTCTAGCTCTTTCCCCTCCCTCCCTTCGTCCTTTCTCTTCTTTCTCCTGTTCCTGTCTTCTCCATCCATTTCTCTCTCCCCCCTGCTCCTTTGGGTTCAAAATCTTGGCTCTCTTACTTATTAGCTATGTCGCTTTGGGCATGTCACTTAGATTTCTTTAATGCCTCAATTCCCTGATCTTTCAAGCAGGAGGTAACCATAGTGCCCATTTAATGGAATGTCGAGAAATTAAGTGAATTAGTGCATGTAAAGTCGTCAAACCATGCTGAACATAACAGAAATACTCAGTGTTTTGTCCAATTACTAGCTAATTGTCAAAAAATGAAGACTGTGTGAACACCCTCACAGTCCTGATGGATGGGAGATGGATGCTGGACGCATACAGGGGGTGGCAGTGGTCCACACTAATTGGGTGGGAAGGGAGGTAGGGGGTAAAAGTGACAGAGAAGCCCTGACAGAGAAGGAGATTGGAGCTGGGATTTCAGGGAGAGGCAGGTGTTTGCCAAGTGGAGACAAGGAGAAGAGCAACAAGGATGAGAAGATCAGACACTACAGTCATGGCACTGGGAGGAATCAGCACAGCTCAGGGTGTGCTGAGGCTGGGTGTTCCTCAGGAGACAGTCGTGATCAAGTGTGACTTCTAGCAACATCTCCGCTGTGTGAAAAGCGGATGAGACCAGGTGGGGACTGTTGCGACAATCAAGGGAGAGACAGGAGAGACATTTGGGAGGAGGAACCAGCAGAACCTACAGACTGATTGGCCCTTAGAGGTGGGGGGAGGCGTCAGCCATAGGTTTCTAGCCGGCCCAAGGGGAGTAGTCCAGAGCACACAGCCATTATCAGAAAGAGGATACAAATCGAGTTCCCCTGAATTACGCTGGCCACGTTCAGTCCAAGCCAAACCTAACATCGTTAGTCTGGGGCAGGGTGATCGGGCTGCTCTCCTCCTGCCACCATAACAACGAGACTCCACTCCATTAAACCAATTTACTGCATCTCCTGAGACTCAGGAAAACGGTAGCAATCTCTGGGGAGCGCTGTCTGATCCCTGACCTCCGGCTCACCCCGAGAAGCAGTGCGTTTTCAGCCCTGTAGGCAGAAGGCCTGTTTGCTGTCACTCATCCACGCTGTTACGGAGGTTCCCAGGATGTGTGATTCAGCCACGGGATCTGTATCCTCCTCTCCAGTCACCCCATCCGTCTCGGGAAGGGAAGGCAAGTGCTCCTTACTCGTGATGGCTCAGTTTCGCTCACTGCACTTAATTCCTCTGCACTGTGCCCGGCAGGGGCCTGCTGAGAGCTCTTGATCGACTTTCTGCAAAGCTGGCTGGCCTGGGTCACTTGAAAACCTGGCCCGTGTCTGGGAAGGAGGTCTGGCACAGGGAAGGGAGGGGAGAGAGGCTCCGAGAGGGAGTGTGCTTTGTGCCAGGTGTTTCTGGAGCTCACACATGCTTGTTGCCTCCTGTCCCATCTGTGTTGTAATTGGGTGTCTATATGTCTGGTTTTCTCATGGGCCAGGAGCTCGCTGAGGGCAGAGGTGCTGCTGTGGACATCTGTGTCTCCAACGCCTGTCCAAACCACTCATAAATGTTTGTGGATAAATCAGGGGGTTTATTCACTAGAATGCAAGCTCCAGGAGGGCAAGGACTTGTGTCTGTCTTGTTCAGTGCTACGCAGCCGGCACTTAGCACAGTGCTTGGCGAGTGTTCAATAAATACACATTGAATGAATGAGTGAACAAATCCTCTCTCCCAGCAACCTTGCAAGGTGGGTGTGGGAGGCTGCATCACTAAGTCATAATTCCTCACTCCCTCCCTGCCCTTCCCAGCCCCACTGGCATTGGGCTTGGCAGTGTGACTTGCTTTGACCGATGTAACAACTGGGAACCTGGGCCTGATTCCAAAATTGCTGCTCTTTGCTGTGAAAACCGTTCCTGGGAAGAAGAGTGGGCTTGGGACGTGCTGGTCCCAGGTTCTAGGAAAGCAGCCGTGGCCATGAACTCCAGGGGAGAAAGAAGGCTTGCCAGATAGCTGTCTCTGTGGCTTTGACCACAGAGTATATGATACCTCCCACAAGCACTATGTGGATGATTCCACATTTTCTGACATTTTGTTACTCTCAGCAACTGGCTCTAACTCTCTGCCCTGCCTCTCGGTCTCATGCTAACTTTGTTGTGCTGTGCTTTTCACGGGAATTAACCTTGCCTTTCAAAGATGCCATGAGGCATGGGGCAGAGAATTGAGTACCGGATGTGGACAGCTGGAGCATGGGCTCTGCAGAGCTCTCACTATAGGACCCCAGGCAAGTCAAGCCCCTCTAGAGCCTGGACACCTGGAAACCAGGGGCTTGAACCAGATAAGCTCCATCGACCTGTCCTGCTCCAATTCTAAAAGCTACCTTCCTCCCCCACCCCCAGCTGGGGCTGAGAACCATCTTTCTCAGAACCAAAGTTGACTAGAATTGGGATCTGAGAAGGCATCTCAGAGATCCTCAAGAAATGATTGATGAATCTGGGTCTCACTGTCAAGCCAGAAGATCTGAAATCACTTCTTACCTATGTGACTTTAGAAAAGTCAGCTCGTCTGGGGAGACCTCAGTTTCCTGATGCAGAAAATGGGTAATAATAGCTACCGTGTAGAGCTGTTTAAAAGATGAAAGGGTATAATACATGTGAAAGAACTCTGTATCAGGTGCCCAAGAAGTTTGGAATATACAACTCTAGAGTAATCCTCTGGGGGAGGTGGGAAAGGGTATATATCACTGTTGATGGAGGCTGATGGAAACAGGCTGATGGTTTGCTGTATCACCTACAGGAAATACGTTCTACTAGTTTATAACCATTGGACCACTTATTAAGGACTTATTAGTATATTAGTGGTCCCACTAAGCACATTACCCATGAGCTCACTGTGTTTTTTAGAACAACTCAATGAAATAGGTAGAATAGTTACTCTAATGTTACACATTGAGGAAACTGAGGCATCAGGAGGGGATTAATAGAATTGGCCAAGGTCACTCAGTGACTGAAATGCACAGCCAGGATTCAAGTCTGGATCAGCCTGGCTCCAGACTCCTGCCCCCTTATAGCTATGCAAGGACACTCTCCAGGCTTCACACTACTGGGGACCGTGTGAGAATAGGAAGCCTGGCCAGCATGCTGTGCCTGACAACACTGCCTGACGGCCTGGGACTGCTTTCATTAAACTGTGCCTTAAGGCACATGGGTCTATGCTGAGGGGAAACTTAAGAAGCACCCCACAAAACTAATGATGGTGTTTACAATAGGGATTTGGTTAAAACACTAGCTCACTGCATCACACAGGGCTCAGGGGAGAAATTTCTCTCAGACGTCAATGTTAATAACTGGTATGTTCTCCTTTGAAGGTAAGTGGTTCTCAAACTTAAACGTGCGCCACCATTACCTGGAGGCTTGTTAAGACACTGATGGCCGGGACTCACTGGGGCTTGAGAATTTGTATATCTCACAAAGTTCCAGGTGATGCTGAGGCCACTGGTCTGGGGATCACATATGGAAAACCACTGCTGTGGAGGTTTGCATAACAGATCATGTTTCGTTCTTTGCAGGGGCCGCTGGGAAGCTCAGAGACAGATGAGGGACCACCCCAGCAAAAGATCATGCGCTTTCCATTCTAACTTTACACCCAGCTTCCTTTTATTTTTTTTTTTACTTGTATTTTCCTATTTGTCACAACTTCCTGACTCACATAAATAAGCAAGTTAGCATTTAACAATTTTTGTTCAACAGTACACGTCACCAAAAAACCCCTGTGAAATTCAAGCACGCGCGCGCGCGCGCACACACACACACACACACACACACACAATTAATCAAAAGATTCAGTGAAATGGCTAAGTGCTTGGATTCCAGCATTAGGCTGACATGGGATTCACATTCAACCTCTCTATTCCTCAGTTTCCTCTTCTGTAAAACAATACTTCCTGCTTCCTAAGCCCTTTGGAAAGATTTTTCATGTGATAACGCATGCAGCACGGCGCCTGACATAGCTAGCTCGATAAGTGCTAGTGATCATGATAATTATAATCTGCCAGAAACACAAATAAATAGCCATGTGGTTGCCATTGCTCTCCACTGACTCTCTCACTGGAAGGAAGTGAGGAAAAGCTTTCTCATTCTGTGTGATAAGAAGCCACCGTGGAGAAGACGGCTTTTTCTTCTCTGGTCTTTGCTATGTATGATTCTGCAGGAGACAGAGTGAACTCCACACACTGGAGTGCGGAGTGGTGAACAACTTTTTCCTGCCCAGAGCATGACATTGTGGGGCACAGCAGGAGGCCCTATTATATTACTGTCACACCAGGGGAAAACAGACGTCTCCCTGTTGGAGAGTGATGACAAGTAATGTTAAAACACCAAATCCAAGTATTCAGAGTCTGATCAGAGCCACAGTAGCCTTCCCTGCCTCCACCCAGGATCATTCTTCCCACTAGGACCTTGATCCTGAGTTTTTAACTTTTCCTCCAGCAGAGAAGATTTTACAGAGCATGTAAGGAGCTGTATGGCTTTGTCATTTCTCTGAATGAAGAAATTTCACCTTCATGCTGATTTCATCTTCATTATGAGTCAGTCAGGTAGACATAGTTCTCCCCACTTTATGCATGAGTAAACTGAGGCTTGGAGAAGCAAAGTGAGTTGCTGAGGTCACACAGTTGATGTTATCTGACTTCAGCAACCATTCTCATGTGACTACAGGGTGAAACCCAGCAGATCGGCTGCCTCAGGGTTCAAAGCTCTTTCACATTCTTCTCTCCCCTCTTGTGTTTGCTTACCAATACGGATGACAGCTGGCTGAAATGGGGTCTTATCTGGAATGAATTTAAGGGTGGCCTCATTCCCAGGAGGGCCTGAGGCCTGGGCAACAGTGGTGGAAGACACGGAAAGATGGCAGGATATGCGGGTCGTGTCAAACAGGCCCCTGGGTCAAGTTCTGGTGCCCACTCTTTTCCTGCCTCGACTCCCTGGCCCTAGTACAGCCTTGAGGTAAAAACCTTCCAGCTGGTATCCCGGTGACCCAGACAGACCCACATCAGGGGACATGACTATGGAAGACCCAGCAAAACAAGAGGCAGGAGTGGTATGTTATAGTGAAGGGAGCCTTGGACCCGGGGTCAAGAGGCCCGAGTTCTAGCCCTAGCTCTGCCATTTGCTAGAGGTGGTAAGATCTTGTGTGTGAGCTGAGAGTGATGTGGCCCCCCCAGACAGCCTGGCCTCCAGCTTCACACTCATCCTGAGGCCGTTCTCCTTCATTCTATCCTCCCTCCTATAGTATACTGAATAATGGCCCCCAAGATGGCCATATCCTAAGCCCTGAAACCTCTCTGAATGTTCTCATCTGGCAAAGACTTTGCAATGTGATTAAGTTAAAGATCTTGCAATGAGGACGTCATCCAGGATTATCCAGGTGGGCCCTAAATGAAATCCCATTTATCCTTATAATAGGAAGGCAGAAGGAGATGACACATACAGAAGAAGAGAGGGGGGAGAGATTGGAGGGACGTGGCCACAAGCCAAGGAACGCTGGCAGCCACCCAAATCTGGGAGCAGCAAGGAACACATTCTCCCCGACAGGGAGTGTGGCCATGACAGCACCCTGATTTGGGCCCAGTGATACTGACTTCAGAATTCAGCCCTTCAGAATGGTGAGAGCATAAATTTCTGTTGTTTTCGGCCCATGTAATCTGTGGTAATTTGCTACCAGCCATAGGAAGCTAGTACACCCCCACGCAAATTCAATTCTAAAAGCACTGGCGAGTCATACAGGTTTTACGGAAGGTTACATGGGGAGATGAGAAAGGAATTCACACTGAACATGATATAGCTGGAAATTAACCAGGCTCCACATGGAGATCTCTGTCCTCCAGGAACCCTCCCCTCAGCTGAGACCCTCATCTCGTCCCCATACAATCCTTCCGTGACCCCAGAGTGTCCAGGGCAATTTATCTACTGCCACTCTCGGGCACACACAAGAGCCTCCTTGAAACAGAGCACTCAGCAAGCCGGAATGGACCCCGCATAAGAAGACACTGTATTTTCTTTGCCATGAGTGGACCGAGCAGGGACTTCAGAGTCGGACAGATCCAGAGTCCTCCTCCAGGCTCTGTCACTCACTGCTGGGAGATAGTGACCTCTCGGCAGGTGCCTCACGATCTCATCTGTTAAATGGGGTTTGAATACCTACCTCTTGGGGTCACTTTAAGAATAGGAGAGGCACCCAGCCTTGGGTTTGGCATACAGTCATCACTCAATGATCATTTTTATTAGATAATGATGCTTGGATTAACTGAGCGGTTACTGTGGGTCAGGCATCACTCTAAACTTTTTACAGGGATGAGCTCATTTATTCCTCACCTCTGCTCTACGAAGCTGGCATGAGAGGCACAAGAGGCTAACTACAGTGAAAGTGTAGGCTGCTACTGAAAGTGACTGTGGCTCATATGTGGATCCAAACCAGGGCGATATCACTCCAGAGCCACATTTTTAGTCTTGAAGGAGATGGGGGCGTCCTGTCAAGAATCTAAGCTGGGACGTGGCTGTGTCTGGGCGTCCTGGCGAACCAGGGGTGGCCCCTCCACCTGCCTCAGCGAGGGGACCCGAGTGTTTCCTGCAAGAGAACACATCCCGTTGCCTGCTGAGGTTAAAATAAGATAGGCTTCATCCCCACTAGGATGACCATAATTTTTTTTAAAAAAGGAGAATAACAAGTGTTGGCAAGGGTGTGGTGAATTGGAACCCTTGTACTGATACATGGCGGGTGGGAGTGTAAAATGGTGCAGCTGCTATGGAAAGCAGCTTGGCAGTTCCCCAATAAGTTAAACACAGAATTAGCCTATGATCTGGCAATTCCACTCCTGGTATGTACTCAGAAGAACTGAAAACAAGTGTTCAAAAAAAAAAACAACCAAAAAAACCTCCTATACATGAAAGTTTGTAGCAGCACACTAGTCATAGAAGCCAACAGGTGGAAAAATCCTTAATGTCCATCAAATGGTGAATGGGTCAACAAAACATGCCATTCCCGTACAATGGAATATTATTCAGCCATCAAAAGGAATGACGCACTGACTCATGTTACCGCATGCATGACCCTTGAGAACATGATGGATGCCAGACACAAAAGGCCACATATTGTATTATGCCGCTAGTGTGAGATACCCAAAGGAGGCAAATCCATAGCGACAGAAAGCAGACTCGTGGCTGCCAGGGGCTGGGGGAAGGGGAAGGGTGGTTACTGGGCTTCCGTTTGGGTTGGTGAAACGTTGGGAAATGAGGCAGTGGCGATGGCGGTACAACACTGTGAACATACTTCATGTATGTATTGAAGTGTACACTGAACTGTACACTTTAAAACGGTTAAAATAATGATACATATGGACTTCTTCGCAACATGGAAGCAGACTCGCTGACTTGGAGAATGAAACTTGTGGTTGCTGGGGGCAGGGGATGGATTGGGGGGTGTTGGGATTGACGGGCACACACTGTGATATTTAGAGAGGATAACCAACGGTCAGGTGGGGTGAAACTGCTGTCTGTATAGCGCGGGGAACTCTGCTCCATACTCTGTAGTAAACCAAATGGGAAAAGAATTTGAAAAAGAATAGATACATGTATATCTACAGACACATATACATGTATATGTACATGTATATGTATAATAGATACATGTATATGTATAACTGAGTCACTCTGCCGTACACCTGAAACTAACACAACATTGTTAATCAGCTATCCTCCAATATAAAATAAAAACTTTTAAAAAGAAAAGAAAAGCTAACACCAGAGGTCCAAAAAGTGGTTAAAATAGTCAATTTTATGTGATGTGTCTTTTATAACAATAAAAATATGAAGATGGGCTGATGTATATGATTCTACCCCGTCTTCTCTCACAGAAACTGTCACTGGAGGATGCCAAGAAGATGTAGAAGTTGGAGCAGACGCTAGAAGACCTTGAGGAAGCGTAGACCCAGAAATCCTGGATCAGCTGCAGTGATGAGGACGCAGGGAGAAGGTTGAGCAGAGACAAGACAGAGGGAAGAGGGCAGGCTGCTGGGGCAGAGAGCACGGCAGAGCACCTGGGACGACCTACGAGCTCTCGCTCCTGTGGGAACCCACCTCAACTTACAACCTGGGGGAACCGAGCCTCAGAAAGGCGAGCCCACCTACGCTGCCCATTGACACGGGGCAAGAATCAAACACAGGCCCTTTAGCCACTGTTCCGTACTGCACCCCAGGTTGGGTTGATATCCTGCCCAGGTCATTTCCTGAGCTGGAGGAGGAAGAGAAGGAGACCCACTGGCTCAGAGAACCAGATCTGCTCAGAAAAGAGGCGCTGCAGGCAGCCCAGTGCAAATGGCCTTTCTCTTTGCTGAGAAGTTGCCTGCAGAGACCTTCCCGGCCTGTGTGGTGTATGGGGATGCCCCAGCCCATCCCCTCTTGGGGGCTGAACCTGTCCCGGTGCCATTCTCAGTCATTCTGGCCAGGTGAGGCCACCGAGTCAGTTCCTAGGGAAGGACAGGTCTGGGAAATGCCTGAGCAGCCCTCCATGGAAGGCTCCCGCACTCAGCCCCTGCAGGAGGGCTCTCCAACCTCTCTCAAGTACCAGCCGTGAGTAGAGAACAGGGACTTATTTTTCCGTGGCTTTCTTGCCTTCAGGCGCCATCTGGCTGACCTCCATCCCCCTCCCCAGGCTTCTTGGAGACCAAACTGCCCACATGTGCACAAAGCCTTGCCATTCCCAACTGCCATTTGGCTTCTCCCTACAAGTGTGACATGGGCCACAGTGACGGTCAGGATGGGCTCTGGGCCAAGGGTCCTAAATACCCTGCTCGGCCTCAGCATGCCATCTGAGGTCTCTTTCCTCTGCGACTCCAGATCCCCTCCGCTGAACCTGCTTTGTCCAACATAAACAGCTGCCCCTAGGGCCTTTGGCACTAGAGAGGACTTCTCAGGCTCCGACGCATCCCTACCCCACCCGCCCTACATGGCATGGCTCAGTCCACTCCCCAAGCGCATTCCAGTTGGCTTTCTGTCACTGGCAACCAAGAGAATCCTGATGGATAGGATGGGAGGAAATGCCCCGAAAATCACACCTGCCCTTCATCCTGCCCTCCCCCTTTCAGTAAGTGGTACCAGCCGTCGGTCAAATCAGACACCCGCCAGGCTCTTATTGTCCCTCACCCTCACCACGGATCCGTCTCCCTGCCCAGTTGACTTTATTTCCTACCTCTTGAACTTGTCCCTTACTCTCCACCTTAGTTTGGGCCTCATCATCTCTTGCCTTGAGCAGTTTTCCTTAGTAGTTTCTCAATTGACTTCCATAGCCACAGTATCTTTCCTTCCAACTTCTGCTTCTCCCCCAGACCACTCTCCAGTAGTAAGTAAAACCAGAGTGATTTTTCTGAAACCCAAATCTCATGCCCTGCCTCTGCTATCAGTAACATTCATTGTCTATGTACTAAAATACAGACTTTGGCCTGGCATTCAAGGCCCTGCCCGGCCTGGGTGCCACTTATCCTATAGCCCCAGCAGAAGCACCCCCCGCAACCCTGCCGAGCCCCCGACTACATAGGATTCGAGAATGTGCTGAGCTCTCTCACCCTCATCCCTTGCTCATGCTGGCCCCTTTCTGGGACATCCTCTGCCCTCCTCTGTTTGGCTAACTGGTCACCTCCATGACCCCTGCCTTCACATACCCCCCATCTGTGTTACTTGCTCTCCTTGGTGCGTCTACCCAGACCCCTGTGCACACCCTATCCAGTCACATGTCCATGACCCTCTGTTTACTTGTGTGTCTCTGGGGCATCTGTCTCATCTGTCATCATGCGCCTGGCTCCCAGCACAGGGCCTGCCACATAGTAGGGGCTCATTAAGGAATCAGTAAATAAGTTAATAAAAATGATCAGTGAGTCTGAGCTCAAGGGCTCTTGACTCTCAGGTGAGGAAAGTGGAAGCTTTTCCTCCCGCCCCTCCTTCCCTCCAAGGGTGTGATTTGGACCGTTGAGGCTCCTCTTTGCACAAATTCGGCTCAGCAGAACCTCCAGGGACACTTTGAATTCCTGTAAATTACTTTCCTGCTATGACTTGTAAGCTGGGTTGCCAAGCAACGAGAGGGGATCTGGTCCTTATCAAAGGGCCTCATCCGCACATTATGCACTCAGAAGGTGTCCTAGCGCGCAGGTCGGGGGCGGGCAGAACCCCACTCCCTCAGCCCCTCTGCCCTGCTGGGCTCCGCAGCCGCAGTCTCATCCCTGGCCCTGAAAGGAACTGGCCACGTTGAGGGCACCCGAGACAGTCTCTTTCTGAGCCTCTGTGCTGACTGGCTCACTATGCTGGGGGTCAGGAGAGGAGAGAGAGCTCACGTGCTGTGACCTGGTGCAGACCCAGAGACCACGCACTGTGCAATCAGGAAGCTTGGGGTTTGCAGCCCAGAACTGGCACCCGGCCATGTGCCCTTGACTGTGCTTCTCCGTGCTGGGTCTGGTTTGCTCATCTGGTCAGTGCAGATAGTAAGACCACTCGCCAGGGCCGGGGGAGGATTAGATGAGATGATGTGAATCCCGCAGTGACACCTGGCACTGAGGAGCAGCACGTGAACGGCTGCTGTTGGTTGTTATCTAGGAGGCCTGCTGCCACCCTGAGTAGTGGAAACCACAGCCTTGTGTGGTCAGGCCTGGAGCACGAGTCCCTCCTTGTGCCTAGCACCGAGCCACCGGAGGGAAACGAAATTGAAGCCACCACTGTGGCCTTTTGGGAAAGTCCTGTCACCTACCCTAGATGTCACAGCCTACATGGCAGACCGGCAGATACATGCCTAGTCTGCAAGTTCCTGCGGCCGAGGAGCAGAGGGGGAGGTGGTGAGAGGTGGAGAGCTGCGAGGCCAAGAGGGAAGGCTACTTCTGTGGGCTGGACCAGGGCCAGGGCACAGAGTCCCGTGGTAAATATTTGCTGATGGACTGGCCTTAAAAGCAAAGGAAATCCATGCATTGTGCAGGATCTGATCTTAACCTTTCAGAGCCCTGCACATTAAAGGCATCAGAGGAAGGTTTGAGTGTGGTGCAGAGTGGCGGCCCTTGGGCTTGTAGGGTCTCCGAATCATACATGGAGGGAGCTGCCGGCCTCACCCAAGTGGTGAGAATCCACGGTGAGGTCATTTCATGCTGGCCTCAGCTTGGTCCCTCTGGCACCATCCCATCTCATGGCAGCTTCTAGCCCCTGCTGCCTGCTTCACCGCTCTTTGCCAGGGTCAAGACCCAGGTTAGACTCCAGGCAGGCTGTGCCTCTTCAAGGACACCTTACTGGATGCCTGAAGGCTGCATGGTGGTCCCTTACTGTGCTGCGATGCCTCCATGATAGCAGGAAACACACGTTCCAACTTCGTTCTTGTGACCAAGCACAGGAGCCAGGTCTGGTCCGCGTTTGGTCTGCAGCCCAAGCACAGGGTGGGAAAGAGCAGGTGTCTATTACAACAGGTGAGAGGTGGAATGCATGCAATCTCTCTTTCTGGTTTCTCCACTGCTAATGCATTTATTGTTTCTGCCTCTCCCTGCCCTCAGATTACACTCTATTTCTTTCTTCTATCTTGCACAGCTTTTTAATACCACTTGTGTCCTATTGGGATTAAAAACTAAGAGAAGCCCTGAACAGCTAACCTGCCTCATGGGTGATGGAGCCAGAGCCCAGGATTCTCAGGGCAGAGCTGAAGCCAGGCTGAAGTTTCACGGGATGCTCTAGTCCGGCTCCCAGGCAAGGTTCCACCTTCTGCTTCCATCTCTCCCTCTGTCTCTGGGGATGGCTGGCAGCTGACTGTGGTTCTGATCCATTGCTCCCATAATTACCTCCAAATGTTATTTTCGTGAAGCCATATTCTCCTCCACACCACTGTGACTCCCAGCCATCCCCGCCACGTGCTCCATTAGTTTCAAACCTGTAGCTGGTGTATTTAAAGGGCACCGCAGCCCAGTTCATAGCCCTGCCTATGAACTGGGACAAGGCTGCTCTGGAGAGAGGGCAGGAACAGATGTTTATCGAACACCTACAAGGTGTCTTGCACTTGCCAATGGCAGGTGTGCTCTTTGCAATGAACTGCGGGGTTGGTACTGCATTTATAATCCCTGCTTTAAAGACTGAGGAAGCTGAGAGGGGATGCAAATTGCCCAAGGCCACGCAGGCCGTCCATGGCAGAACGTGGGCTCACACCAGGGCTGTCTGCTCCCGAGTCTGTGCTCCATGCTCTGCCCACAACTCCTCCCATGTCCCGTTCAGAAATGCCAGAGGTGACCCAGGATCACCTCTTGGGAAAGGTGCATGTGTAAACTCGAAAGAGGCCCTTTCTTGTCCAGGAAGCTCTGTCCCCTCTCTCTGTCTCCGCAGAGCCGGCAGCTGGGAGTCCGACTCCACAGTCTTCAACTTTCCTGGTGAAATTTCCTGTCACTAAATGTAGAGGTGTGCACTCATTGCCAAGTTCATGGCAGGCCTAATTCAGTAAACGTGCACTTATTTGTTTATTTGGACAGTAAGCAGGCTCACAACAGTCTTCTGATTTAAGCCCCAACAGAAAGCCCATTTTCTAGATGAGAAAACAAGCTCAAGGAGGCTGGCTAACTTGCCCAAGGTCACAAAGATGGTAAGTGGTGGAGCTCAAGTTCAAAACTAAGTCTGTCTAACTCCAGCCCAATTCTGAAGCGCCGTATTTCCAAACATTAATTGGCCATCTGCTGGCTGCGTGATAGGCACGGCGCTACTCAATTTTTATGAGCTCTCTCATTGAATCAGCAAGTGGCCCTGGACTATCTGTTATTAAATCATATTTATAAAAGGGGAAACTGAGGCTCTGAGCATCTGGCTAATTTGCCCAGGGTTGCACAGCTAAAGAATGGTGGAACGGAGGTTTGAATCAGGCCCTTTTTGTTCCAGAGGTTAAACTCTAAGCATTTGCTGTCCTACCCCTGCAATAGGACATGTCTATCACATGCAGGGCACCAAGCTAGGCTCTTGAGAGGCAGCAATCAATGAGACGTGTTCCAGGGGAGGATGACAGGAAAGTCCTCAGTCACAGTGCAATGTGAGAAGGGTGGGCTGAGGAGTCTGTCCAGGGTGGGGGAGGTGGAGAAGGGGAGGCCACGGGTGCACGGGGGCCAAAAGTGGCTCCCAAGAGTAGAGGAAGCTTAACATGGATCTTTAAGGACAAGCACGATTTGGGTGGGAAAAGAAAAGGAAGAAGGGAATTCCAGGCAGACGGAACAGCCTGTGCTAAGGCCCAGAAGCGAAATAGAGCATGATGTTCTCAGGGAAACACAGGTGATTCCATGTGGCACTGGTCAAGAGTTCCAGGTGGTGAGCAACTTAAGAGGCAGGCCAAGGCCAGGTTGAGTAAAGTATGCGGTTACGAGCAGCGGTGCAATCTTATGGTCAATTAATCTACGACAAAGGAGGCAAGAATATACGATGGAAAAAGGCAGTCTGTTCAATAAGTGGTGCTGAGAAAACTGGACAGCTACGTGTAAAAGAATGAAATTAGAACATTTCCTCACACCATATACAAAAATAAACTCAAAATGGATTAAAGGAGTTGTATGGTTTCAGGACCCTCCAAGTCCATCCATGTTGTTACAAATGGCAGAATTTCATTCTTTTTTTATGGCTGAATAATATTCTATTATACACACACACACACACACACACACACACACACATATGTGATATATATATCACGTCTTTTACATCCATTCATCTCTTGGTGGACACCTAGGTTGCTTCCATGTTTGTCCTTATTTAAATACCTCATTCAGGTCAGTGCTGGAGGAAGGAGGAAGTGAAGAAGAAGATATTCAGGTGAAATTCATATGCCGGCTCTTGGGTTCTCCAGTTTCTTCTCCTTCCCCCACTCACAGTGTTCTAACTTTTCACTCCCCCCTCCCAGACCCATCACATGCTTATGTCCACCCCACAGTCCTAAGCATCACAAAATCTTGGGGTGGGAAAGCACCTCTGCATTCCTCCTGGCTATTGCCTCCTCTTCCACATGTGACCAGAAATATTCTACTTGATTGCCTCCAATGATGGGCAACTCATTATATGAGATAAAGGACCTGTAACTCTGACAAGTCGGGCAGTGGTTGGACATTAGTTGCCCTGATTTCATTTGAGATGTAAGAAAACTAAGCAGGTGCCACCATTAGATTGCACAGGATTTCTGGGGAAGAAAGGGCCTCCTTAGCTGTGTCTGGGTGAGAGGTCACAGGTCAAAGATGAATGCATTGTATGCTGCAACAACTTCGCTCTCCAGTGTAATCACAATAGCATTTATTGAGCACGGACCGTATGCCTGGCATTGTGTATTAGCTCATTTTAATTGCTGCTTCCACTTTTACTCACAGACTGATGTCAGATTTTAGAGGCGACATTTGCTAGAGGAAGGAGGAGTGAATTGGTTCTGTCTGGCTCCTGCTCTAGTGCCCCTTCTGGCCTCTGGTTCTGGCTAAGGCAGTGTCAGTGGACCTCAACTCCAGGGCAGCCTGTAGGTCTACACAGGCCTATGGGATCTATAAACTGCCTTACTTATGGTCCAGGGCCTCAGCCTTGTGTTCTCTGCCTTCTCTTCCCTCCCACCTGACCCCCTGCACACACACAGGTAGGGGCACAGGAGGGAGCATTTCAGATGTGGTTCAGGGCCCGTCTGCACTCTCAATATCCCGTTTCGGCTTCAGCATCTTAGATGGCAGGAAGCCTCTTCCCCTCTGGTCTCAGCTGGCTTCTGTCCCCTGGTCCCATGCAGAGCAGGACAGAGCCCTGTTCCTGCAGAGGGTCCCGCAGAGGTGTGACGGGGCCCCTCGGGCATCTCCCAAGCCTCCACTCCCTGCGCAAGACCAAGATCTCCTCTTCTGCAACCTCGGAGCCTCTGACCTGTGGGTGTCCTTGGTAATGGGCGGTGCTTGGGCAGGCAGCAGAGAGAAAGCCTGCCCTGGCTCTGAGTGTGTGCAGCTGTGGTCAGACAAGCTCACCTGATCCCAGCGTGCACATGTTCGCACAAGGTTCCTAATGCTGAAATAACACCTCTACCTCCCACTTGTAACATCTCAAGCGTGCCCGTCCATCTCTCTTGCTTCTTTGACCCTCCTAAAACCCTGTGAGAGAGGCCAAGTAGGTATTATTGTCTCCACCTTACAGATAGGTATTATTGTCCCCCTTTTACAGATTAAAAAATGAGGGTTGGAGAAGTGAAGGGATTGCTTCCCGAGAGTTGGAGTAAAAAAATCAAAGTCAGGTCCACCCAAGTCCTGGTTCTCTGCTTCTTTCATTCATTGTTTCCATGGGTTTGCTTCTATACCCACAGGGCTAGGTAACTTGTCTGGGGTCACATGGCTGAAAGATGGCAGCAACAGAATTGAAACCGAGAGACCACGGACAGGTATCCGGTGCAGGACGTGTGGAACTGGATGACGACCTTCTCAGCCCCTCGCTGGCTGGTCGCCTCCTCACCTGCAGGTCCCTGCTGGTCTGGGCTCCCGCTGGTGATGTATGGGGCAGGGAGCGGGCTGGCAATTCCTTCCTTCTCTCGGCTTCCCTGGCTGCCAGAGAGGCAGGTGGCTTCCTCTCATTTCCCATTCAAAGGGCATTGAGCTTGCAGAAGGCAGATGAATGAGCTCTTCAGCCAGGGAAGATTTTGTTGCTAAAATACACGGTCTGATTATGAGTGATTGAGGGGCTAGGAGAGACTGCAGTTGTCTCTGATTTGTTCTGGTTTGAAGTAGTTCTAAACAAGTCACCAGGACGCAGGAGCGGGGGCTGCAGAGTTCAGCGTTGCAGGCCTTTGGCAGTGACACATTTCCTGAGGACGCCAGGGCCGTTCCTGACAATCCCGGACAGGGTTTTCAAACAGTTTTTGAAATCAGATTCGGTACATTTATCTTGTCTCCTTTCCATGTGGCATGAAAGCTTCCCCATTTTCTCTCTCTCACTTTCTTTTCTTTCTTCCTTTTATACATATATATTTTATTTTATTATTTTCTTGTCCTCTCCAGCATCAGAAGTGAGCCGCAAATTAAGGGAAGGCGGCTTGGGGAACCGAAACCAGCCTGGTGTGGAATAATGATGTTATCGGTGGCCTGAGATTCGTCGTGCCACTGCCTCCCATGTCTGTCTGACAAGGAGAATCTGCTTGAGAGAATTCATCCTGTCAGGATTGAAGGCAGTAATTCAGGCCAGTGATTCATGACCCCTTTATGGGCCCATGAATCCATTCATCTTCCAGATTGATCTCATTCCAAAATCCACGATCGTCCATTCCAGCAGGAGGTGGCAGAGGGAGTGCGATGTGTGGGAGACGAGCCTCTCGGCCAGCAGAGAGGAAGGGGGACCCTGGCGGCTGCTCCGCGTGACGGGAAATGCGGCTCCATGAAGATGTTTCAATTAGATGGTTTGTGAGATGCCCGACTCAGCCCCGCAAGAAGGCGGGACAGCTCCTTCCTCACCAGGAAAGGATGACAGAGTAAGACACCTCCCGCCCCCCCACGCCCATTTGTCACTTCTGCCTTGGTTTGAGTCATAGGGTTGCTGCAGCTGCAAGCGACTGTCCTGCTCCTGCCCTTTAAACCGGACTGAGCCAGCCACCCACCATTCGTGGACTCTCCGGGGTCCAAATGCTTGTTCAGGGATGATGACCCTGCCCGACCCCAACAGAGGCAGGATGACCAGACGTGAGGAACACGCACAGACGCTGGAGCCAGGTCAGCTGGGTTCAAACCCTGGCTTTTCATTCCGGTGGCTGCTGCGTGAACGTGAGCATGTCATTTCAATTCTCTGTGTCTCAGTTTCCCCACAAAGCTCACCCATGGCCCGACTGTGTGGCTGAAAGGAGTTGAATATATAGTAAACACTGAGCGCTGCCTGGTACACAGCCAGTGCTCAATCAGTGTTGGCTAACCCCACACGCTCTCCCGCGCTTTGCCCGCTGGCTTCCTAGAAGCTCTGCCCTTGACTCCGATGTCTGCTTCCAGTCCCATTGGTTTGGGAACTCCCTGGACAACCCCCTTTGGCTTCTAGCATCTTCATTTCCTGTATCCATTTTGGCCTTGGTCACAGCTCCAGCTCTGGTCCACCAGAATGCCACCTACTAAGCAGGCCCCAAACTGGAGGGGTGTTCAGACAGGATGAGAGTTTTGGGACCGCTGTCCAGTGTTTGCACAGCTGAGGCCCAGAGAAAGGAAGGCACTCGCCCAGGGGCGCTCACCAGTGACCCCTGGAGCTGGCGTCCCGGCTCCAAGTCTAATGCTCTCTCCACTGTCCCACGACGCCTTAGAAGGTGCTTTCTTAGTGATGTCACTTCTCTTTTCCTTGGCTGTGCCCCAGGCAGGAGTCCTGGCTCATGGACACGGCTCTGGAGCACACCTGAGTCTCTCAGGTGACACCCAGTCTGGCACGGGTCTCAAAGGTAGGGTCCCTCAGTTCTCGATCCGAGAGGCGGCTGCCAACTGTGACAAGATCTCCACATGGCAGCCGTGGCCTCACAACCGGTGTAGTGGGTGGGCTGGGTGGGTGGGTCACAGGGCGTCAGCATTTGCAGAGAAATGTGCTTTTTTTTTTTTTTTAAACAAATGGACAGATGAGCTTCCCTGTATGGGGGTGGGGGATTCCAATGTTCTAGAACAAGTTGTTTGAATTACTGTCTTTTTATTGCGTACAAGAGAATAAACAAACCCTTTGCATGTGCTGCCTTTCTTTGTTTTCAAAGCCATGTTCTTCAAACCTTGGAGCTTCAGAAACAACTTTTTTGGGTCCCTGCATCTTTATGTTGGAAGGAATGTCAGCTAGCCTGGTAAGTACACCACTGGCAGCCCTGTTATCCAGGCAGGTGTGGCATGAGCTGGGATGAAGCCACCACCCTGACACTCCCCTGGCCCATTTTCCCCACACAGGCCTTCCTCAAGGCTACAAGAGAGCACTGCCTGTCAAACGCTTGCTCTACACCCATAGTGCAAACTTGCATAAGGTAGGGGCATGATGGATCAGTTGTAAAGAGCCTGGCTCTTTGGAGTCAGAGCCTTGAGTTCAAATCCAGCCATTTGTTAGAAGTGTGATCTTGGCAAAATTATCCTTTGTCTCTAAGTCTCAGCTTCCCTTCGGTAAAGTGGGGTAATATACTTATCCTGCGGAGTTCTTAGGAAGATCAAATGAGCTAACACAGGTGGTAGTTCCTTCTCCTCTACCCTTCCTCCTACATTCTAGAACCTAAGCACTCTGGCCCACCACAGGCTACACCCCAGAGAGTTAGTCCTGGAGATGGGCAGGGAATCAGCCCTGAGGGGCCTGCAGGGGAGAGACGCAGGGGTCTCTTCCTTCCATCATCTTGGGGGCTCTACCACAGATCTTCCAGGCAAAGTGCTCAGTGCAACTACAACGCCCCCTTGCTCAGTAGATCGCAACCTTACCCTCGGGGGACGGCTCATCTTTTGAAATGCTCGGGATGGAGCCTGGGGAAGGTGGGCCTCATGCAGGGTCCTCTGCTTCTCTGGCCAGCGACACTTGCTGTGAGTTATTTTCACAGATTCCCCTACTGATGACACAAGGCATGGCCCTTGCAGACACAGCTCCCTGAGCTGAGGGCTGTCCTCCTGGGCTCTGCTTCAGAGCAGACTCACAACCAGGTTGCACCACCGCGTCCCCTTTGTCTGCACCCCTCCTGCACTCCATCGCCTACCCCCACCTCCATCCTTCACCCTTCCAACCCCCAGCCTCAGCATCTACCACAAGCAATGAATACCTGTCATTCAGAACTCTTGGAAGAAGCCAGGCCAGGGGAGCCGCTTGGCAGGATTTTGGTGGCCTTGAAGTGGACTCTCGCACATGGACTGGGGGGCTTGTCTGAAGGAGGGGTGGCCTAGTTAGATTGATCTGATGCTCCATCCCATCCAGTTGTGCACACAGCACTTAAAACCACATGGCCAAGCGGTACCTGCTACACTCTTCATGAGAAACCCAGTGGGAACAACGGCTACTGTTTACCACGTGTGGACCTTGTGGTACTGCCTTTCACAACTCATTGAGGAGACTTGACAATTGTTATTTACATTTATAGAGAAGGAAACTGTAGTTAGAGTCTGTAACACGCGGCCCCATAGTGGGAAAGGCCGTCCTTGAACCCTGGCTTTCTGACTACAAAGTACTGTGCTCTTAGCCACGTAGATACACCCGTCTCTTGGAGGGGGAAGACACAAATGCCATCTCTTTCTGAAACCCAAGGCAACGCTGATCCAGGATGCTCCCCAAGGTGTCCAGCACCCTGTGGCTGGCTCTGTGCGTCCTATATAATCCCAATGGATGTGATTTATTAGGAAGAAGGAGGCACCAACAACAATAAGGAAAGACAGGAACATTTGTGGAGCTCCTACCATGTGCTTTATACCATGTTGAGGACTCAGAAATCCTGGCCTTGCCCATTTCTAGTTGTGTCCTGTAGGAGAAGCTGCCCTTTGGGAGCCCTGGGCCTGTCATCTGTAAAATGAGAAGCCCCCCTCAAACAATATCAAATAACTCCTCATTGAGCAAGAATTATATCTTGACTCAATCTCTTAAGGGTAACCTTGTATTCCGTTATACAACAGAGGTCCGGAAAGGCTAATTGACTTTTCCAAGCTTATATTCCTCTTGAAGCTAGAGACCACTCTCCCTTTTCTACAGTAATGGCTGGGAAGGGAAGCCCCCGACACATGTTCCCAAACTCCAGCCCTCTATGAGGCCCCCCGTGAGGTGACAACCCCTTCATCTCCCTCTACTTGGGAAGAGTGACTGAGAGAACACTGGGGAGAGGGACCCCCAGCGAGGGGTGATATCTGTTTAATGAGGGGCCGTGGGAGGGTGGAAAACATACCCGATTTATCTTTGTTCCCTAAATACCTCTTAAATTCTCCCTCGAATACTTCTAATTCAGCAGAATGTGAACAATTATAGCGGGAAGCTATTCATAGGTGGAAGGGGGGTGATGGAATTATTTATCAAAGTGACATTTTAATTATAGTGAAGAATGAGTTTGTTGTCACTGAGATGGAAGGTGGTGGCACCAGGCCTCCACACACCCCTCCAGAGTAAATTAAAAATGCTCCCCTCTCCACGATAACTCCATTAGGTGCTGGGGATGCAGGGAGCAAATGGCAGGTTCTTTCCAGTACACATTTCTGGGACTTGGTGTGACGTGAGGGGTTCTGCTTCACGCTGGGAGGTGGGAGGGTCTCCAGGACACGTGGGGTTGGTAGGCAGAAGCCAGATGGATTCAGAAGAGACTCCTTCTGCTTTCAGGGGGCTCTCCTCCCCACCTGATCGTGGACCAGGCCACTTGCCCACACTATCCTTGTGTCCCGCTCTCTTCAGAAGAAGAGATATCTGCCTAATCAATTCCAACCATGCAGAAGTGTATACAGCAAAGATTAAGCCACTTGAAGTAAATGCACCAATTTCCTTAACCTCCCTGACTCCTGGGTCCCCTCCTCTGAGGCATCCAGTGTGTGCAGATTCTCCTGAATTGGTCCTGAGATAATCTACACACACACAAGCCTGTTTGTAGTCTGTGCTGGCTTCCCCTTTAGTTATTGCTGGGCTGTTTTGCCTCCCTAACTAGAAGGAAAGCAAGCAGAAGGCAATTACATTTTGTCTGGCATTCACCGACACCCCATAGCATGACACTGTTCTTGGTTTCTACCATTTATTTAGTCAGCACCCCAGACACACCAGGCACCATGCCTGGCACTTGGCAGAGGTGTTAGTTCCGACCTTCCAACAGGCCACGGAGGGTTGAGTTTCTATCCCCATTTTGTAGATAAGGAAACCTAGATTTGGAGTGGCTAAGTCAAGCCTTCCAAGTCATGACATGCAGTTTTTGGGTGTAGCCCTGGTCCTGCATCTACTCATTCAACATTTCATATATTCTTACATGTGCCCGCCACTGCATCAAAGACAATTAAGAAACGGTCTCCGATCTCCAGGCATGCACAGTCTACATGTGGGTGGGACAGGGAGGACCACAGATAAGTCAACATGCTATTAATGGTGTAATAATGGTCGCCTTCATAGAATGTGCTTAGTGTTTGGAAAGAGGAGGGTTGGTGTTTAAATATAAGCCCTGTCACTTTCTGCGTCACGCATGACCTTGGATAAGTCACTTGGGTTTTTTTCAGGGCTTAGTTTGCTTCAGTGTAAAATGGGCATAATAATACCCATCTCGTTGGGCTGTTACAAGTAATGGGGATAATATTTATAAAGAATTGAAGGGACTAGAATTTTTCCAAAAAAGATACCCAAATGGCCGATAAGCACATGAAAAGATGCTCACCATCACTAATCATTAGGGGAATGCAAAGCAAAACCACAATGAGATATCACCTCACACCCATTAAGATAATTATTGTCAAGCAACATAAAATAACTAGTGTTGGTTAGGATGTGGTAAATTGGAACCCTCGTGCACCACTGGTGGGAATGTAAAATGGTGCAGCTGCTACGGAAAACGGTACGGCGGTTCCTCACAACGTTAAAAACAGAATTATCATATAATCCAGCAATTCCACTTCTGGGTATATATGCAGAAGAATTGAAAGTAGGGACTCAAACAGATATTTGTATATCCATGTTCATAGCAGCATTATTCACAATAGCCAATATCCAAAAGGCAGAAGCAACCCAAGTGTCCATTCAGGGATGAATGGATAAACAAACTGTGGTATATACATACAATGGAATATTAATCAAAACAGAAGGAAATTCTGACCCATGCTATACCCTGGATGAACCTTGAAGACATTATGCTGAGTGAATAAGCCACTCCCAAGAAGACAAATACTGTATGATTCCACTTACATGAGGTCCTTAGAGTAGCGCAACTTACAGTGACAGACAGTAGAATGGGTTTCCTGGGGCTGGAGGGAGGGGGAATGGGGAGTTAGTGTTTAATGGGTTTCAGTTTTGCAAGATGAAAACCTTCTGGAGATGGTTGGTGGCGGTGGTTGTACAACGTGAATGTATTCAGTGGTACTGAACTGTGCCCTTAGCAATGGTTAAGATGGTAAATTTCCTGTGATGTATATTTTACCACCATTGAAAAAAAAGAATTGAGAGATCTCAACAAATGCTACTTCTCTCTCCTCTTTTCTTTCCCTTCTTCTTCTTCTTCTTTTTTTTTAAGACTTTATTTATTTATTTTCTTTATTTCTTTGGCTGCGTTGCGGCACAGGGGTTTCTCTCTAGTTGTGATGTGAGGGTTTTCTCTCCCTAGTTGTGGCGTGCAGGCTCCAGGGCACATGGGCTCTGTAGTTGTGGCTCACAGGCTTAGCTGTCCTGCAGCATGTGGGATCTTAGTTCCCCGACCAGGAATCACCCGCGTCCCCTGCATTGGAAGGTGGATTCTTTACCACTGGACCACCAGGGAAGCCCCTCCCTCCTTCTCAAACAAACTAAACAGAGCGTCCACCACAGTCCCGGTTCTGGGAACACAGCTCCTGCCTCCCTGTGGCTCAGACTTTACTGAGAAGAAGGACATATAGGCAGGTGATGATCACTCCCTGTGATATGTGCTATGCTGGAGTTCAGCCTAGGGCGTGGGGGAAGCACAAAGCGTGCCTGATGTGTGTGTGTGTGTGTGTGTGTGTGCACGCACACACCCCGGGTTGCTTTGGGAAGGTGGAGGGGGGCAGAGAATGCTACCTAAAGGGGGTGACACCTCAGCACATTCTCCATGAATGTGGTGGTCAGCCTGACAGAACCTAGAAAAACTCCTCTGTATCCGTGTTGTCTTCTCCTCCAGGCCCGCTCCATACAAACTGCTCAGGCTAACCCAGCCTCCCTTTCCCCATCCAGCAGCATAGGGGAGAGGGCTTAGAAGACACAGAAGAGGGAGGGACCACAGATGGAAGGAGCCTGCATGGAGCAGAGGCATAGATGCACTGCCCCCTCCACTCTGAGCTGCACTGGTGAGAAGTAAACTGTTACCATCTTCAGCCACTGAAACTCTGGGGCTGTTTGTTACAGCATATGTACTGTTAAAATAATAGGACTAATACAGTCTGGCAGGGGACCCTATCATTTAAAATACAGATAGTCTTAGGAGTGGTCGTGATAATAGTAAATCCTGCCCCGTCAGGTTGGTGACGAGCTGGGGGTGGAGGCAGTTTGGAGTGAAACTGGAACCTCTCCCATCCCTCCCATCACCCTCGAACCCAGTGTCCCCCAATGCTGACCATCACCAAACCATAAACCAGAGCCCAGCCACTAAGCCTCGGCAGTTAGATGAGAACATTTCAGCTGCAGTCAGCCATCCGGTCACTGCGGATCTCATTTCTGACTCAGACCTGCTTGCCTACACTCTTTTTGCTTTGCCTCCTAGCACTTAAGTTCAGTTTGCAGGATGTGGCCCTCTGGTCCCCAAGCCTTCCCTTCAGGAGCTGCAGCTGGCAACTATCACAGTGGTTGATAAGTGCCAGGAGGCGAGTGACTTAGGCCAAAGCCGGGATCAGGGTGCTCTGGGATGGCAGCTCCCCTGGTCTCTCCCAGGCCGGCCAAGGGAAGTGTGAAGGTTTCCAGCTGCCTCTTATCCACACTCAAGGTCATCACTACTTGCTCCAAGTTGCCAGACTTGCATCGCATAATACGAATACCAGCACTCACCAATTACAGAGCGTGTACTGGATGCCAGTACCCATCCCCGACCCCATGTTGCAGAGGAGGAAAGAGACGCTCAGAGAGGTAAGGCCAGCCACTCGAAGCCATGCATCTAGAGAGTAGCAGAGCTGAGATTTGAACCCTCGACTGTCTGACTGCAGAGGCTTCTGCTCTGGGCCAGGCCTCACGACTTATGTTGAAGGTCAATGGGCTCCCAGGCCATCCTCAGCCCACAAAAAAGACTAATTTAAGTACAGTCATCAAGTACCTGCATATACTCCTCTCATTCTGGTCTGTGCTCCCATGTCATCTCTTCCGAGGGGTCTTCCCTGGACCCCTGTCTAAAATAAACAGCCCCCCTCATCCCCAGTGTAGGGTATGCACAGAGTAGGTACTCGGTAAATATGTAAGTTTATTAATTTGAGACTCTGAATACCTAATTAAGTTAGGTAATAACAAATACCACTTATTTGGTACCTTTTAGGTGTTAGGAACTGCACTAATGCTGACGTGAAAGTATCATCTAATTTTAATTGAAGAGGTAGACACCATTATTATGCCCATTTTATCAGAAGGGAAAACTGAGGGTCAGAGAGGAGAAACAATGTACTCGAGGCCATCAGCAAGAAGCAGAGGAGGTAAAAGAGCCCTGGTCTAACTCCCAGGCCTGGATGCTGAGCCTCTGCTCTATACATCCCTTCTCTCCTTGGGCTGACCTTGGTCCTCGACCTGTGGCCATTTGTAGTCAGACTGAGTCACAGGAAACAGTCTAGATATGGACATGGAACAGGGAGTGGTTTGCTCTGCAAAGCTACTGGGCTCCCTTGGTGACCTCTTGCATTTCCTTCCCTAGGGGAGCTGTGCCAGGAGCCTCATTCAGGGAGCTGAGGGTTTAGGAAGGAAGGCAGGTGTGTGTGTGTGTGTGTGTGTGTGTGTGTGTGTGTGTTTAGGAAGGAAGGCAGGTGTGTGTGTGTGTGTGTGTGTGTGTGTGTGTGCGTGTGTGTGTGTCTCCCTCGGTCCTGGTCTGAGGCTGCCCTCCTACTGACACCACCTAGTAAAACAATAGAGGGCATTGCCGTAGGCGTGAGTGAGTGACAAGCACCATCACAAGCCGATACTTGCTTTTTAAAATCTTGCAAGAAACGAATCGTACATAGAATCCAGCAGGGAAATAGGAAGTTCCCTTGAGGACAATGCTGGGTGGCCCCAGGAGTGGGTTTATTAAGTGTGTGGGATGGAAATAAGAGCACTGGCCCTGCAGCCAGGCAGCTGGCATTAAGCCTCAGTGGATCTGCCACTCACTGGCTGTGTGGCCTCGGGTGAGTGACTGCACCTCTCTGTGCCTCAGTCCCTCATCTGAGAAATGGAGACAACAGTGGCTGTTGAAACAGAGGACCATGAATTCTATGAAACACCCAGATGAGGGCTCAGTACGTGGCTGGTTTCTTAGGTCCCTCCCTGACTTTCAGCTCCAGGGCATTGAATTTTTTACATTATGAACTCGAAAGGTTTAATTCTCCAGTGGGTCTGACCCTTGATGCCCAAGGGCAGATCTATGAGCAAAGCAACAGGTTCCCAGGGGACCCATGAGAGCCCATTTCAAGTCTGGACTGCTTGGAACAGGCTGGCTTTGTCTCTCTCCCTCTCTCTTTCTCTGTCATTTGTCCATTCATTCATTCACTAATTCATTCATTCATTCATGGCCTCTGTTATGTGCTAAACTTGGTGATGTCCAGAACAGGATGTACCTAAAGTAGATTCCCCCTGTGCTAGGCTGAATAATGGCCCCCTAAGGATGTCCACGCCCTAATCCCTGGAGCCTGTTACCTACGTCGTCAAGAGACCTTGCAGTGTGATTAAATTAAGGATCCTGAGATGGGGAGAGTTCCTGGAATTATCCAGGTGGGCTCAGTGTAATCAGAATGGTCCTTATCAGAGGCAAGAGGATAAGAGTCAGAGAAAGGCAATGTGATGACAGAGGCAGAGGTTGGAGTGATGCACTTTGAAGACAGAGGAAGAAGCCATGAGATGAGGAATGCGGGCAGCATCTAGAAGCTGGAAATGGCGAGGAAATGCCCTCTCCCCCGGAGACTCCAGAAGGAACACAGCCCTGCAACACCTGGACTTTAGCCCCTTAAGACTCATTTCTGATTTCTGACCTCTAAAACTGTAAAATAATAAATGTGTGGTGTTTTAAGCTACTAAAGTTGTGACAATTTGTTACAGCAGTGGTAGGAAACTAACACCCACCGCCCCATCCCACATTATTCTGTATCATGCAACTTTTTGGTTTCCTTCTGAGCATCCACTTGTAATTACAGACTTGTCGTTCATCTGTCTTCCCCACTGGATTGTGAGCTCCATGAAGGCCAAGATCCTGTCTGTTCTCGTCCCCACCGTGTGCTGAGCGTAGTGGCAGGCACACAGACACTGCTCCATGAATAGCTGTTGGATAACTCTTCTGCCCCTGTCCTCAAGGACCACGCACAGAGCAGTGTACAACCTGCTCTCAAGGGGAGTGCTGACCCATGGGTTGGGGAGACCAGAAATGTACTGACAAAAATAACAGCAATGCCTACTCGAAATTGAACATCTACTAGGCCAGGTACTGGGTAAGCACTTTAGAAGCATGGCTTCATTTACTCTTGCCAGCAGCCCTATAGAAGATGAGGGAATGAGGCCCAGACTAAGAGAGATGAGGTTACGTCCCCTGGTCACACAGATGGGTAATAAATTTAAGTTCAACTGTCTGGCTGCAAAGTCCATGCAATTTCTATTGCAACAAACTGCTGTTTCTAAGGCCCATTAGGGCTTTTACATTCTCATCTATTCTCCTCCCCACCACCGTCAATCATGATCATCAGTTAGCAGCAGCAGAAGCAGCACCTTAATCTCAACACCTTACTACAGCACCTAATATACGCAAAGTGCTGTGAAGGTTATAAAGAAGTAACTACTATTATTGTTATTATTATTATTGCAATTGTTTATTAAACACCTACTGTGCACCAGGAACCATGCCAAACACACATATGATCCCATTTAATTCACATGACCACGCCATGGGATAGGGATTCATTCTTCCCCTTTGACAGATGAGGGCACTGAGATTCAGGGACATTGACCAGCTTGACCGGCAGGGAGGAGGAAAGCTGGAACTTGAAAGTAGATTCATTTGACATCAGAGGCTGTGCCATCAACCGCTATGCTCTCCAGCCTCCCTAACTGCAGGGTCAAGGTTGCTTGCTCGACAGGCACTGTCGGAGACATGTGGAAACACCAGCTCCTTCAAGACAGGGCTCGGGAGGTCCATGGTCTAGGATGGAGAGCGATCTGAAGCATGGCCAGCCTGGGAGACAGGCCTGCTCCTTAAAGGAGTGAAGGTGGCCCTGCAAGTGGGTCCCATGTGGACGTCTGTCATGGGCCACTCAGCCGATGGCCCCGTCTACCCTGGGAGGAATATTCGCCATGGATGCATTCAGCTCTATTTCCTCCATTCACTATGCCATCCTGAGCTGAGTTCTAGATGCCGCTGGGTGCACTATTGCTCTAGTGACAACAGAACCATCTCTGCCGCAGGAATGAGAGGCGGGGGCTGATATGTTCACGGGTAACAGGCAGGAAGGGTGTGCCTGGGAAACATGCTGGTGGAGTTGAACATCTCTGAGCAAGGAGGATGGGGAGCTCAGGGGCTGAAAGGCTGGGGAGATGTCATGAATTCAGTCCTTGTTAAGGCCTTGCCAGGGAGCTAGGTGTCAGGATGCACCTGGTCAACATCCAATGGGGGCTGGGGGTGGGAAGAAGGTGGTGAAATGTGGGAGAGGATATCAACAACCAACAGGCTGCAGAGTCAGGCTTCCTTCCTCTATTGGGTTCAAGTCCCAGCTCATCCTCTAACTCACTGGTGACCTTGGACAAATCCCGTCCCCTCTCTGAGCCTCAGATTTCCCCTCTGGAAAGTGAGGGAGTCGGATTAGATATTCTCTAAGGACACTTCCACCTGTGAAATGTTATGGCTTAATTAGGCCAGAGGCATATTGTTAAGGAAGCTAGCTTTGAACTCAGATTTTATTTTATTTTATTTATTTTTTGCGGTACGCGGGCCTCTCACCGTCGTGGCTTCTCCCATTGTGAAGCCCAGGCTCCAGACACGCAGGCTCAGTGGCCATGGCTCACGGGCCCAGCCGCTCCGCGGCATGTGGGATCTTCCCGGACCGGGGCACGAACCCATGTCCCCTGCATTGGCAGGCGGACTCTCAACCACTGCGCCACCAGGGAAGCCCCAGATTTTATTTTAAAAAACGATTTTTGTTTCTGGATTTACTACTTATTGGTGATGTGACCTTAGGCAAGTTACTATGCCTTTCTGAATATCAGTTTTCTCATCTGCAAAATACAGATACTAGTAGTTCCTACCTCCTAGGGCTGCTGGGGATTAAAGGGGAAAATGCCTATGAAGGGTTGACCCTGTGCTGGACACTGAGGGCACTCAGTAAATGGGGGCCACCGTGATGACAGTCATGAAGCTACAGGCCGCTCTGCTCCAGGCTGTCAACTTCTTTTCTTTGGGAGGATGGGGGATCGTTAGGTTCCAGGAGGTTGCAGAGGGAAATGTGGAGCAAGGGAAAGAAAGCACCTGGATCTCTCTGTTATCACTGATTTGAGCTGAAAATAAAACTGAAATTCAGCTAGAAAGAAGGAACATGTGAGTCACTAGGGAAAAGAGCCCTCCGCCAGCCTCCAAGACCTGTGAGTTGTCCCTCCACGTCTTCCTGTCCTTGTCACCGTGACCTTCCTCTCCCATGGGCTGGGCATCTCCCCCACACCTCACACAGATTACAAAGCTCTCCAGGCTGGTCCTTCAGCCTCAACTGTTCGCTGCCCCCTGCTGTTAAGTGCGACTTTTCTTACGTTATTCCCCTGAGCCCAAACCTTTCGCAACTCACAGGCTTCTGAGTTTGGAATTCCAAGCTCTTCCAAGTTCAAGTCCCAATCCCTCCTGCCATTCTTATCTCTAACAGTCCAGCCTGGCCTCCCAAGACCGCTGTGAATCGACCGTGAGCAGCCTCTCTCACTTCCTGCCTCAAGCCCCTTCTCTAAATCTAGCACTAATGAAGTAGTTCAGGCATTCATTAATTTATCTAGCCAACAGATGCGAATAGAATTTCTAAGACGCACGGAGTCTAGGGAGTGAGGCTTGGCACTGGCAGCCCATGGCAGGCTGCTGTCCAGGCCAGTGCCCATGGCAGACATTACTAATGGATCACAGCACTTTTCTACTCAGCGAATTCAGATGCAGCCTCAAAATTCTCAAAGCAATTCCTCAGGCAGCCTCTACTTATCAACTGAGCTGGCACAACCCAGATTCCATCTTCAGGTAATAGAGTCAGCCAGATGGGGGCTCTGGGCCCATCCCAGTGCCACTGCTTACCCTGTGAGACCTCAGACAAGGCAAATGTCCATTCTGAGCATCCACATCCTCAAGGTTAAATAAGGACAATTATTTTGACCTCACAGGGCTACTGGAGGATTAGAGCTCATGAATACTGAGAGATAACATTTTGGGGTTTTCTCATTGCTTTCCCCCCGTTTGCTCAGCAGCATTCACTGCCACAGGGGTGGGAGATGCAACCGGAAAGGTAAGAAAGATTTTCGGTTTATTAAGCCTCAGGTGCCTAAGCCCTGGAGATCATTTTGTGCCCAAAACAATAGATTTTGAAGAACAGAGGAAGAGGCAGCCTCTTCTGCCCTCAAGTTCAATAAAGTTTCTCTTAAACCACGGCAAGGAGGGGAGGGAAGAAGAAAACTAAGATGTTTGTGATCACTGAGAAGGGAGGGGAGGAAAGAGAACCCCTAAGTCAGTTTGGAGATAAGAATGTGACTGAAAAACAGGCTGGGTGCTGGGGTTTCTGCAAACAGCCCCGCACGAGAGCAGCAGAGATCCTAGGAAGACAGGCTGAGGCAGCCTCCTAGCACATGCATGCCCTGGCACAGTGCCCAGAGCAGTGGACAGTTCCCAAGCGTTGCCTGGAGGTGCTGGCAGGCGGGTGGGTAGCCCTGATGAGCCCACCTTTGGGGTGGGACAGAGAGGAGGCACTGATGACTGCCCAGGACTGGATGGGAATGAGGACGTCTCTGCATTTGCTGAGGTAGATGAGGGCAGCCGAGCTGGATGTCCTGAACCCCCGCTGACGCACTGACCCAGAATGAGCTCCTCTGTCCCCGCTCCCAGCTCCGGCCCCAAACTTAGATGCAGCTTTTGGGAAAGAAGTTGGGAGAGAAACTGAAAAGACAGAGGTTAAGGTCCTGCTACCCAAAGGGCTGGGGGCTCAAAATGGATATGAAATGGAGTGATATAAAAACTACATTTCTGCCTCCCCTGAATTTGAGGGCTGCTGTTTGCTCACCATATATGCAAAGTAGCTGGTGTCTCTTAGTATTCAAATCTCAGCCATTTCACAGCTAATTATTATTGTTAAACGAAGTATTATTAAGTATTTTTGTTGTGAGGATTAAATGAGATAATGTTCTGTAAACCCTCTGACACACAGTAGGCGCTCGGTAAATATTAGCTTTCCTGTTTTCCCTTCCCCATTCGTGGAGTTAAATCCCTCCTACCCACAGATTCTGAGAACCGTCATGTCCATCGTGTAGGCAACTTCTCAGGGGCTGTGAAGACTTGATCTGACTGGCCCGCTGGCTCTGTTGTCAAGTACATTTGATCAGTTCATGAAGGGGTCTTTAAAAAATGCTTTGTGCTTTGATAAATTTGGGAATAGCAGGCTTGGGAGGCAGATCGCTCCCTTGTAATTCAAGGAAACGTGTAATCCTTCAACATCGAGCCTGCAGTAAACTTCACATTCATTGTCCCTGGCTCTTCCTCTACATTTAGGACCAGGAGTGTAGACTTGGAGAATCCCCAAGGAGGACTGGAAGGTGAAAGGTGTTATGGGGCTAAGAGGTCTACCCTTGGATTTTCTGGTCTTCCCTCCTGGCTCTCCCCTTCTCAGTCAGCTGGAAAGCTAGTCCCCAACTCTTTGGGAACAAGGGACTCCAAAAATCTGCCCCAGACCAATAATCTGGAGTTGATGACCTATGCGTCCCGTGGCAATCTGTTTTTGGGTGGCCATTGCTGCTAACCCTTTAACAGCCTGGAAAGATGCTAACACAGAGAGAAGGGGTAGATGCAATATTATATTGCTAGCACTTGCTACTATTTATTGAGCAACTGCTAAGTGTTAGGCTGTGCTGAGTACTTATATTTTCTCCGTTCTTCAATGGCAACCCTGAGAGAAAAACCTTATCCCTCATTTTACCAATTAGCAAAAGGATCCGGGAGAAGTACCTGCTTATGACTTCCCAACACGTAAGGGGCGGAGCCACCTGCCACCCAGGGCAAAGCACCTTGGTCAAGATGAACTAGAACTTGTTATTCAAACCATCTACATATCACCTGTCATCTGTTCTATATTGATGGGGCTTAAGGCAGCTGTGTATCTTTCTCATTCCATAGGTGGGTTTAATCATCATACAAGGATCCTTAAATCATTTTCATAAATGAGGTGGCTAAGGCCTCATCTCACCTCATAATCTCTTCTGCAATGTTCATATCGCTTCTTGAGAGCTCAGCTTGCACACCCAGAAAGCCACTGAGATGAATGAGCTCAAGGAGCCTTGGCACACAGGTGGTTACTTCCCCACCTATGCCCAAGGCATTAATGATTCACAGATCTCTTTTCCACTGAACCCAGATGCGGCCCCAGAATCCTTCTGAAACAGCTCTTCAGGAAATCACGACCGATGAATTACAAGTCGGCGCAGGGAAGTGAATCCTATTTGTCATTGCAGATTGAGAAGACTGCTAGGGGCCCTTCATACTCTGATACTCTAGGAGGCCTTGTGGTGTGGGAAGTGTAGCAGTAAGCTCGGGATCTGAAGCCCTGAATCCAGCCCAACGTGGCACTCGCTAGCTCTGTGACCTGGGACACGTTAGTTGCTGTCTCCAGGCCTCAGTTTCTTCACCTGTATCATTAGCTCTGTGGTCTCATGTAGTTCCAGTAATCCGTGATTCATGACACATCACCTGATAAGGATTGGATATGAAGTAAGCCCACAAAATTTTGCATCCCAGGCCAAGAAGACATCATCTAGGAGTGATGATGCCTATCTTTAGGCTTATTAAGAAGGAGTCTGTGTTAGGCGTTTTAACGACAACGTAAAATGCTGTTTGAGATGAGGCTCCAGCAAATCACAACCGAATGACATATACTCAGGGTCAAAAGTGCCTCAAAAGTTATTTGTGTCATCTGACATTGAGACCCCTCTATACAAGACATTGCCAAGTCTCTGCTTGTATGCCTCCCATGACAGGGAGATTCCCAAGACTTCCCAAGGCAGTCCAACACTTTTTTGGACACTTCTGAGTATGTGAAAGCTTTTTCTTATATCCTGGCATTACTTCACCTCATTGGACATTGTAACTCTTGGGCTCATACAGGGCCATCTAATCCTTTTGTCTCTTAATAGATCATCAGGTATCTGCAGTTACTTTTCATGTCTTATGCCTCTATACCCTTGCTCAACCCCTGCCATGAGACCACCTTGTCTTCACGTTAAAACATCTTCAAGTCCTGCCACTATTCCTTACGTGATGTGGTTCTGAGTATCCATGCCCTGGATATGCCTGGAGTTGTTTATGTCAACATCCAACTTGAATGGAGTCATGTAGGTATGGTCTGCTCAAGGCAATGTGAAGTGGGAGCTGGTGAGGTAGCTGGTGAGGGGTCCTAGGGTCAAATGACTTGGATTCGGACCTCAGCTCTGTGTGACCTTGCATGAGGGACTTTTCAGAAGCTCAAATGCTTTGTCTGGCAATGAGAGTGAAAACAGTACTTGCCTCATGGGGTTATTACAAAGATTAAGTTGGCTAATGCATGCAAAATACACGCAGGAAATGCTCAAGTAATGTTAGTTATTACCACTCTGTCTTCCTAGAGATGGTATTTCTGTCAGTATAGACTAAAGAAATAATTATCCAGTAGTGTTTCTAAGAAGGTGCAGATCCCTGGGAGCAGTTCTGTCACTTTTGGAGTGGGACATGGACCAGCGTGTTGTGGTGGAGGGGTTTGGAGGGGGTCAGCGCACCTAAGCAATTAATGGCCAAGGGACCAACAGCCAACTCTCCTTAGAGGCTCAGAAAATAAAGTTTAGAGCAGAGAAGGCTAAACCCTGGCCTGACAGAAAGCACCAGGGATATTTATGAACTTGTAAGAAACTCATTATTTTATTTTTTTTCTTTCCCGTTTAGGGCTGTTCATCCCACGGTGTTTAAGAGCTGATTCAGGGCAAAGTATGTGAGCTGTTAATGAGCTTTTGGGATGCCTTTCCCCACTCTGGCAGGAGATCAGAGGAGAAGCACACAGGGCTGTCAGAGGAAGGTGGAGAAAGCTGGCTTTGATTCCTTGTGAGCCACTCTTAAGTCCTGGCCCAGGAGGTCTTCCCACCTCCAAGCTAAGAGCCAAATCCAGCTCTGAGCAGGGGATGAGGCGCCTTGGATTTCCAAGAAATCTCTCGAGCTGTTTGAAGAACCTCTAACTTCACTTTGAAATGCTAGAGGATCCAGCAGAGCTCAGCGGGGACCAGAGCCCTAAGGGAGGTTTATTATACCCAGGAGATGCCATTAACTCAGGCTTCCCCCGCTGGACCAGGAAGATGGCATCGCAGTGAAGAGATGTGCTCGCTAAAAATGCCCAAGGGTACTTCACGACACTGGCAACTGGTGGGGTCAGGGCAAGCTTCTGCTTAACCCTGAGGGGAAATAGGCAGGGTCATCTTTCTGGCCTGCCTAAGGCTGTCTTTGGTGAATTTTTCATCGTTGATTCTCCAAAAGTGGTACATCAACCACCTTCAACATAACTAGGTGCAGTTACTTTTGAAAATGCAGATTCCTGGGCCTTCCGCAGTCCTGCTAAATCAGACTCTTGGGGGCAAGGCCTAGGATATTATATACTTAACTAGCTTAATAGGTATTTTTTTCATCTTTATTGGAGTATAATTGCTTTACAATGTTGTGTTAGTTCCTGCTGTATAACAAAGTGAATCAGCTATATGTATACCTATATTTCCATATCCCCTCCCTCTTGCATCTCCCTCCCACCCTCCCTATCCCACCCCTCTAGGTCATCAAAAAGCATTGAGCTGATCTCCATGTGCTATGCAGCTTCTTCCTACTAGCTATCTATTTTACATTTGGTAGTGTATATATGTCCATGCTACTCTCTCACTTTGTCCCAGCTTACCCTTCTCCCTCCCCGTGTCCTCAAGTCCATTCTCTACATCTGCGTCTTTACTCCTGCCCTGCCACTAGGTTCATCAGTACCATTTTTTTTTAGATTCCATATATATGCATTAGCATGCGGTATTTGTTTTTCTCTTTCTGACTTACTTCACTCTGTATGACAGACTCTAGGCCCAACTACCTCATTACAAACAATTCAATTTTGTTCCTTTTTATGGCTGAGTAATATTCCACTGTATATATGTGCCACATCTTCTTTATCCATTCATCTGTTGATGGACATTTAGGTTGCTTCCATGTCCTGGCTATTGTAAATAGTGCTGAAATGAACGTTGTGGTACATGACGCTTTTTGAATTATGGTTTTCTCAGGGATACGCCCAGTAGTGGGATTGCTGGGTCATATGGTAGTTCTAGTTTTAGTTTTTTAAGGAACCTTCATACTGTTCTCCATAGTGGCTGTATCAATTTACATTCCCACCAACAGTGCAGGAGGTTTTTAATAGGTATTTTTCATGCTCCTTAGGGTTTGAGAGCCATTGCATCTAGATGCAGGACTAGTTCTTATGTACTTAATACATTCTGAGGCTCTTGTGGTTTTCAGAGCAGATAGGTTGTACATAGAGAGGTGGTGACTATGGATGGAAGAGAAGATAGTTTGGAGAGATTCATACCTGGGTTCTAGTCCCAGTTTATTGTATGCTGCTGAGTTTTGGGGTGGCTTGTTACACAGCATTATAGTGACAATTACTGACAGACAGACTTAAGCCATTTTCAAATTAGCTCACTAGGCTTCACTCATGGCCATCTTTCTGCTCCTCAGACATACCAAGCTCATTCCCACCTCAGTGTTTTTGCTCTTTCTGGTCCTTCTGCCTAGGATCTCATTCTCCCAGTCTATTCATGACTATCCCTCTCTCAATGTTCGTTTTTCAGCTCAAACATCCTTCCTCATAGAGATTCTCTTGGCCCAGTCTATCTAAGCAGACCTCTCCCCTCCCCAGCTCTCCTTAATTTCTCCATGGCATTTACCATTTTTTGAAATTTGTTTGTTTATTGTCCATCTCTTTCTGCTTTAAGATACCTTATTGGTTATGATCATTGCTGCGTTCTCATTGCCTGGAACATAGCCTGGCATTAGTAGGCATTCGACAAATATTTGGTGACTGAGTGAATGTACCATATTTCCCAGCACCACATTTTGGGGAACCACTGCTAGCTCTGAGTGATTCTTCCAATGCCCTCTGATCTGTGGCACTCAGAGATGCCTGTCTAGCTTCTCCACCATTCTCAGCCCCCTCCTTAGAACTCACTTCTGTCTTCGAGATCCCTCTAGTTTTCATTCCTCCCTTCTCACTCTGTTGGCTCCATGAAGGTGGGGACTTTTTCTCCCCCACTGAGCCCCAGTGTAGAGCACTGCTGCCTAGCACACAGTGTCACTCAAGACATGCTTGTTGACTGAACGAATAAACAATATAATATGCACTTTGTCCTAACAATTCCACACCTAGCGATCTATCCTTAGGAGGTAATAACACCTGCACCAAGTCATTCACTGAAACATTTTTTAGAATAGCATAAAGTTGTAAATAATGTAGTCTATCGTGATGTGGAAGAACATGGAATTTGCAGCCAATACAAATGAAGCTCTTGACATATGTGCATTTAGGTGACTTTTAACTTTTTCTTTCTTTTTTTTTTTTTCCTGTTATAAGTAACACTGCATTGAACATCCTTGCCCTCAAAAACATATGCTCATCTCCCCTGTGTCCTGGGGATAGACACCTAGAATTTGAATTATTTGGTATGAATTCTCTTTAAAAGCATCCTACTTTTTTCAAATACACCATGCCTTCTCCAAAAATTAATCAACAAAGTTACTTAGAGCACCTGAGAGAATACTGTTTCTTGGTTTCTTTAACTCTTTTTAATCAAATGAAAACAGTATTGGCCCAGAGTCAGAATTAACAAGCGAGACATTCCATATTAAAAGATTCAGTTAGAATGAAGACAAAGGCATCATATGAGCTCTGACATTCACAGGCAACAGACACACAAATGGATTTCTCACTCGTTCCAGCTTTTGACTTAATGTATCCAGGCAACAGAAGTCTGGATTTAATAACAGATGTTTGCTGCATAGCAATCACCATATAATGCCAGGGTAGACTAAAACAGCATTTTATCAACCAATAAATGTGCTGTTTGCTTTATTTTACCATGTTGTTCTTCAGTTCCCTTCAAAACCGAGAGGACAGATTGAGTCACTCGGCATCTGCTGGGAGCAATATGCTTGGCTTCATTTAAAATGAAAAATCAGGTCTGTGTTTACATTTTTCACCAAAGCATGGGATCTGATGTGCTAACACTCCCAACTGGGCTAGCCACGGGGGTTTTCAGGAAAATCTCAGGGGAACTGGGACGGAAGCGGAACTCAGTCACCCTTCTGGGAAAGACATATGGTGGTCCTTCCCCTTCCATCAGCCCCACTGGAGGGAGGTCCGGATTTCCCTCACCCATAGACCGAGCGTGGGCAAAAGGACTCCTGTAGGGCTCCTTCCCACAGCCAGCAGCTTTGAGAACAAGAGTCTACTTTGAAAAGACCAAGCACCCAGCAATGTTTGAACAACACCTTTGTGTAACCTGTAAATTTATGAATACACGGACACATTTTCTTAGGGAAAATGCTTCCAAGGTGGCAGCCAAGAAGAAGGTCATTTCGAGTCAGTGCAGGTTGGCTGAGACGAAGTCGGGGAAGAGAGCAAGAAGTTAACCTTTGTCAGGCATGTATTCTGTGCCAGGTATCAGGCTAACTTTTTATATATTATCTCATTTAATGATCATAACACGACCCTGAAGCAATACTCACTTGTCCTCTCTTTAGTGGAGGAGATAGAAGCTTGGAGAGTTGAAGTCACTTGCCCAAGCAGCTAACATATGACAGGGAATTGTGTCAGGGTGGAAGGTCAATCCTAAGCTAAATTGGATGTGACTGATTGTGTTTTCCAAAGATGCTTGTAACAATAGCTTCCATCCCACATACTCTTTTAGCACCTTGCCACTTCTCCATTGAGAGATAGAGTCTATGGCCCCTGCCTCTGAAACTGAGTGGGCTTTTGCAATAATACCAGCCAACAGGTGTGGTGGAGGAGATGCTATGTGATTTCTGAGGCTAGATCATAAAAGGCACTATGGCTTCTACCTTGCTTGCTGGAATACTCGTTCTTGAAATCTTTAGCTACCCTGTAAGCAGTCTGGCTGCCCTGAGGTCACTATCTACTGTGAGGCCCAAACAAGAAGCTTATGTAAAGAGGAAACAGGCCCCTGACTGTAGCTCTCAGATGACCACCAGTACCAACTTGCCAGCCACGTGAGTGAGTCATCTTGAAAGTGGATCCTCCAGGCCCCAATTGAGTTACCTCAGCTGACTCCACATGGAACAGAGACAAACCACCCCTGCCAAGCCCTGCACAAATTGCAGACTTGTGAACAAAATAAAGAATTTATATTGTTTTAAGGTATTACATTTGGAGTGATTTGTTACACAGCAATAGCTAACTGATACACTGGGGAACTCAGAAGAGGGTTAAAAGAGCTCCATTCATTCTCTGATCGTCAATGCCTGGGTATAACTTTTCAGTGAGGGAAAACTATGTTTTTTATATAACAGTTGTGATAAAGTGAATTTTTAAGAAGAAAGGCCCATTGTTAGCAGTCCTCTCTGACTCCTTTGCCCAGCCCCACACAGGAAAGTCAAGCTAGCACTGTGCTTCTAAAGGCTTATTGAGAAAAACTGTGCTCCTTTTTTCCAGAAGGAGAGAGAATAAAGGGAAAGAGGGCTGAGTGGGTGGAAAGGAAGCAAGTGGGAGGACTAAGTGAGGGGCACTTTTGAGCCATTCAGCAACAGAGCCTAAGGGATGAATGGTGGGGATCAGCACATACAAATGCAGTATAGACACAGGAGCAATAGCAAAAAATGGTCACCACCCTAAAAGGAGAACCTGGTCCCAACTTAACCTTAAGAGTTTCTATTTGACACTCCCCACTCTCCTCAAACTGGGGAGGGGACCTCCCAAAATAAGTGAGACCGAATTTTCTGCCAGGGTGGCAGGTAGCTATTTATACTAGATTATACTGATTCAAAGGTATAATGTAACTGACCCTTCTTGCATCCATTTTTCCTGCTTATAACTTGAGTAACATATGCCCTATTAAAGGGGAAAACATTAAGTGTTGACTCAACACTTGACTCAGCCCTTTTGTTGACTCAAAACAGTAAGTGTTGACTCAAATTATTCTTATCATAATGTTACTTAACATAGGGAAACATAAAGCTAGGTATAAAATCCTACGCTTATAGCTCTTATTGAGCTATAAAACAGAAACAAATTTCCAAATTAAGCACAAATAAGACTGCAAAACTAGTAAACTTCAAATTAACAACATTAGTTTAATGTGAGGTGGTTTGGTTGAAAGTGAACTTCTGCCTGCAGTGTGACTATGGTGTGGAGTTGACATTTTTTTACATTTTACTTCAGCCTGCTGGTCTACCTCATGCTATACTGGCTCAAACTCTCTCTTGGCTTTCTCCTGGAACCATCAGAAAATTGTACTCGATCACATGAGGACACTCTAGAAGGTACCTAAGTTCTTCTCTCTATTTTTTTTCCTTATTAGCTTGTAACAATAAAAATGAAAACAAAACAAACTCTGAAATAAACAGATGCCTAACTCAGTTAAAAGCATAAATGAAAATATGGACACTAAAATCACATTGCATAAATCAGGGATCACCGAACTTTTTCTGTCAAGAGCCAAATAGTAAATATTTTTGGCTTTGGGGGCCAGATGGTCTCTGTTGAGACTACTCTACTCTGCTGTCTTATTGGAAAAGTAGCTCTGGATAACAGGCAAACATGGGCACTGCTGTGTTTCAATAAAACTTTAGGTATGGACATCGAAATTGGAATTTTATAAAATTTTCAAGTGTCATGAAACATTATTATTCTTTTGATTTTTCCCCCCAGTGATTTAAAACTGTAGAAGTAATTCTTGGCTTGTAGGACATACAAAAATAGGTTGGGCGTTGATTCGGTCCATGAGCTGTATTTTGCGGATTCTTGGCATAGATTGTGACAAGGTGGTTACAACCGATGATCTAGAATATTGAACTGATGTTTAAATAATTTACTATTTAAATGAGAAATTAAAAATTTTAAAAAGATGTTACCCTTGAGAATTCGTAGACCCTGGAGAATATCTCCAAGGATTTGAATTGAGAGGCAGAGCCTTGGAAAATTCCCAGAGAGCAAGCTCACCATGTTTAACTGGAAAAAGAAAAATGCAAGGGCAGCTGGAGTAGATTTCCTCAGTCCTCCATAGTATCTCCCTCCCCAACCCCCAAGCATAGGTGACACAGTAGGTGCATAAGAACAGTACCAGCAGTACCCCAAGACCATCCACAGAAGCACTGTAGTAACTGCAGCTTTTGCAAAAGAATGTTCCTTGCCCAGCCAGCTTGGAAAAGACTCTGTGGGTCTGTGTCTGGGCTCAGGTAAGAGAATGATGCCTGAGCTCAGGCAGGAGCCCTGATCACCAAGCTGGACTCTCTACTTTATTACTTATTAGCTGTGTGACCTTGGACTTAACCTCTCTTTGCTTCATTTCCTTCGTGTGTAAAATAGTCATGTTGCCGCCAAGGTTCTTTGTCCTCTTTCTCCCCAAATATATGAGAGGCGTTATGAGGCTTAAATGAGATAGTAGGGCTTCCCTGGTGGCACAGTGGTTGAGAGTCCGCCTGCCGAGGCAGGGGACACGGGTTCGTGCCCCGGTCCGGGAAGATCCCACATGCCGCGGAGAGGCTGGGCCCAGTGAGCCATGGCCGCTGAGCCTGCGCATCCGGAGCCTGTGCTCCGCAACGGGAGAGGCCACAACAGTGAGAGGCCCATGTACCGCAAAAAAAAGAAAAAAAAAATGAGATAGGAGATGTAACGTGCTGGGCACAATACCCAGAATATAGTAAGCATTCAAGAGATAGTAGCCATTAATAAAGTCACAGTAATGAGAGTTGTTTGGTAGTTGTTTGAGCCTCCCTGAGCCCCATCCGTAAATGGGCGGGCCCGGGGTAGTCTCACCCAGTCTCAGGGGTGGGTTGAATCAGGTGCCACAGGCCAGCAGCAGCCCCTCCCAAGACTTGCATTTGTTCCAGAGAATATTTCTGTCCCAGTCAATAACACTGTACAACTTGTGGTGAAAACTGAGAGGCGATTAATCATTGAAACTGGAAGCATTTGATCCTACAGCAGAGAGGAAACGGGAACAAGGGGCCAGTGATTTCAGCATGCCATGTATGCCTTGATCTTTTAAGTGCTGCCTGGTTGGGTTATAAACATTTCTCCTTTGGTGTGGGGATTCTGCAGGATCCTCAAGAAAGCACTGTGAACATAAGAAGGGAGTGTTTGGGGTGCACACAACCCTAGGCATTTGGTGGATTCCGGGTGTTGGGGGGCCCCCACTTGGGTCCATCTGCAAGGAGCTTTTCTCTACTCAGCAGGAAAATGTGTGCTGAAGTTCCAATCTAAGACCCAAAACCTCTCAGCAGATGTTTTATTGGGCTCGTTTTGTTTTTGTTTGTGTGTGCGTGCATGTGTGTCTGTGCGTACATGTGTTTGTTTAATTGAGGCAACTCTTAAAAATTGGGACATTATGCATATAGTCTATTCCCAGCTTCTTTTGAAAAGTCAGGAAATCTGGCCACATTCCCCTGGGTAACAGCAGGCTGGGGTTGAGAAGCAGCTATCCCTTTAGACAGGGTCCGTGTGCCTCTACTCACCATCCCCTGCCCCACTCCCTTTCATCTTTTCTGACAAGTAGACTACTTAGGTCGTCATTTATTACTGTGCGTGGGGTGCTATTTGTCTTACAGTAGAGACATAGTTCTCTGTATTCACATCTCTATTAAATGTGGGGAAATGAAAGATAGATCAAGAGGGATGCATTTTTCAAGGAAAAATGATGGAAAACATATCTTCTTGTGATATTGAAGAATATTCCTGGGTACTTTGTATGCAAATGGCCATCCCTGCTCACTTGCATGCCTCATCTGGCCCAGAGCTATGACTCTGCCCTATTTTCTAAGCCTCCAGAAATCCCCACCTTTAAGCCCAGTCTCCTTATTCACGTAACGCACTCAGCCAATGTCTAACCGATGCGTGCTCTGCACTGGGTACCCTGCTTGGCCCTGGACTGCAGTGGCGAATCAGGCAAACGTGCCCTCTGCCCTCTCAGACTGGCCAGCCAGAGGAATCCCAGCAACGCAAACAAGCCATCCCCCACAACCCGCCTCCCGCCAAAAAGACTGGTTGCCTTCGTAGGGAGAAAGCGATAGCGGTATCACCGCGGTGGGAAATGCCTAGTGAGTCAGCCATCTTTCCAGGAAGAACTGGTGTTTCGGCTGAGACCTGGAAGGGGAGGCACAGTGCATTGTTCCAGGCAGGGGAAAAGCACGTGCAAAGGCAAGAAGGCAAGAGAGAAAGGTGTTTGAGAACTGCACGAAGCTAGGTCCCACGGGAGTACGCAGTAAGGAGGTGGACGGGGTGGAGGATTGTCCAGAAATGAGTCTAGCGGGGTGAGCAGCTGGGCTGTGATGTGTAAGCTGTTGGAAAGGATTAATGGCTCGCTGGGGGGCTGAAGTGCATGGATAAATCCCAGGAGCCAGAGGAGGGCAAGAGTAAGCCAGAGGGAATAAGATATTGCAGTGGGGGAGGGGGAGGGAGGTGAGCAAAGCTGGACAGACAGTGAGGCTGCAAGAGGGAGGCAGGGCACCTAGGGTAGCAGTCCCTCCGACTTCCCTGCAGCAGGCCCCCGAACCCAAGGGTGATGGAGGCAGAGTGCAGGCTCCAGAACAGGACCTATCTGGCCGTGCCACTTTCTAACGGGCCTTGGGACATTACTTAACATTTTTTAGCCTCAGTTTCCTCACGTATAAATTGGATAATGATAAATACCTCCCTGACTTGCTTAGCGGGTTAAATGAGGCTAAAAACATCTGGCACTTAAGGAGGCCGTAATAAAAGTAAGTTGATTTGCAATTGATTTTGGTGTGCATTTAAAAACCCGATGCCTAACCTGGGATGACTTAGCTTCATTTCCTCCCATGAGGCTTCTCCTGTTCGGGGGCCCCCACCCGGGAGGAGCCCTCCCCGGTACCTCTGCCATCTGTCGCTGGTGCCCGCTCCAGTGCTGACCTGGAGCCTGGCACGGGGCCACAAGCATAATTACCACTTCTGAATCGATTCCTTCAAGCCCTTTTGAGCAGGCTGAGGAAGGCTGTGATTAAAATGATTAAAAACCTGCCTCCTATTTCACAGCTTTTAATATTTGATAAGCTTTTGGAGAGAGGGATGAGAGCAGGGCATGAAATCTGGCAGTTCACAATCCCTGCTTCCAGCCCTCTCAGGAACCTATCAGGGCACTGAAAAAGGGGAGAGAGAGAACGAGAGCCAGAGCCAGAGCCAGAGGGAGAGAGCCAGAGAGAGAGAATGAATATGGCGAAGGGTTAGCTAGCATGCATTCTCCAAAGAGGGAAAGCACGGGAAGAAAAGGGGAGGAGATCCTCATTCTTTCAGGTTCTTTGCGGTTTTGAATGCCAGTAATAATTTAGATTATTATCATGAAAATAATGATAAGAAGAAGATAATAGCAGCTACCATTTATCAGGTACCCAATATATGCCAGGCATGTGTGTAAGGAATAGATCTCCTTTAATTTTCCCAACGATCTTATAAGGGAATAGATGTCTTCTTAATTTTATAGAAAATAGAGGCTCAGAGAGGTGAAGTGACTTTTTTCTGGTATCACTCGGCCAGTGACTGGGAGAACTGAAATCCACATTGGGTCGATCGGACCCCACCCTCCACCAAGTACAGCCTTGTAGAACGTCAGAGCAGAAACAGGGAAATGCTGCAGAAAAGCAGGAGACTTTAGATCTCTCTCCTGTCCCCATCCATAAGCACGACAGTCAGTTTTCTTTGGAGAGAACAACTCCAGTGGTCAGATATCAATGCCTGAATGTTTTGCTATTTCTGTTCCTGCAGCTCCTAGCCTCTGTCCATGCTAATATCCTTCCTTTCAATCTGATCTTGATGACTCTGCTGGAATGTCAAGTCACCTAGGACAGCTTCCCTGTCTTGATTCAAATAACCCTAACAAAGCTTAGCACGTGGTTGAGCACTTTACTAAGTGCCGGGCACTGTACTATCTCTTTTCCCCACCTGTTATGCACAACAACCTGACGAGTTAAGTAGTATTATTATCTTTATTTGACAGATGAGGAAACTGAGGCTCAGAGGTGTTGGGAAGTTTATTCAAATAACCCCAGTAGGAATCTGGACTGCCCTCCGGCGTGGAAAAGACAGCATGAGGCTTCCCAAAGCAAGGTCTGGGAGGGTCACAGAATGTCCACCAACAGTGTCAAAGAGTTCGTGGTTCTAGAAAAGCTAGTCAGCGAATGTCTTTCCTCTGCTGTGCATCTGGGGCCAATTATGTGGAGCTCAAACAAACTGCGAATGGACTCCTTAAGAGAGCTCGAGAAGTCGCTTTGTTCTCCTGATCTTGGGAAGGTAAGAGAATGTTTCACATTACTGGGAAAGAGCTATGTCTCTGTCTTTCTGAGGTCACCCTGAGCCCCCTGGAGGCTATGTCTGTTGAGGGGAGGGTCCCAGGGTTACAGCCATTGTCTGCTTTCCACTTGGAGAGGGCAGAGATACACCTGAGCCCATTCTGGGGAGAGTCACTCAGTGGTGGGGGAACTAAAATCCATCCTGTCTGACAGAGTACGTTAGCCATTGAGAATTCTGAATGGGATGCAATGTGGGAGAGGGAATAAACAAGTCTAGGCAGTTTCAGAGAAAGAGCCAGGACCAAGAAGATTTCAGCTCAACACAGGTATGAATGTTCTCATAGAGCAGCCTGTGAAAGGAGATGCGAGCCGGCCACCGCTAGAAGTGTGTGAGCCAAGGCTGCGCACATGTGGGGGATGTCGTAGAGGGTACTTAAGCCTAGGAGACAGTTTATGAACTTTAAGATCTCTTTCAACCTCGGGAGTGCAGTAAACACAGAACCGAAATCAATCTCTGTTCCTCCAGGTCATTTTAGCAGTCAGCACGTGTTTGGGACATACTAGATAACGAGGAAGTGTTTGTTGAATGGATGAATAATCTGCTGCAAAAGATATGCACCAAAGTGTTCAGAAACACCAATGAGGGAACTATGTTCCAGTGGTAATAAAAGCCACAAAGTCCTCTACAGTTCAGGTAGTTCACATGGATAATCTCCTTTATTGTTCCCATGTTATAAATCAGGAAACTGAGCTTCAGAGTCAAAGGTCACACATGTAGAAGGTGGCAGAGCAGGGATTCAGAGCTGCAGGCATCTGACTTCTTAGCCATGCTCTACACACTAGGGCTGCCCAGACTATAGCTACAAACCTCACCCTTTGCTGAGGATGTAGCCTGGACCCAGGGCAGCTCTTCATTGAGACTCTGCCTGCAGTGGGGAGTGTTTCTAGGGCCAGAACAGGAGATGTGCAGTGAGCAGCTGCCTTCATAGTCAGGTTTTCTATCTGGTTTCCATTTTTCTGCTTGGAGATTCTTGGTCAGGTCTCTGCTCTCCTGAGAGCATTACCAATACTCCCAGCATTGGTGGCATCTTCATCCCCCTCGGGGCTCTCCCTGCTACTCCTCCTCTCAGCCACTAACCCACCTCCAACCAGCGACCTGCCTGGACTCTTGGGGCCCCTGACCCTTGTTTAGACCCCATAGTCCATTGCTGGCTCCTTGGCTTTGTTCAAGCTTCTGGCCAGGGCATCATCACCTTGACCCGCATCCACCATGCTTACTCTCCATCCAAACTCCAACCAGGATGGCCCGGCCAGCCCCCTTTCTTCCTGGCTCTGGCCTCAACTGTCTTCCTCATTGCTTCTTAATCTTTACTTCTTCGGTGATTCGATCCTGACCTTCTGTCTGAGCTCTGAAGCCCATTTCCATCCCTGACTTGTTGCCTGACCCATATGAGATCCTAATCTGATTCATCACTTCACCTCCTTTTGTCCTCTTAACTCTTCACCCTTGGTCTGATCTCTTTTCCTCCTACCTTTCCATCTGAGGTTTGGTCTCATCTTCAACTCCTTCACTTCCTGTCTCCCACTCCAACTCATCCCCTAGACCGGGAGTGTCCACAGTGACACTTGAGGCACTTGGGACTGTATAACTCTCTGCTGTGAGGGGGCTTTCCTGTGCGTTGTAGGATGTTTAGCAGCAGACCTGCTCTCTACTCTCTAGCGACCAGTAACACCTTCCTCTAGTTGTGCCAATCAAACATACTTCCAGAAATTCTCAAACATTCTCAGGGGCAAAATCCCTTTATGCTGAGAATCACCGTCTCTCACCCATGTGCCTACCCCTGCACTTCAGACACTGACCTGTATTCCATTCTCTTCCACAGCTGGACCTGATGCATTTCTGTTTCCAGCTCTCCTAGGTAACAACTATTACCACCTCTCAGGCTACAGACTCCTGACCTCCAGAATCCTGAATCAGATTCTTTTTCTGAATATCTGGCTGCTTGCCACAGACTTTCTGTTCTCCATACTCCATGCCATAGTTTCCTTCTTCCTGATTCTTCATTTTCCCCCTCCTTCTGGTTTATGATTTTGCATTTTTCTCATTTTCTGTGTCATGTGGAGATGAGGCATTGGACTGAAATACACTACCTAGTTACTCCTCCCAGAAATCCTAGGAGACAGGTATTATTTCCTCCCATTTTGTGGATGAAGAATTTGAGGTCACAAAGTCTCCTAGGGAGAAAGTGCCAGGGCCAGGATTACAATCCTAGATTTTCCAACTTAAAGCACATGCTTTGAAAAATAAAGCACGTTGTTTCTCATTATAAAATTAATGGATTTGAATGAGATGATGTATATAAAGTGCCTAGGGCTTCCCTGGTGGCGCAGTGGTTAAGAATCCGCCTGCCAATGCAGGGGACACAGGTTCGGGTCCTGGTCCGGGAAGATCCCACATGCCGCAGAGCAACTAAGCCCATGCACCACAACTACTGGGCCTGCGCTCTAGAGCCCATGAGCCACAACTACTGAGCCCACGTTCCACAACTATTGAAGCCCACACGCCTAGAGCCCGTGCTCCGCAACAAGAGAGGCCACCGCGATGAGAAGCCCGTGCATTGCAACGAAGAGCAGCCCCCGCTCGCTGCAACTAGAGAAAGCCCATGCTCAGTAACAAAGACCCAACGCAACCAAAGATAAATAAGTAAATAAATAAATATATATATTTTAAAAAATAAATAAAGTGCCTAACAGTGCACACAGTGGGTACTTATCAAATGTTAATTCCTTTCTTTACCTATTTTTGGGGGGTAATAAATAGAAACTGTTAATTGTTTCAAAAAGAGCAGAGGGCCTTTTAAGTTCTTCCCTCTACCTGGTCCCACTCTCCACGGGGCTCTAGGTTCTTTTAGGCAGAGGTATTACGTGTCCCCCATGCTTCCTTCAGCACCTTGGACAAGATCGAATAAATAGTTATTGATTGAACCATTGATTAAAGCAGCACTGGGGGTACCAAGTCACCTCCATGGTGACTCTGTGGGGAGAGATGGGGCCAGTGTACTGGCCCACGGCTGCTCTCGGACAAGGGTGTTTGCATAACTGGAACGTGCTGTCCCCATCTCTAATAAAGATCTGAACATCACTAATTGGCAGGCAGAGGCTGTGTTCCCTCTACGGGATCAGAAGGGAAAAGAACATGCCCTGAATGTTAATTTCCTCTGCAGCCTGCATTTGGGGGTGGGGGGCGAGAGGGGGAGAGGAAGAAGGGCTGAGGGGTACAATACGTTGCACAGGCCGAGCTCTGGTCTTGTGGCCATTTCATTAAAATGTCCTGAAATAAAAATTAAAAGGGCATAGGATTTGGGGCCAGGTAACTTGGGTTAAGTTTCTGAATCTATTTCTTACAAGCTAAGTAAGAAACAAATCCCTTGGTCTCTCTGGGCCTCAGTTTCTTTATCTGTCAGGTGAAAATAAAATGATAAATGTAACTGGTAAAAACGTTTGTTGGATGAATGAATGAAACCTCATACGTTTTTCAAAGGGATGCGACATCAGCAATATAAATAGTCTGTTTGTTCTGCAAGAGCACGAAGAGGAAAAAGTCTCATAAAAATAGAAAATAATGACAAACCACATGCAAGCTTCTGGGTGAGGTTGGCCAAGACTCTCTTGCCTCCTGTGGTGAAGAGCGACACCATGTCCTAGCCCAGTGGTGCCCATGTCTGGTTGGGCAATTATTTGAGGTGCTTTTAAAGATACAGATTCGTAGGCTACATCTCCGAAGAGAGTGTGGTTCAGTAGGTCTTGGGAGGGTAGGGAGAATGCAGGAATCTGAATTTTTATTGGTGCCCCCTAGCAATTCACCGTAGAGGCAATGCTAATTCAGGACCATGGTCAGCTCCTCCTCCACCACCACCACCACCACCACCACCCCCACCCCAGCCTTTTCTCCTGCCACCAACACCATTGATCAATGGGAAGACCAAATGAAGTATCATAGGAAAGACGCTGTTCAAATAAGTGTTACTTTCAATTTACCCTCTAGGACACTTAGGGAAATTTGATGGACATATGAGCAGGGGTGAGAGAATATGATTACAAGAAAAATATGGAGCTGCACTTTTTGAACTCCCCCAGAACATGAGTATAGTTAATATATTATTAGCACCAGCTACTGTGCTAATAAGCAATGTACTTAGCAAAGATGCATAATTACAGAAATTAGGCATGATAAAAAAAAATTGTCAATAGAAGCTCAATGGTTTCTTCCTGCATCTCTGGTGAACATTTGTGTACCTCTGGTGTGTGGGCTCCTCTATTTGATGGCAACTCCTGTCGAAGATTCAGAAGACCTTTCTTGTGTGTCCGCTTCTTGATGTGTTCACAATGTGCTGTGACATGGCAAAGGAGGAAGAAGGATTGAGGGTCGTGGGGGATTGTGTGTGTGTGTGTGTGTGTGTAAGAACGTTTGAGAGCAGGGATGTGTTGGGATTGGAGCCTTCCTGAATATGTCCAACATCATAAAACCTCCACTTCTGAACTATATAGTATACCTTCCCATTCCTCTACAGGTAAGATATAAGAAAGAGGGAGACAAAGGAAGACTTTTACTGCATCGCTTACACCAAATATTTAGCACAGATCCCCTTGCCTCAGAAAACTCAGGCCGGAGTGTGAGGTGTCGGGGGAAGGACAGGTAAGGAAGCCCTGTGCTTGGGCACGTGATATCATCAAATTGAATTTAGGACCATGAACCTGTGTCCAGCAGGCTCCGGGTACCACTCCATACAGTTCCGTCAATAGCAGCCACTGGGATGTAATTCCAGGAAACTGAGCAACTGATTGAACCAATGCCGGCGCAATCACTAGATTCATTCCTTTCACCACTGTGGCTGCGTGGTCGGGGAGTGTAAACCGTGCCCCAGCCAAGATGGAGAGGAGCTACACCTGCCAAATCAATAGGCAAGATAGGACCCTGCACTCTGGGGAGACTTCTAACCGAGAGTGAGGATGAGTAAATGATAGGTTGATGGATGGAGGATGGGGAAGCTCTGGGTTTTACAGGCCTTCCTAGGGAGTTTCCAGTACTGTAGTATCCAAGACTGAAAAGGCAGATTATGGGGGGAACTAGATCTGGGTGTGGAGGGTTGTGAGTGGGGAGTGAAAAACGGCTCTGGGTAGCAAACCGACAGTCTAGAAACTTGGTGCCCTGGCCCTGGGCTCCCTTCCCAGAGTGGAGGGGAAAATGAACACCTGCGTTAGGACCAGGGACCGCAAGGGGCCACAGGACTAGACCTGGTCCCATGTGTTATTCCAGGGCCTGAACCCCATTCTGGGCAGATGTTCCACTTGCTGTGTTTCATTCTTCAGCTGCAGCTTAGAGCCCTGGGCTCAGGAAGACAGATTTCTCTGTACGACAATTCCAGGAAATTTTAGATGACAATTTGCCTCTTGTTGAACAGACTTTCTTGAGAAAATAGAGCATGTCGTTCTCAGACACGGCAGCTCAGGGGCTGGGAGATGACATGCAGGGGATGAGGGGATGGGGTACCCACAGGGTGCCAGGCTTTGAGAAAGGCTCTTGCAAAATAAATGCACTTGCAGGGACCCACTGGGCTTTGGGAACTGGACAAGGGAAGAGAGGCCAGAGAAGACAGCATTTATTTATTCATCCAGCACATGTTTATCAAATGTGTGCAGTGTGTCAGGCACTCTTCTTGCCTCTTGGGAACAGCTGTGAACAAGGCAGCCGAGGTCCCTGCCCTCACAGAGCTCAGGTACAGTCACGTGGTCCCTGGGCATGGATTTCACAGTGAAGCTTTGTGTCCTGTTGCTGTCTACTCCTTAATCCTTGTCACTGAACATTCCTGGGCTCGCCTCTCCCTCCACACATGTGCTGGGCCCGCTGCCTAGCCACCCCCCCCCCACCTCTTATCTGCCTGGCAAACACATATTTGTTCTTTGGGTCTCAGCTTCCTTTGAGCTCCCCCAGGAAGCCTTCCCTGTCATCCTTGCTGGGCCAGCTGCCTCTTCTCTTTGCTTCCATTTGTCTTAGCGTTTGCCTTTTCTGTTTGCCTTTCAAAACATAATACAGCCTTTGAGGTTAAGTCTGAGTCTTAATCATTTTTGTAACCTCAGTTCCTAGGATAAGTCCTGCTACACAGTGGGAACTCAGGAAATAAGTATTGCATGAAACTGAATGGACCACTCCTGTGTACCTACTGTGTGCCAGGCACTGTGTGCACTAAACATCACGGGCGGTGGAGAGGTGAAGGAGACATGGACCGGGGCCTTAAGATGCTCTCAGTCTAGTGGAGGGTGATCAGAGGCAGACTTTGCACCTAAGTGATAAGTAACAGATGAGCTTTGGGCAATGCCCTGAAGGGACAGGGACAAGAGGGGAAGCAGGCAAGCGCTGCCTCTAGTCTTGCTTCCCATGTATCCCCTTCATACACTCGCTCCAGCTAACTTCCTGCATGTTTCTGCTCCAGCCAAGCGCCAACTCCCTCCCTGCCTCTCGTCACGCTGTCTTCCACGCCTGGAATGCTCTCAGCCCGTTCAGACTCTGCCCACTCCTACTGTCACGGTCCCTGTGGCTGCCATGTCATCTACATGCCAGTGGCCCTCAGTGGGGCTGGCGAGGCAGGCGGGACGGCAACATTCATCTGAGGATCTAGGGGCCAGCCAAGCAGAACGGGGACTTTTTAATTGACATTTAAATGTCAGTGTACCACATTAAATGTTACGGGTGTTTCACTGCAGCCCGAGAGGAGCATAAACACATCTCTGCCTCCTTAACCACTGCCCACATTAATTACAGATGCCCTTTGTAAGTGGAAACAAACCCAGGGCAGATGCTACACTCCGGTCAGGACCTGGACAGCAGGTATGTCCATCACATGTAGGATGCCTGGCCTGGCTGCTGGGCCCCAAAGGGGACCTCTTCTTATGAGAAGGATGGACTGTTAGAGAGAGAAATAGAGAGAGACCTGTACAGAGGGAGAAGCAGGGAGAGCAAGGGAGAGGAAGGGAGATAGGTGAGAGGTAGAAGGAGGCGGAGAGGAAGAAATATGCAGCAGAAAACCCAGAGAGAAAGACATTAGGGACTGGAAGGGGGTGGGGGACAGGATGAAGAGATAGTATAGGACAGAAAGAGAAAGACAAAGAGAAAGGCAGACAGAGATAGAAAAAGACACAAAGATTCATAGAGAAGGACAGGGAAACTAACAGAGACGGAGAAAAGGAGACAGCGACTGTCTGTTTATAATAGCCAAGACATGCAAACAACCCAAAAGCCTATCCACAGGTGACTGATGTAAGAAGATATGGTATATGTGTGGCATACAATATATGTATGTATATGCAGTATACAGTGAAATATTACTCAGCCATAAAAAGGAACGAAATACTGCCATTTGCAGCACCGTGGATGGACCTATCATACTAAGTGAGTAAGTCAGACAGAGAATGACAAATATCATATGATATAACTTATATGTGGAATATAAAAAATAATACAAATGAATCTACCTACAAAACAGAAACAGACGCACAGACACAGAAAACAAACTTATGGTTACCAAAGGGGAAAGGAAGGGGGAGAGGGGTACATTGGGAGTATGAGATTAACAGATACAAACTACTACAAATAAAATAGATAAGCAACAAGGATTTACTGTATTTAACACAGGGAACAATATTCAATATCTTGTAATAATCTATAATGGAATATAATCTGAAAAAATATATATATATAACTGAATCACTCTGCTGTACACCTGAAACTAACACAATATTGTAAATCAACTATACTTCAAGTTACATAAAGGAAAAAATGATTTAAAGAAAGAAAGACAGTGACTGAGAAGCAATGACCTGCAAAGGAAAATGATTCTTACTAGAGAGTCCTGGAAACTCAAATCTCTGGGATACCCCCAAGCTGCCTGCCCCCTTCCCAAGTCTGGACCACCTTAATCCACAGGGGAAGGGTAGGGGGAGACAGAAATACTGGTAAACATGAGGTGGTCCTGAGAGGGAGAGGGTCACAGAACTCACAACACTGTGGTGTGACATGGAAGTCTCACTGCCCCCATGGGGCAGCTGAGAACTGAGGTCCAAGGTCACAGGGTGAGACACCCAAGGTCATAGGCAGAACTAAGCCTAAGACCCAGGTCTCATCTTTTCCAAGGCTTTTGCCACGAGGCAGCACACCTGTCCAGACACTCTGGTTCTGTCCCTGATCAGATCTGAAGCCTGACCCATGCTTTTAGCCCAGATCCAGACTGGGAGTAATAAGTACCGGGGCGTGCACAGCTCATAGGGTCAGGTCATGGGGAAGAGCACAGAGAATTCCCTTGTGGGGCTTCCAGCTGGAAACCCAGAAGTGGCGAGGGAGAACTGGAGGGCGGTGAAGGGTTAGCATATGAGCTCTGCCTGCCCCACAGCGAGCTTATTACCCTGAGAACTTGGCTCTTCCTGTTGCTGCTGCCCAGTGTGGGCTCCACAGGAGGACTTTAGGAAACTTCTGGAACCTGTGTTACGCTGAGCATAAGCTTTATCAATTTAAAAATGTTGTCACATAAACCTTCTCTTTACAAAGCAGTTGATTTACAGGAAATGAACATAGCATATAACGCATGCCTAGGCTGCAAAGCATACGACTGAGCATTACCTATGAAAGTCCTACTTTCCCAACTTCAGAAACACAACAGTGACCAAGTAGCTGAATGTTTCCTTGGAAATACTGTCAGCCTTATTTACACGGATGAGGGAAAAGCAGGAGGGAACTGGGAGAGTAGGAAAGGTGGTCAGGGGCTGGAATGGCAAAATCAAGATGCTCTCTAGGGCTCGGACTGAGGAGCCTACAGCTTTGGGGGCTTGCTGGGTTGTGGGCATGTCTGGGTTTATGTGTCAGAGCTCTGACACATCTGTTTAATAGCCCCACCATTGTCTGGCAATTAAGTTCAGTTGCCCTAACTTGCACCAAGGCCCTCACAGATCCTGGCCAAGAACACGGGGGATGGATGCAGAGGAGAAATGTCCAGAGTTGCTTCTTCAAGGAGCCCCAGCCTAGAGGAGGGTAAACAGACAGTAAACAGACCCTGGCAGCATGCAGTGCCCCCTGACGACAGAAGGCGTATAGATATGAAGGAGCCCAAAGTAAGACTCACTTAGCCAAAGGAGAAAAAGGTTTACAGAAGAGGGGATTTGGAGGTTGGACTTTGAAGGATGAATAGGAGCCTGCCTCAAGGCCAAGGTAGGGGAGGGCCATCCCAAGAAGTAGACAGATAAGGTGTAATGTTATAAAGTTGGGGGAACTATTTACTATGTTGTAAATAGTTCCTGTGCTAGGTACTGGGGAGGGAGCCAAAAATGAATAATATATTTGCTGCTTTGTAGATAATTGGACATATATGCAAATAACTAATTGTGGGTTTATTGTGATAGCTTGAATCAGAGTAATATAAACAATATTAGCCCTTTGGGGCTACAGGAGTAGAATTTTGAAGACAATGCATTTATCTTTACTTCTAACAAACTTGCAAAGGGAGTTTAGTTTAATAGAGAGGAGGTGATTCTGTCTAGGGTGATGACGGATGCCACCTTGAGGAGTGATGTTTAAGACGGGATTGGGAAGAAGATTCTCAAGAGCAGATCAGACAAGGTGTCAAATAAAGACACTGCATAGTCCAGGGTAGACTTTCCCTAAGAAATACTTAGAATCAAAGCCTGTCTGGGATAGAAGAGAACACAGGGATCCCTGTCTTTTTTTTAATCCTTGTATTTTATTACGGATGGAGAAACTGAGGCCCTGGGAAGAGAAAGGACTGGTTCAAAGCCACTCAGCTTGTTAGGGGCTAACAAGCTATAGCTCCATAGGGTGAGCTGCAATTTCTGGGTTTTAAGCAACTCTTGGACTTATAAGCACTTTATTTTATTAGATTTGTGTGTCACGGCTGATGCCCTTAAGGATTTCAGTTTCTGCTTTTCTAGCTCATTAAAACATAATAATAGACTTGGGGACCATTAGGGTTTTAATTCCCTGAATCAGAACTTAGCTGCCTCTTTCAGGGAAATCCACAGGTGGGTTGGATGGCAGCAGCCAGGGTCATTCCCAACAAGCCCCAGGGGCTGTACAAGCTGACAGCTTCTCTGACAGCTGTCCGGGTCACTCTGAGAGTCTTCCTATGACCTTGAATGGAGTCACTCTGTCCGCTCCCAGTGCGCTCTGACCTTTCTCTACAGGTGAGCTTGGTGTCCCACCTGTCCGATGATGCGGCTGAAAGGGACTCTTCCCCTGAGGTCCCAGCCAGCTTCAGTCTTCTGATCTTAGATTGCAAGAGCAGTTTAAATAATAAGCATCTTTGACTGTGGCGCTTTACTTTCCAGTTCATCGTCCCAACCACCTGGGCAGGGGATGTGATGTAGCCATTTTATAAACACTCCAGGGAGGAAGGGGGTTGATAAACACACAGAGCTGAGACTTGTTGCCCAAGTCTGTGTAACTTTAAGTACAGTGCACTTTCCTAAACCAGAACGTCTGTAGTTTGCTAATAGACAAGAGAAAGCCTCAGTGCTGAGTGTGGAAAGAGGAGGAGAAGCCATAATATGACTATTATTTAGGGCTCCAATATGCCAGATGCTGTTCTAAGCACTTTACCACTCTCCTCTCACTTAAACTTCACAACAACTTTGTGCTAGAAAACTCAGATTAAGGCCCAATTTGTCACCCTGGCTCTATGATTTGACCCCTGGCGATGACTCCAACCTTATTCCTACCCATCTTCTCTTCCTCACTCCAGTCTGGCCACTCTGATCATCTTCCTGTTCCTCACACATGTTCCCACCTCAGGGCCTTTGCACAAGCTGTTTCCTCTGCCTCGAAATGCTCTTCCTAATAATGGTCACATGGCTCACACATTACACTCTTAAAGGGGCCTTTCCTGATCTCCACCAGCACTATATCACAATCCTGCGACTGTTAGTCCCTCAGAGGACAGGACCCACATTGTTCACTGCCGGGGACCTAACCCCAGGGGCAAAGCTTGGCACATAAGGGGCCTCAGGAAACGCTTACAGCATGAGCTGCGTGAAGAATGCCAGGGGGAGGCAGGAGAGAGGAGGTAGGGAAAAAAGGCATGAGGTACCAGAACCTCCTACGTATTTTCACTCCTCCAGGCCACATCTGTTTGAGATGGCTTCACAATGGACAATTTTCAGGAGAGAAAATTGTTGACTTAAGTTTATCCATATTCATTCCAGAAAATATTCACCACGCCCTAATGGCGGCTAACACATTTGAGTACTTCCTATGTGCCAAGTCCTTTCAATGCATGAATATGCTTCATCCTTTTGACAACCCCACACGGTGGATACTTACTTGTAGAATCTTATTTTACAGCTCAGAAGAGAGGCCCAGGGGTGTTGAGTCACTTGGCCAGGGTTGCACAGCTAGCAAGGGGGTTGCACAGAGAGTGGGGATTGGAGCCTCGGCAGGCTTGGCTCTGCTTAACCTCTGCTTAACGTGCTTAACCTCTATATCGCACTGCCTCTCAAGGGAGGCTGAGGGACCTGTCCAAGGTCACAACACCTGGAATATGGAAACTTTAGGATATAAACCCAGGTCTGTACAAATCCTAAGGCAGAACAGCCCAGGAAATCTTTAACAGGCAGCATCAGCAACTGGAATCCAGGCTGCAGACCCGCAAGAATTCCCTGATGTGGCAGCTGGAGCCGACTGCAAGATGAGGGTCAAGAAATATCCTGGTGCATTAAGGGGTGCCTCCCCCCCACCCCCAAGTGTTCCTGCCTTTCCTAATCACAGCTCAAGTTCTGGGACAAATGCCCAGGGCCTCCCTCACGAAATGAGCCATCCGTAGATGGGGCTGAAAGGAGACAATCGGAAGAAACACTTTAAATTGTCAGAGCTGGGCGGCTGGCTCCATCCTGCTTCTGGGCCCATCTGCCTCATGCCCCACCCCTCTCCTCCCCTCCCCGTCCGTCCCTCCGCCTCTTTCCCGCTGACAGCAGGCCCTTCCCCGCCTCTGCCCTGGCCTGGAGAGGAGACTCCAACCATAGGGAAGGGAAGGGTTGACAGCACCTGAAGATGCTGAAGAGGGTGGGCCCCCTGGCGGTGAAGCACCTAGAGCAGCACACAGAGCAGGACTCCAGTAATCTCGCGAGACTGGCAGCTCAGAGGCGTTTTTCCGCATCCTCACTCCAAAACTGTCTCTTGTAGCTCCTCCAAGAAGAACTCTAGAGTTTGGGGACCCCGGGACACAAGCAGTATGGAAGGAGGTTTTACAGCGCAATGGTTTAGACGAACTCTCAGGCCAACCATTTGCTGTCTGACCTGAAAGTGGCCTGATAAGGCTCACTTTGCTCATCCGTCAACTGGGGATAACAACACCTGCTTTATGGGTTCTTGAGAATTAAGTGCACTGATGTGTTTCCAGCATCTACCCAAGAATTGTTTGGGGCAGAGCCCAGGGGACGGGGGGTGGCATCCCTGGGACACAGTGCCATAAAGTAGAAAGAGCAGAAGCTGTGGGGCCTGCTGGCCCTTGGGGAAAGTCCTGAGGCCACTGCAGCTGACAGTGTGGCTTTGCCTCTCAGAGCCTCAGTTTCCCCATCTGTAATATGGGAAAGGTGGCTGAGAAGGTTAAACATCAGACAGGCACAGAAGGTGCCCCATACATGTTGGCTCCTGGAGGAGTAACCTGTGTCCTTTTGGAGGATGTGGTTCCCACCTCCATCCTTCTGCCCACAAAGATCTCCCTTGCGGAGCAGTGTCCCTAGTGCACGGATCAGGTGCTCCAAAGTCACCCCCACCGACACTGCTGACAATCTGAGCAGCACATCTGCATTAACTTCAGGAACGGCTGAGCTCAGTCTTAGCCTAACGGGCGAAACTAGGTCTGCAGATTGTTTATTGCTGGAGCAAAGAAGAGCCTGAGTACTCTTGCTCTAAGAAGATGGGGCTGGAAGGAAAGCGATTCTGCTTCTCCTGCCAGCGATGAGGGATAATTACAGCTCTTGTCAAAATAAGATGTGGAGATAGAGCCCATTCCCCCGCCAGTCGGTTTCTCAAATCCCCTGGGAATCCCTGGTTTAATTAAATACCTGGTGCAAACGCTTGCTCGGCGCTGGGTGTTGGCAAAGGCAGGAACATGCCTGGATTAAAAGTCCACCCCAAACGGAGCCAGGATAAGCGCAGTCCCCCTCCCCTTCTCACGGGCTCTGGCTGGTGCTGGGGAAGGGGGTGGGGGACAAGAAAAAGGAGAGGAGAAGGGGAAGGAGAGGATGACAAACATGGGAAATAAATAGAACCAAAGGAAGCTCTGGCAGCAGCAGAAGGGATTAAATGGAACATAAAAAGAATTTCCCAGCTGGGAATCGTGCCTGCAAAGAAATTTTCTCTCTTGATTAAGAAAATAAAGCTCACATCCTTGAGTCTGGCCACGGGTGGTGAATCTCCATTTGGGGAAGGATGGCTGGGCTGCTCAGCCCTGGTTTCTAAGATGCTGCAGTTCATTAGGTTCATTCATCAAGCCACCTTCCCCGTTCCTCGGGCCTCAAAAGCCACTGCCCTCTCTTTACCGCCTTGGCCCAGTTCTGTACATAAGAGCCATCCTCTAATCCCTTGACAGAACTGACTGAGCTTGGCTGCCGCATTAGACAAGACAACTGAAATCCTGAGATGACAACCGGAAAATTAACACTGATCATATCCTGAGTCTGTATAAGCCAGTGTGCAAAATGAAACTTCCTCTCAGAGGCTCCTGGGACCTTCCCATCTTTCTTAGTGGTCAACAATCCAGACCCCGTTCTGGCCCACCTCCTACTGATTCTAGACTGGGTGTCTCAACGCAGTGGCCCAGAGACTTGATCTAGCTAGTGCTTAGATATATTTTCTTGGGGACACACAGTCTTCTAAAAATCAGATAATTTTGTATGACATCTGTATATCCAGATTCTCATGAAAAATCGGAAGACATGGCCACACAGGGCCACACAGGGCCACATTCCCACAGGCCTCAATGGTCAGCTGGAACTGAGGACAGGCCACGGCCTTGCAAGCATTTGACACTGGCACACTGAACCAGACCCTGGAATGTGAGGGCAAGAGCCATGACACGGCCCTCCCACACTGCCTGCCCGCATTGCACCAGGTATTGTTGGATCAGCTGTAAAAATCTCGCAGGAAGGATACGCCCGTGTTCACCCTTTTATCCATCCATCCACTCACTCAACACATGTTATGGAGCACTGCCTCTGTTCCAGGTACTCCACTAAACCTAGAGACAGAAGGTTAAATAAAATAGGCAACCTAGGTCCGCCTTCTCACTCTGAGTTTCCAGTCTGAGACCTTCTCGTTACCTGTAAGGAATTGTAACTGGAAAGGAACTCCTCTTTAAGACAGGCCAGCCTTCCTAGGAGGAGTCCTTACTCTCCCAAGATGATAACTGTGACACTGAACAGCTCGGCAATACCACTATGTGTACAAGAGATGTGTTAGCCCTCTGAGGGGTAGGGAGGGGTGGAGATCTTTCCATTATTCTAGCTCACGAACAATAGAGGGGAGAGAGCAACAGGTAGAGTTAGAAAGAATGTGGATTCCACATGCTTGGGTTTAAATCTTGGCTCAGTGCTACCTCGGGCAAGTTACTTAGCCTCTCTGGGCCTCAGTTTTCCTCTCCTGTTAAATTGGGACAATGATAATTCCTACCTTATGAAGTGGTTATGAAAAATAATATTTGCAAAGTGATTAGGACATAGTAAGAGTTCTACTTAAGGATATGATTGATAAATAAAGGAGAACCAGAGATACACACAAGCTCTGAGACAGGAGGATGGGTCATGTGATTTCCAAGCATCCTTCCCTGATCAGGATTATAGGATTCATCTGCAAAACAGAGCTGTCCCTCACAGGGCTACTGTATTATCCAGAATGTGCTGGATAATGGTGCTGGACCCAGAGTCTAGGCCACAGGAGGGGCTCATTGGGGTTTTCTCCCTTCATCTCTCCCTCCAACACATGCTGGCAGCTTCGTGCTTTGGTGTATGGCCTCAGCACACCCTTGGGATGTGTTCCCTGCATATCAAGCACCCCAGAGCTGAAGATGATGTCATTCGTTGGGAGCCCTCCAGGGCCAGCTGGGTTTCCGAGGAAGGAAGGAGGGAGGAGGGAGGGAAAGGCTGCATCTCACCACTCTGAGACTCTGAGCGCTAACCCCTGCTCCTTGTCAGCACCAGCCCTGGCCTGGACAGCTCCTGACTGTCTCTCTGGTCCACTCTGTCCCCTCTGCAATTCCTTCGCCACACAGCTGAGCTTCGAAAACCATCCATGGGAGTTTGTCATTCCTGCTTAAAACCATCCAGCAGCCTCCCACTGCACTTAGAATAAAACCCCAACTCCTTGGCGTGGCCCACAAGGCCCTGCCTGGCCTGGCCATTGCTTGCCTTTTAACTGCTTCTTCTAGAACCCTCCCTCTCATTTATTGTGGTCCAACCATGACTGCCTTCCTTCTCTTCTTTCTGCCTGGTCTGGAGTGGTCTTCCATCTTCCCCCAGAGGTTTACACATTTGGCCCCTTCCTGTTACAGAAGCCTGAGCACAAATGCCGCCTCCACTGGGAAGCCCTCTTGGATTTCCCCATCAAAGCAGCTCTCCAGTCTCCCCGCATTATCTGCCCATGTCCCCCTGTGTTATTTCCTTTGTAGCCCTTATCATTGCCCCGTTATCTTGTTGGTTTGTTACTCTGATTGTTGTCTGCCCCCACCCCCACCAGTAGGGCAGCTGATCATAAAACCCATGAAAACGAGCCCTTAGTTCTGCTCTTTTTTGCTCAGCTCTGTATCCCCAGTCCCTAGCACAGTGCCTGGCACACAACTGACTCAATAAATATTCGTGAAATCAATGTGTGAATGAATGGATTCATTCCCTTCAGAGGCCAAGAGATGTATCCTGGTCCCCCCAAGGGCCTGATGCTGCACTGAGCCTTCCTGTGACAAATGGTTCTAATTTTAATGACTTGCTAAAGGCTAAGGAGAATGTAGTGTCCTTGATCTATAGCACAGAGGACTGAGTCTCCCTCCAGCCCATCCAGACTTCACCATGAACAGGCACACACAACCACCTACACACACATCTTTGTGAGAACAAGTGAAACTGTGTCGATGAAGGAAAAGAGGATGGAGTTTGGTCTCAGGCTCCCCTGGATTACAAACCTGGTGAAGCCCTGGCCCAGGATTGTCAGGAAAGAAAGTGTGGGCAACACAGATCCCATAAGAACAGGGGTCTGGCTCTGCAGAGCTATTACTCTATGGGGGGCAATCACCCAGCACTTTGGTGACGGTTACACAAATGTCTCTGGGATTCTACACTGTGTGGAATCTACAGTGGACTGTGAGTCCAGATGTGGCACATGCCCTCAAGCAGCACCTCCCACCCAGGGTGGACACGGACAATAACATGACCTTGCATGTGGCGAAGCCCACACAGATACGTGCAGAAAGCATTACAGGAGGCCAGGCAAAGGAACGTGACAGTCCATTCCGGGGCTGAGGAGGATGCAAGGCCCCAGAGAGTCTCTGAATGTTGAGCTGAAGGATAAGTGTAGGTTTTGCTAGAAGACAAGAAGGAGAACAGACAAATAAAGAGAAGAGCACGAAAGAGGCATGGAAGTGTGTGTGTGCGTGGTGTGACTGGGGTGCAGTGGGCTGAGTGTAGTTGAGTTGAGGATACATGACGAGGCGGGGAGATATGGCTGGGGAGGGAAGCTGTGGGGAGTCTTTAATCCCTGCTAATCCACCCAGGCACCTTCAGCACAGGCCTTGGGGAAACCTCAGAGGCTGTTTGACAAGGCAGAGTTGTGGTCAGACAAACTTTAGGAAGATTACATTAGCACAGTGTGGGGTATGGATCGGAAGAATGGGAGTTAGAGGCAGGGAAGTGAGACAAGGTGGCCATTAAGAAAAGATCAAGGCCTATTCCAAGGAAATGGAATTTCAGAGAGAAATGAGAGGATGGATTTAAGAGTAAATTAAGAAGTGGACTCACAGTTCTTGGTGATCAACTGAAAGCAGCATTGAAAGAAAGGAAGGAGTTGAAGATTCCTACTACTGTCATAATCATCATCACCAACACAATCAACATCACCATCATTATTACTATCACTGTCATCACCATCCTCATCACAGTCATATCACCATCACTGTCATCAGAATCACCACTGCCATCATCATCACCATCCAACACCATCATCACCATCACCATCGTCATTACTATCGTCATCACCATCTTTATCATCACCATCATTGTCACCATCAATATTATCATTGTCCTCACCATCATCATCGCCATCACCACCATCATCATTCCAGCTAACATTTACTGAATTTGGTCTATGACTCAGACACTGTTACAGAGCTTAACTTAGAAAGAATCCTCAGATCCATCAGAGATTCTGTAAGCCTTAAAACGACCTACTTCCTTACCAGTCTTTCCTGCACTTCCTTTCCTAGATAAACTCTGCTGTTCCAGAAACAAATGTGATTGTGCTTAGTCTTCTTTATGGTTCTCTTGAGTGGTACAATTATGTCAGTAAGTTTTGTAGCTTCTAGGCTGGGTGCAAATATCTGGCCAACTGCCCAACTCGTGGGCCTGTCCCATAACCTGAGGAGCATCTAGGTTCTAACCACTTGATGTTTCTTTCTTAATGCTTCCCATGATGGTCCAATGCTCCTATAAGCTAAACAAGACAGAAACCATTGTCTGTTCTATTCATCAATGTATACCCACAGTGGTAGGCATAGGGGACATTCAACAAATATTTGCTGAATAAACGTTTCTTATCTCTATAACCCACTTTTCAATGTTCGTTGAGGGTTGACCAATCTCTGTGACAGAAGTGAATTCTGTCCTAAAAGATGAGGTATCACTGTTCCAAGTTCCCTATATTTCTGTGGTTAAATATGATTTGAAAACAATGAATCAAACAGGCTTTTTTTTAATCACAGGACTTCTCAGAGCCATGAATGTTCTAATGTATGTTGTGAATCTCTAAGAGAAGGTTCAAGTATATAACATTCCTTAAGCTTATTTAAACACAGAGACTCTTTGCATGATCTAATGTTCAAGGAACACACTTTCAGAAATGCTGGAGTCAAATCAAGTGTCTGGTGATTTCATCAGCGGTAAAATGGCTATCATTATTGCGGTTTTCCTTAATTATATTCTTAACATGGTTAAGAGACAGACAATATTATCAGTTAGTTGTATGAATGTCAGTTCCTCAAATCAGAGCAGGTTTTCTTAGCCAAGAACATGATCGTGGTCTAAGGTTGGGACTAAAATCTTTTTGTATTAAAAAGAACCCAGGAGGGCTTCCCTGGTGGCGCAATGGTTGAGAGTCCGCCTGCCGAGGCAGGGGACACGGGTTCGTGCCCCGGTCTGGGAAGATCCCACATGCCGCAGAGCGGCTGGGCCCGTGAGTCATGGCTGCTGAGGCTGCGCATCTGGAGCCTGTGCTCCGCAACGGGAGAGGCCACAACAGTGAGAGGCCCGCGTACCGAAAAAAAAAAAAAAAAACCCAGGAAATCAAAAAGGCTGATTTATGGCATATACTTTTTCAGGCCAGGTGAGAATTTGTTCCCTTAGTGTGACTACAGCTTCTGACAACAGGACCCCTGGATCTGTGGAGCGGATACAAAAGGGCTTACCCTTGGGTGTGCGGAAGGCAAGCAGGGACCCCAGCTCTAATAGTGACCATGGGTTTGCTAGTGCATTGCCTGTCTTCTCTAGCCCAGTCCCCATGCTGGAGGTCCCAGCATCAGGATTCTCCCATCTAAAGAGGGACAGGATGGTTTAGCCTGGGGCAGTCATGAAATCAGTGATTCTGAAAGCAAGTCTACTGCCTTTAAATAACGATTTATAAAGAATTAGTTATGCACTCAGGGGCCACTCCAAGCCACTGAAAATCTCGCTCGGAAACCAGTAGGTAAAACCTAGGCTCCACCAAGTGGGTAAAGCCCTCCACTTAAATCTTAGGTCTCAAAGGGTTAGACCTTTAATGTAAAGGTGAATGAGAAATTAATTCACATGGAAAATCTGCCTGACCTGACTTTGATGAAGATTGGGGAAGTGGGGAAGGGAGGGGAAGTGGGGAAGGGAGGGGACTCATGTTCCTTGAGAATTTGTAACCCTATGCTAGCCCTCACTTGGGTTTGTGGTCTGAAAAATCTCAAGTAGAAAATTTAATTTTAAATGGTTTAGGATTGGGACTTCCCTGGTGGTCCAGTGGGTAAGACTCCACACTCCCAATGCAGGGGGCCCAGGTTTGAGCCCTGGTCAGGGAACTAGATCCTGCATGCATGCCACAACTAAGAAGCTAGCATGCCACAACTAAAGATCCCGAGTGCCGCAACGAAGACCCAGTGTAGCCAATATAAATAAATAATAAGTAAATTTTAAAAATGTTTTTAAAAAATGGTTTAGGATTGGTAGCTTCCCCAGGTGACTGCAAGATGCAAGCACAGTCCTTTCTGGAGAAGTGAAACTTTAACTCAGTCCTCAAAAAAATTCTCAAAGATAAAGTTCCAAGAAAAATTCAGTGTCAAAAATTACAAAACATACAAGGATATAAGGCACTGTGAGAGAGAGCCAGCAGGAAAAACGGATACCAAAATCAGATCAGCAAAGCTTTAGATATTAGAATTTTCATTAGATACAGAACACAAGATGACAATGTTTACATGTTTAAAGAAATAAGAGAGGCTTCAAGATATAAGCAAATAATAAGATACTGTAAAAATGTCTTGGTAGATTTGAAAAAGAATCATATGGAACATCTAGAAATAAAAATATGTTTATTAAACAAATGGAAAAGCCTCAATGGATGGTTATGGATAGGTTAAAGGGCAAATTAGAAACAACTAAAGAGAATTAGTAAACAATTAGGTAGTTATAAAGTAAAAGTATCTAGAAGGTAGGCTAGAAAGACAAAGATGGAAACAATGAAAGATGTTAAAAGATGTGGAGGATAGAGTGAGAAAGTCTAACACAGGGCCACTGCTTATGATCATTCCGATAGTAAACAGCTCAATTCTAGAAGGTGCAGGAAACACAATCTATGACAGAGAAATATTAAAAGCAATCAGAGAGAAAAGTTAAACCATCTACAAATAAACAGCAATTAGGCTAACAGCTGTCTTCTCAACAACAATGGAAGCCAGAATGTAGTAGAATAATGTTTTTGGTGAGTCAAGAGAAAACTATTGACCACCTGCTAATGTACACCCAGAGAATTATGGAATTTAAGAAAAAAAAATGTCATGAAGAACCTAGGGGTAAGAGAGGAATAAAGACACAGACCTACTGGAGAATGGACTTGAGAATATGCGGAGGGGGAAGGGTAAGCTGTGACAAAGCGAGAGAGAGGCATGGACATATGTACACTAACAAACGTAAGGTAGATAGCTAGTGGGAAGCAGCCGCATAGCACAGGGAGATCAGCTCAGCGCTTTGTGACCACCTGGAGGGGTGGGATAGGGAGGGTGGGAGGGAGGGAGACGCAAGAAGGAAGAGATATGGGAACATATGTATATGTATAACTGATTCACTTTGTTATAAAGCAGAAACTGACACACCATTGTAAAGCAATTATACCCCAATAAAGATGTTAAAAACAAAAGAATAAACATTAAAAAAAAAAAGAATGAAAGCAAACTAAAGACATTTTTTGACGGATAAAAACTGAGAGTTTAATCACCAACAGATCCTCACCAAAGAAGTTCGCTTAATTAGAAGGAAAATTAATCTAGACAGAGGGTCTGAGGAATACTAAGCAAATATATGACCAATATGAGGGTAAATTTAAACTAATATATGAATTAATAATGATAATGTTTAATTTGTTGACTTAAAATAACAAGATAAAATACTGACTTCAGGTAGGATGTAGTATATCATAGCAGGCCAATTCCCCTACTGCAAGAGCTATAAAGGGAAAAAAAAAGCTGCAAAAATAGAAATTTTGAGGATATCAAAGAGCTGTGGAAATGAGAAGTAAATGGACCTAAGTCGCAGAAAAGGAAGAGCTCTTCCTAAATAAGCTGATAACTGCTGACAGCTTTCTTCCCTGGGGGCATTTGTGATTCTGGACATTAACTGAGGCTTAAACCTTGGCCCAAGCCGAGGTCATCTGCTTGGGGAAACGGAATCTAGCAGAACTTTAAGGCACGGCTGGTATGATAGACTGGAACCTATAAAAGCCAGAAATATGAGGCTAATTTTCTCTATAGGACACTGCTGAGTGCCGATGCAGCACAGGTAACATGGAAGCTGAGGTGGAAAGTTGGAATAAAATGTCTTATGACCTCATGGTACTTAGGAGACAGAGTTCCACTAGAGGGAGAGGACATGACATAAACGCCTGACTCCTTTCCCCCTCTTGGGAATGAGGAGACAGAAACCAGTGTGGTTCTTATTCAACAGGCTTGGAGGGCCACACTCAAGGAGCAGGGACAAACCAGAGGTGGTGGACTTAGTCTGTTAAAAGCTACAACCCATCAATGACCCACCTCAAATCCTGACAGGGGTGAGGGACTCAGCCTTTTACCCTGTCCCCTAACAGAGGAAAGGAAGAGGCTTCTCTGATAGAATAAGTCATCTGGAGCCTCCACAGTTCTTTAATATACAATGTCCAGCATACAGTCAAAATCATAAAACATGTGAAGAGGCAAGAGGAGGAAGAGAAAAGGAAGCAAACAATGGAAACAGATTCACAGATGATCTGGATATTTTAGTCATCAGACGAAAATATTAACTACGATTCCTGTGTTAAAGAGAAATGAAAATGATGGATGAAACGGATGAAAATAGGAGCCTTCTGAAGTCTCCTATCTTTCAACAGTTACTTGGAATCAGTAAAAAAAAAGTACAAACTTACTAGATGGATTTAACAGCAGACAAAACACAACAGACTACAGGATCAGTGATTTAAAGACAGAACAGTAGGAAACAGCCAAACTAAAACCAGAAAGAAAAAAGAAAAGGACATTAAAAAAAACAACAGAGTATAAGCACCATGTGGCTCATGTCCAAGGTCCAACATACACATATTTGGAGTCCCAGAAGCAAGGAGAGAAATTGGGTAGAAGCAGTATTTGGAAAGATAATAGTCAAGAGTTTCCAAACTGATGAAAGATACCAACTCACTGATTCAAGAAGCTCAGTGAACCCCCAAAAAGGATTAAAAAAAAAAATCACATCTACACACTTCACAGTCAAACCGTTAAAAACCAAAGACAAATTCTTCACAGCAGTCACAGAGAAAAAGAGACAAAATCTTCAAAGAAACATGAATGAGTCTGTTAGCTGACTTTTCAACAAAAATGGATGAACTTTTAGAAAACATCTTTAAAATGCTGAAATTTTAAAAATAACAAAACTACCCCTAGTATTATATAAATAGCAAAAAAAAAATATCCTGCAGAAAAAGGAATAAAATAAAGATATTTTCAGACAAATGGAAACTAAAAATTAACAAAAATGTAATGTCATCAGACCAGCCCTAGAAGATATACCAAAGAAAATTCTTCAGATTGAAGAAAAATGATTCCAGCCAGAAACACAAAATTGTAAGAAGGAATGAACACTACAAAGGAAATATTTAGGCTAATATGCAAGAATATTGACTTTAAAAATCATAATATAAATAATGTCTTGTGGGATTTATAACATACGCAGAAGTCAAATTTTTAACAATAGCACAAAAAGTAAGAAGGGAAATAATGGAGCTTAATGGTTGTAAAATTCTTACATTGTTCAGGAAGTAGCAAAATAAACTGTCACAGGCTAAGGATGTACATTGAAACTTCTAGAATAACCAGTGAAAAATAATTGCAGAATGTGAAACAAAAAGCCAATACAAGAAAAACATAGAATAATAAAAATATTTGTTTGATTTCCAAAAAAAGACAAGAAAGAAGAAATGACAAAGAAATAGCAAAGTGGTAGAATTAAACCCAACTATATCAGTAAGTGTATTAAGTATAAATGGACTATAAATCACAAGATAGAACTAAAATAATGAACCACAGCATTTAAGTTGGGAGGGCAAAATTTCCTCCCTACCCTGCTTGAGTTATTTTGGCTGATCTAATAATGAAATTGACACAAGACAGATTAACAGGAAAAAAAAATTCATATGCATAGAGGTTCCATAGAAATGAGACCCCAGAGTGACCAAAGCAGGCTGTTTATAGATCAGTTTTAGACAAAGAAACAATTCTTTGTAGAGATTTAACAAAACAAAGGAGATTGTGCTTAGGGTAGCAGACTAATGAAGAAGTAACCAGGTTGGTTTATATAGTTTTCTTAGCTTTGAATTCCCTAACTCTGGTGATAAGGATGCTTTCTCTCCTCCTAGTACAGGGAGGGTACATTCAAATGGGAGATTTATCTCCCACTTTCATGGGGAAAGAGATGGATCAGAGTGGTTTTCTTTTTTTTTAATATCTTTTTTTTTCAATATATATATATTTTTTTTCACCAGCTGTTTCTCAAGTAATTTGAGTGTGGAAGAATCAATGGCATATTTTGGGGTAGCCTGCTCTGAGTCCCAACAGAGATAATTAGAGTCCAAACATTGTAAAGGTATTATTATTCAGGAGAAGAGTAAAGATATCAGTAAGATTTAGACCTTGTTAAGTGTGCATGTTAAAATAGGATACCTACTTAAAAGAATCAACCCAGTAAGCTCTCTATTCTGAATTCCTTTAGAAATCCTAGTCAGTTACTCTGAATTTGACAATTATTATTGTACAGTTACAAGGTTTGTAGAGAAGTAAAACTCTTCCTAACACTAAAAGATTTACTAATGGGCAGAGTTGAACTAGTTAACAATCGAAGAAGAGAAAACAGGTAAAGATGCCAGATGTTTCCAAAGAAAATTTTACCATCTACTGATTGGACGATACTCTTGGGAAAACTGATAAATCTCTAAAATATCTGCACAAAATGACACTCTTATCATGCTGTGAAAATCAAACACAAAATGAAGAATGTTACCTTGTGCTAAGACATGTCTCTCTGAAAAATTTCATCCCCTTCCCCACAAAAAATCAACACTCAACAATTTCTATTTTCAATAGAAAAAAATTCGCACATTTGACACTATAACCTACATTTTGTTAACAGAAGATAAAAAAAAAAGACTTGTTTCCATGCTTTCGGGTTCAGTTTTTCAAGGTATGGCCCCCATTCAAACCTTTTTCCTTCACCATTTATAATGGATATTTTGACTCTGGTTTTAAGAAAATTCTCTTTAAGCGGTATTTTACTGGTACCAATTATCCTTAGAAAAAACGAAGACTGCCTGTGTCTACTTTCCTTGACCTGAGAAGCATCTTTCTGTGCGTTGATATATGTATGTGTGTCTTATTTTCTTTTCCACACTGGATTGAGTCTTGGCACTTTCTGCGTTTTAATAGATGCTATGAGTCAGGCACTTGCTAAGTACCTCTCGTGTAATCCTTCCAGCAGTTCTGAGGCATCTTAGTTTAGAAGCTGAGGTCTGGAGAGTTTAAGTGATGAACTTGCCCAGTGCCACACAAAGAGTTTATGACTCAATCCAGGCACGTCTGACTTCCAAACCAAGCTTTTAATTTCAATGCTACACTTTCTTATCCATCCTTCTCTCCCCAGGGGTTATCACAGAGCCTGCCACACAGTAGGTGCTTAGTGAATGTCGGCAGGTCTGAACTGTGAGTTAACTCAGGCCCCCGGTTCAGTGTGCTATGGCTGAATAACTATTATTATCGCTGCTCAGTTTGACTTTGGGGTGTATGGCTAGGAGCCCAGGTGCTATAAATCTATAGATGGGGATGCCTCCTTGGAATAGGAGCTGATAATGGAGCATCTTTTTCCCATCTGGCTTTATAGATGATATTACGGGGACGGGAGAACTGAAAGGGAACCAGCAGGTCCTGAGCTTCTACAATGTGCCAGGTGTTGTCTGAGGTGTTTTCAATTTGTTCTCTGCATCTCCTAACAACCCTCCAGGAGATGTTACGATCTCATTTTTGTAGATGCATAAACTGAACCTCAGAGAGGTGAAGGCACTTGCCAAGGCTGAACGGACTAGAAACAGGAGAGCCAGGGTTCAAGCTATCTAACTGCAAACCTCTTTGCCTCTTCACAACATTACTTATCACTACTGTTTGGAGCATCCGAACAAGATCAGAAAGTGGAGGGGGGGAGCTTTACTTGGTGGTTCTGCCACTGCTGATAAGAAGAAGGGTAAGGTACTCAGTCACCTGGGTGGCCAGAGGGTGAGGTTTCAGGAAGAGAGCTTGCTGGTGACAAGTACTGAATAGTCCAGCCCACATTTCTGGGGCAAGGCTCAAAGCATCACTCATTCAGCCAAGAAAGGTGAATCCCTCCCAGTAGGATTAATGGAGACGATAGTAGTTGCCGTCCAGGACTGGCTAAAAGCTTGTTTGAGTTCAGATAGAAGCCTCACATTCAGGGGAACTGAGAAACAATTGCAGCAGACTCGAGAGGGTCAGGGTGAGAACTGATCCATCCGAGAGGAGTGCCTCAGGCCTGGCACACAGGACAGAGAGGCGAATGGGGACGTGTGGAGCGTCAGGTCACTTGCAGTGTAGAACTGTATATGGAAAGGGGCCTCAGAGGTCAGCCGCCTTCCACCCCCCACATTCAGCCCATTTTAGAGACAGGAAACCAATTCCCAGAGAGGGGAAAGGACTTGTCCCAAGTCACAGAGCCAAGATGATCAAGCTCATGGTTTTTTGTGTGTGATTTTCTGGTGTGATTCCATTTATTTAAATTTCAAATTAAATGCAATATTTTACAAATGTATTATTTAGGGATATGTCCATAAATGGTAAAATTAAGAAGAATAACAAAGAGGAAAATAGACGGGAAAGTTTTTACAGAGCTAGAACAAAAAATCTTAAAATTTGTATGGAGACACAAAAGACGCCGAATAGCCAAAGCAGTCTTGAGGGAAAAAAGCAGAGCTGGAGGAATCAAACTCCCTGACTTCAGACTATACTACAAAGCTACAGTAATCAAGACAATATGGTACTGGCACAAAAACAGGAATATAGATCAATGGAACAGGATAGAAAGCCCAGAGATAAACCCACACACTTATGGTCAACTAATCTATGACAAAGGAGGCGAGGATATACAATGGATAAAAGACAGTCTCTTCAATAAGTGGTGCTGGGAAAACTGGACAGCTACATGTAAAAGAATGAAATTAGAACACTCCCTAACACTATACACAAAAATAAACTCAAAATGGATTAGAGACGTAAATGTAAGACCGGACACTATAAAACTCTTAGAGGAAAACATAGGAAGAATACTCTTTGACATAAATCACAGCAAGGTCTTTTTTGATCCACCTCCTAGAGTAATGGAAATAAAAACAAAAATAAACAAATGGGACCTAATGAAACTTAAAAGCTTTTGCACAGCAAAGGAAACCATAAACAAGACGAAAAGACAACCCTCAGAATGGGAGAAAATATTTGCAAATGAATCAACGGACAAAGGATTAATCTCCAAAATATATAAACAGCTCATGCAGCTCAATATTAAAAAAATAAACAACCCAATCCAAAAATGGGCAGAAGACCTAAATAGACATTTCTCCAAAGAAAACATACAGATGGCCAAGAAGCACATGAAAAGCTGCTCAACATCACTAATTATTAGAGAAATGCAAATCAAAACTACAATGAGGTATCACCTCACACCAGTTAGAATGGGCATCATCAGAAAATCTACAAACAACAAATGCTGAAGAGGGTGTGGAGAAAAGGGAACCCTCTTGCACTGCTGGTGGGAATGTAAATTGATACAGCCACTATGGAGAACAGTATGGAGGTTCCTTAAAAAACTACAAATAGAACTACCATGTGCCCCAGCAATCCCACTACTGGGCATATACCCAGAGAAAACCATAACTCAAAAAGACACTTGTACCCCAATGTTCATTGCAGCACTATTTACAATAGCCAGGTCATGGAAGCAACCTAAATGTCCATCGACAGAGGAATGGATAAAGATGTGGTACATATATACAATGGAATATTACTCAGCCATAAAAAGGAACGAAATTGGGTCATTTGTAGAGACGTGGATGGATCCAGAGACTGTCATACAGAGTGAAGTAAGTCAGAAAGAGAAAAGCAAATATCGTATATTAACGCATATATGTGGAACCTAGAAAAATGGTACAGATGAACCAGTTTGCAGGGCAGAAACTGAAACACAGATGTAGAGAACAAACGTATGTACACCAAGGGGGGAAAGCGGAGGCGGGGTGGGGGTGGGGGTGTGATGAATTGTGTGATTGGGATTGACATGTATACACTGATGTGTATAAAACTGATGACTAATAAGAACCTGCTGTATGATAAAAAAAATTTTTTAAAAATGGATGGGAAAGGGAATGGAAAGAGGATACTAGAATATTCTAGTTTTGAGCAAGAAGGAATATACATAGTGTATTTTGTTTTTATAGCTCTCCCATACAGTATCTCATAGCTGGGGAAACTGGGGTTCATAAAGAAGTCACTCACCTAAGGTCACCCTATGAGATCACCTAGCATCCCCATTCTATAAATGGGACCACTGAGGCAGAGATGACACATCCCATGTCCAGCACAGAATGGCATAGTCAGAGGCACCAGATCTGTCAGCTTCTGCCCATCTTTTGGTGTCACCACAAAGACCTTCTCCACCAGGGACAGCAAGATGTCACACTTTACCCCTGTTGCCTGCCCATCTAACTAGAGTCTTTTTTCGACCCCACCTTCTGCAGTTGGAGGAGGGTTAGCTTGAATAAAGAGCTGCTGTCCTGCAACCATTAGGGCAGGCATGGGAACTTGGTAAACTTGTCAGTGTTTCTGATCTTTCAGAAGCCCCAAGGCCCTGCTAGGGGTGGGTCACTATCAAGATCTCATTACTGAGGTAGGGGCACTGCTCACCGTTCTCAACCTCTATTCACTGTGCTGTGCTAAGGGAAGGGCACGTCTTCATCACGTGGTGGGTTCTGTGAACTCGCCACCTGTTATCTGAAAAGCACCGTGGTGGCCAGCATAACTGTGGATAAGTTATAGCCCCCGTGGTCCGTGTAGCAGTGCCGGACGGCAGCTACTGCTGCACTGACTCACCACCGGGACGCTGCATGAGGAACGGGGATTCATCTTCTATTTGCCGATCCCAGGGCTGTACTGATGCCTGGCTCTAGCAGCCACCTCACTGTGCCTCAACATAAACCTTCAGAGACTTTTGCAGGGTGGAATGGGGATGGCTTCTGGGCAGGCGTGCCCTCTAGGAAGCCCAGCTGGTCTCTCTGCAGGACGGGGGCTGTGGGAGCCATGCCCCAGGAAAGCTCCTGGGCTGATGTCCTTGCCTGAAAATCCTGGTTTCCTCACATTCGAGTTTTCCTGGGTGGGTGGTGGGAAGAAGTTTCCCTAGGATCTAAAAGGGAAGCAGCATGTAGTGGGAGCCCCATTTTACAATGAAAGAACTCAGGCCCAGAGAGGGAAAGTGAACAGGTCATGTCCACACAGCAGGCTGCTGGGGCTGCTGAGGCCAGAATCCAGGTTGAGACAATTATTATTCTAAGAAACCAACCTCTTCTCACTTCACCTCGGGCATGAAGTCACTGGGGAGGATAAATCTGTATCCACCCTGTGTTCTTGACACGCGACGTACTTGCCCTGAGAAAGGGGAGATCTGGGTTCAGAAGATAAAACTTGTAGAGATGCCTGGGCTGTTAAGCAACACCCTGGCGGCACGCTTGGCATCGGCTCCTTAACAAATGACTTGCTGAGCACCTATGCTGTGCCAGGCTCGGGGCCAGGTGCTAGGGCACAGCGGTGAACAGGCCAACCAGGTCCCTACTCTCCTGGGGTTCGAAGTCGAGTGGCGGCGACAGACAACAGGCAAGCGAACACATTCACAAGATACGATTAGGTTGAGATGAGCGCTCCTGGGAAAATAAAACGGGGCGATGAGATGAGACATCTGGTGGAGGCAAGGGCCACTTTGGCTAGAACGGTCAGAAATATGAGGAGGGGGGCAGTTTTGCTGAGACCGGAAAGCTGAGAAGGAACCGCCAGCCGTGGGAAGGTCAAGGGGCCAGAGGCAGGAAGAGCCTGGTGTTTGCAGAAGCCCCAGGTAGCCACAGAGAGGGAGGGGTCGGGGGGGGTGGGTTCAGGGAGGTCAGCAGCTGGGGTGGCCTTCAGGGTCACGGTCAGGAATGTGGATTTTACTCCAAGTGCCAAGGGAAACCATTGGAAGGTTTTACGCTGGGGAGTGACAACCTGATATGTGAACTGCCTGTGACTTGTAGGCCGCAGTCCAGAAGCTACTGCAACAGCCCAGGTTAGACATGAGGTTGGCTTGGGCTAGGGAGACCATGGAGGAGGTGAAAAGAATTGGGAGAGTCGAGGTGTATTTTGGAAGTCACATGACTTCAGGTTCTGCAAATTGTATACGGATGGTGTTTAAGGCTGGGAGGAGAATGGATGAAACCACGGAGGGAGGGACAGGAAGGCAGTCCAGAGCCCTGGGGCCAGCCACTGTGTAGTGGGTACCATTGGAGGGGAACCCAATGGAGGGGAACCCAATGAAGGAGGCTGAGAAGTGGCCAAAAATGGATCCACTGAGTAATACTGATTCGTTGAATGAATGCATGAGCGCCAGGGGCCAGGTGTTTGCCTTAGAGGAAATATGGCGAAGGGGTCTTTCTCTGGGCTTGTAGGAAGGGGGACTCCCATCTGCTGGAGCACCAAGCATGCTGCGGTCATTGCTTCAGGACCGTCCCCTCCATGGACTGAGAGCTTCTGAGCAGGGCCTGGGCGTCATTTATACATCTCCAGTGCCAAGGACACAGCTTGGTGCAAAGGAGACTTCTGGAAGGAGGACTGGATGACACACCATGTATGTCATGGTGCCGGAGAAGTGCCCGGGGGGTGCCTACCCTAGAGTCCCTCACCCCTCACCTCCTCAACTGCCCTCACACCCAGTAGCGAAATTCCACCTTGACTCACGCCAGGCCTGAATCTTTCATTCTGAGCTGAAGCCGTGACTCTAGTTACATTTCACATCCTAGACGTAACGGCGTGTTTTCTCCCATCTCCCTAGGCTCCGTGCAGAGAAGGAGAGAAGCAGGTGACAGAGGGCCCTAGAGGCAGGCTTGGGGATGAGGAAGGACGGGGCTAGGAGTGAAGGAGGAGGAACAACTGTGTGTGTGGAGAGACCCTCCCTGTGGCTCCCGACCCGGCAGAGTCCAAAGTCAAGGTGATCAGAAGAACAGGGGCTGGTGAGGCTGTGAGGAAGGAACTGGCCTTAGGGGGACTTCCCACGCCTGCCCTACTGTAAAAGGGTTTTGGAATAATAATAATCATAATAGAGTGTTTAGCATCTACGGCGCATCTGCTATGTCAGGCTATGTGGGCTTCATCCAATCACCCTGCTTAATCATTCACCTGACTGCAGACTGACATGGTCCTCAAAGCGGCTGTGGGGAGGACACGTCCACCTGAGAACGTGCCTTGGAAGTCTGCACTGCATGCACTCAGAAGCTCCTCTGCCCATGCTGGGGAAGGAGTGCAGGACAGATAGTTAGAGCCCTGGCTGAGAACAGTTCTTGGAGCCTCAGTTTCCTCATCTACAAAATGGGAAGAACCACAGTAACTTCCCCCCAGGGCTATTTGAAAGATTCGGTGAGGTGGCGAGGTTTCGGGCTATACAGGGCGTAGCGTAGAGCTGAACTCAGCTGTGGGGATTCTTCTTGCTTCAAACACCTAAAGGGCAATGGAGCCAGGTCTGGGGCCAAAGGGGCAGCTGCTTCAGTCACGGTCTCAGCAGGACACAAAGGCCCACTCAAATAGAGTAAACTGAGGCAGATAACAAACGGACTGTTTCCAGTGGTGAGGGCAGTACTGCATGGACGGTGCAGTACTCGGGACAGGGAACAGTGGGTGCCTTTAACACCCCAATCCAAAGAGCGAAGGGCAGCTGTCAGTACCCAGAGACAGAAAGATCTGGGTGGGGAGGGCTGCCTGAGAGGGACCTGGCCCTTTTTTGAGGGCCTGCCGGGCAGCCTGCTACAATGCCAGGAGCCTGGGGGCGGGTACCTTGATGTCACTCTCCTGCCCTTAGTCTCCTGCTGATGCCTCCATTTAGAACAGCCAGAAGCCAGAGGCAGGTCCTCCTTGCTAGCGTCCTCCCAGGTCAGCCTCCCCCGCACACATGGAGGACGAGGCAGAAACAAAAACTATCCAGCCCAAGGGTTAGTACAAGCAGGAAAGGCGGAAGCAGACACCTACCCGGGCCCATGTTACAGATGGAGAAACAGGCTCAGAGGGGTGACTGAATCACTGAACCTGGGCCGCCCGACTCCCTTGTCCTTGCCCTTAACCGTTGTCCCACATGGTTCCACCCATCCGTACCCTGAGCTGGGTGTTATTTTCCTTATCTACAGTTAAGGGAACATGTGCTCAGGCGGGTAACATGACTCATCCAAGGTCACACAGCAGAATCAGGATGGTAGAAACCAGACCTGGAGGCCCCAGAGCCAGGCCGCTTTCCTCACTTGGCACAATCCTGCCTTGGCAGGAGGAGGTGTTTAGACCGGAGCTGCTACCTTTCTGAGCCACCAGCCTGAAGTGTCAAAGGATGGCTGTGAGGGTGGGTGTCTGGGGAGAGCTGGTTGTTGCCCCACCTCTCTTTGCGAAGCCCCGTTCTGGTGAAGCTCTGGTGTGTAATCTCTCCTCAGCAACGATTTTTCCAGAGCAGAGCTTCACAAGTGCGACTCTCCTCTCCTTAATCCATCTTGCCTAACACCTCGGGGACATGTCCTGCCATCCTGCCTCCTTCCTTTCCTGCCCTTCCCAACCCCACTAGCAGCTCTGCAGACTTCCGAGTGGGTTTTCTTTGACTCTGTTCTCTGCACCAGACGGATAACACATAAGGCTGTTCGCCAAGGTCATCTTTAACTCAGGTGCGCTGCGGGTGTGAGGGAGCGTTAAATCACTGAGAATCAGCCCAGGGCCGCCCTGCTTTCCTTAAGGTCTCAGCAGGTGTGGGGCAGTGGAGGGGGAGGCTCTGGTCCCTTTCCTCTCCTCACTCTAGCTTGACCGGTAGGATGGGGCAGGCAGCAGGGGAACGTTTGCCTTCCATTATTTCATCCTTGGGGAGGGTAGAGAGAAAAGTGGAGGAGAGGGTGGTTTTGATGATGGTAGACAAAAGGTTGTAGGCCACAGTCTGGACAGAAAATGGTCAGCTCTTGGTAAAGGTGGGGCAGGGCTTGGCCTGTTTACTAAGGTGGAGGTATGAGTCTCTCGCTAACAATACTCCCATTCTACTGATGGGAAAACTGAGGTCCAGGGAAAGAAAGGTGGTTTTCAAGGTTATAGACAGTAGTAATTGGTGGAATGCAGCAAAGCACACCTCTCCTGGGTGAGTGGAAGGAGCTCCCAGGTTAGGACCCCAGAGGTCCTTAGTTTGAATCCAGACTCTGCTCTGACTTGATGTGTGACCCCGGGCAAGCCACTGCCAGATTCTGGGTTTCAGAGTTTGACGTTTTTGGTTTTGTTTGTTTTTTTTTAATCAAGCACCTACCATGTGTGAGGCACTGGGATTCTTCAAGGAACAAGCAAAATTCTGCCTTTATGGAGCTTACATTCAGGAGGAGACCGTCAGCTGGGCACTCAGTGGGCATCATTTCCAATCCTCGAGACAACCACCAAAGACTGGTATTATTAATATCGCTTCACAGGTGAGAAGACTGAGCGCCATCTCTACACCGGTGGGACAGGCGGAGACACTTCCTCCAACGATTCCCTCCCACCTCCATCCCCACCCCCCAATGTTCTCCGGGCAGGGAGAAGCAGAACCCAGTTCCCGTGATGCTGCACATCTCAGATACTTAAAATTTTCTTTATTTGGTCTGGAGATGTGCAATCAAATCTTTTTTTTCAAAAGTAGATTTACCTTCTTAATTATATTTGAGGTAGATTTACAACGCTATTAATTCCCACTCCCTGAATAAACATGGGAGGCCAGTGTGTGCTCAGGGAAAAGCCTCAAGAAGTATGAGAGGCAAGGGGTGGGGAAGGGCAGGCTGGGATTTTAGCATTTCCTGCAGGTTTTCAGAGGGTGCTCATTCACACAGGAGAGCAGCTGGGGTAGGGGTGCTGGATTTATAAAAAGTTGGGGGCTAAGTGGGAGGGGGGCCTCTGAAGGCAGTCCCCTCCCCTCCCCTCTTTTCTCTGGTCCTTTATCAGTAGGAGATGGGTGTTCATTGTACACCTACTAGATGTTGCTGGGGAAGCAGAGAGATGTACAATCCCCAGTTCCCTGGTGCCATGGTCCGAACGTTTGTGTCTCCCGAAAATTCATATGTTGAAACCTAACCCCCAGCGTGATGGTATTAGGAGGTGGGGCCTTTGGTGGGTGATTAGGTCATGAGGATGTGGTCTTCATGAATGGGATTAGTGCCCCGATAAAAGAGGCCCCAGAGGGCTCTCTTGCCCCTTCTACCACTTGGGGACCCAGTGAGAAGACAGATGTTTATGAGCTTATAAATCAGGAGGTGGACTCTCACCAGACACTGAATCTGCCAGAACCTTGACCTTGGACTTCCCAGCCTCCAGAACTGTGAGAAGTGACTGCTTGTTTATAAGCATTTGTTATAGCAACCAGAATGAAGACAACTGTCTTCTGGCTTTTTCTATCCCATGAAAACTGCCAGCCTTTCCTTGTGGCCTCTAGCACAGAGTAACAACACTGAAGAAAGCTCATCTCTTCCCTCCTCTTCCCCCCACCCAAGGGCACCCCATCATGTTCCACTGAGTTACTAGGCCAGGGGTCAGGCAGAACTTTCCGCCCCTGCCTACCCCCATGAAGTCTCCGAGGACAGGAGCCAACCTAATTTGCATCCTCTGAGACAGAGCCTGGCAGGCACCACTGCTCCTGACCTCCCCCTGGGTCACTGGGACGGTACTGGGACCACAGCCCCTGAAGCCCGCACAGCCCCCGCTGGCTGAGTCAGGGACAACAGGATCTGCAGCCATGGGACGATTTAGCAGCTAATGAGAAATGGAAACTACGAGGACAAACAAATGAAGCGGCCACTGCTGTGGAAGAAACACGTTCATCAGATTCTCTGAGAAACCGTGGCAGCCAGCACAGACCACTGCACACAGGAGGGGGCTTCGGCTGCTCAATGACCCATCCTGGGCCGGGAGGCAGCTGCCACAGCCCGAGTCCCGTGAGGCCCTGCGGGTCACCCCGCAGGCTCACGAGTCCTGGGCCGGGCAGCTAGTCCTGTCTGGAGCTTCTATGGGGCAGAGACTGCAGGGTGAGGCTGGGGTGACCCTGAGCCAATGAATGAACAACTGCCTAGGAAAACACTTGAGGGCCTGAGCCCAGCCAGCCCACCCGGTCTAGCCCTTTGCCCTCCTGACCCCACTCCCTGCCGGAACCAAGGCTTATAAGTTACTGTCTACCAGAGATGTTGGTTGTACCCATTTTGCAGGTCAGGAGACGGGCATTGGAGAGGAACTGTGACTTCCGAAGGACTGCAATCTAAAAGATGAAATGTGAACTTCATGCACTCACATCTTGGGATTCAACGTTGGAGCTCTGTCCGTCAAACAACTTGAACCTGAGTCTCTCTGTGTTCACATCTTCCCCACACGTATGACCCCCATTCTAAAGATGAGGAAAGGGACACTTAGAGGTGTTGAGACACTGATCCGATGCCACACAACTACGAAATCACAGAGGCGAATTCCAGGCACTGTGCCAAGTGCTGGGCATATGAGGCAGTGGAACCCAGTGGTTAAGACTCTGAGCTTACACTGCCTGGGGTGACTGTGAACCCTGGCAGCATGGCCTTAGCTATCCAACCCTCTCTACATTCGTTTCCTTGGCTGAAGGATCAGGATAAAAATAGTACCTGCTGCATAGGATTGTGAGATGGTGTAGGGAGAGCGGTGCCACGCTCACCAGAAACTCTCCATAAACGTTGGCTGCTTTTAACCCTTGTTACGCTACGCCTGGTTCTGGAAATGTCGAGATAAGGGAGGTGCTGCCTTTCCCCTCTCTGAGCTCTCCGAGTCTGTTGTGTTCTCCTGTCTTGTTATTCTCAACATCCAGAGACCCCTCCCCAATTCGGGGTGCAGGCAGGGCGTTCCACGCTGACTGTGCCCAGAAAGCGGAGAACAAAGAAGGCCCTGCTTGACTTCTGAGTCTCTAAACAGAATCTGACAACTGCAGGCAAAGACCTACAGTTGTCAGAGAAAAGGCTTTTGATTCCGTGGACTCTCTGAATTCCACAAGCCCAGAGCTGTGAAGGACTCCTGGAAAAAACCATGGATCTCAAAGCTACCTTTCTTGGTCAGAGAAACCTCTGCCTCACCACCCCCTCCCCTGGCCTGTACCTAAAATTTGCCCGAAGTGGGGCAAGTAGGAGGAGGACAATCTGAGGGGAAGGAAGACTAGGTGTTTGTTGGTGGTCACCTGAAAAGGGACCGTGACCCTCCCCTCCAGCCGAGTCTCTAAGGCAGCAGGAGGGGCGGGTCTGAGAGCAGAGGGCAGCCACACAGCCTTGTGACCTGTGATCTGGATACCAAGACGGCCTCATGGGGCGTCCTGGACAACGTGTCTGAGGTGGTGTCAGAGCACCTTATCCCAGAAAGCCCACTATCTCCTTATGCCCAAGAGGGTCTCAGGAATATCAGAGAGAGAGAGAGAGAGCATGAACTAGACTCAGGAGGCCTTGAGGCTCAGACATGGAGAATACCCCAGGGATCCGCATGGACCTGTGACCTGAAGCAAGATGGGTCAAGGACATCAGAGTGGATGCGAGCACAGAGAGAAGACTGAGGACCAAATGCCCCGCCCCCGCCCCATGCTTTGGCACCCCTGCCTGCCTGTGACGGCAGAAACTTCCTGACACAAAAAGGCAACTCCAGAGAAGTGGGGGAGGAACCTAAATTGACTAAGATTTTGTTTCTTTCATTTGGCAGAATGAAGGCCTGAAGTTGAAATTAAGCTCGGTTACCGAACAGTAAAGAAAGCAACGTTTCTTGCATACCCACGTCTGTGGTCTGAGTTGGCTGCAGGCTATAAGCCAAGAAGAATTTTTAATATGAAGTACTGATCTCTAAGATTCAGGTCAGTCTAAGGGCTAGAAAGAAGGAAGGTCAAGGAAGACTTCCTAGAGGAGGTGACCCAGGAACTGGGTTTTGAAGATCGTGGAGGAGTTGGCCAGATGGATAAGAATGGCAGTGGTGATGACGTTCCAGGTTCGGGAATTGCCTGTGCACAGGCTTGGCAGAGAGAAAGGGCTGTCCTGCTTAGGGAGTTGAGAGTGGCCTGAGGCCAGGTGACCATTGGAAATAGTGTGAGCTGGGTCTGGAAAGATGTGGGGCCAGGACTTGATGATTTCAGAGGCCGTGTGGCTGCTTCAAGGGCCTGTTCCCCCTGGGTTGGGGTACTGGGGCTCCTGCAGTGCCTCACACATTTTGGCCTGCCCTCGATTGAGTCAGAGGTAAAAATAGCAAACCACATTCCTCTCATGTTGCACTGTGGGGTAAAGGAACCTATCCTGTTTCTTCAACAAAGCAAATTATTAAAATGTCCTCATTAGGAGCAGGAATGGTATAACAAAGCATGCTAATTACGAGATCTGAAACTCCCAGTGTCATAGAACTGATATTACCAAAGACAGGAATAATTGTTAGTGGTGGACTTGCCAGAGGAGGACTTGATCTTATTTCATGAAACTGAAGTCGGTATGTATGTAATGTGCAAAGTTTTGCCTGAGGCCACCTGAACCTCACCACCTCACTGGTGATCCTCAGACTACCAGCTTCAACAAAACCCGGGGTAGCTAGGCATTGGGAGCACAGGATTCTAGGTCCCCGCCCAGACCTCCAGAATCAGAATTTGCATTTTAACAACACTCCCAGGGGATCTGTGTGCACAAAAGTTTGAAAAGACTAAGGTAGAAGGCAAAAGCTTCCAAAGACCCGTCAGCATAACAATTCCCCTCTTTAATCTTCTACAGATACTGCCTTGTCCTCGCCTGATTCTACACATCGTCTAGGGCTCATGCTGCCTTCACACAGGGTCAAGTCTTAAACCCACACACTCTGTCCTACGAGGATGCACCTATCAGGTAAGGCTCTTGGTTGCAAACTACAGTATCCACTCTAGTTGGTTTACACAGAGAAAGAAGTTATTAGAAGATATTTGGGAATTCAGAGAATCTCCAAGAGGGTCAAGGTGTTAGGTTTGGAAGCCACCCTACCTGGAACAATGTTCAAGCCCTCTCTAGGAGAGACGCCACCCACATTCCCATTGCTCGGTATAGGCACCGTGGCCACACTAGGAACTGGACACCAGAACATCCCTACCACTGCCTCTACAAAGCTGTTTGCCTCTGCTGCCACCCTCGCCAAAAATGGAGTCCATACTTCCTTAGGTGAACCTCTTCCAAATAAAGCCTCATGTGGGTCCCTCTGCTATCTTAGCCCTAGATGCAAGGGCAGTGGAAAGTCTGAGTGTGAGTTCCCACCTTGGGGAGGGAGAATTTCTAATGTCAGGAATTTTCCAAACATAGGGAAAGTGTTCAATAGATCCTGGGATGCCAAGAACTGTTGAAGGGCCAATCTTGTGGGCAGCTGTCTAGGTATGAGAGGCAGAGGGTATGAAAGCGTCAGGCAGCCCCATCCTTGTCCTTGAAACCCAGCTACACGATATGCTATTCTTCGGGCAAGTCATTTCCTCAACTTGAGCCCCAATTTCCTCACCTACAAAATGAGAAGAGCAGCATTGTTGGGAGGATTAAAAGGAGCAGTTTGCAAAGCCCCTAATGTAGTACCTGACACATATGCTATCATTAACATAATACTCACAGTTGTGAGATCATCACCACCAATAATACTCCTATCCTGGAGTCCTGGCAACCATCTGTGCTTTGATTCTATTTATGTTGCCATCTAAACAATCAACCAATATCTCATGAGCAACGAGCACCTACGTGTGCCGGGCACTGTACTAGGTGCTGGAATGGTAAATGAGAGATACGGTCCCTGCTTGCCAAGAGCTGGCCATCCAGGAGAAATAAATACACCCACAGCATTCTGCAATGGGCTGGTGACCACGGTGGCGTAGAAAGCATTAATCCCCAAGAAAACTATTCAGATGAGACAATATTCAAGGATCGGTTTGGCGGGAATTCCCTGGTGGTCCAGTAGTAAAGAATCCGCCTTCCAATGCAGGGGAGGCGGATTAGATCCCTGGTCGGGAAACTAAGATCCCACATGCCGTGGGGCAACTAAGCTGGTGCGCCACAACTACTGAGCTCGTGTGCCTCAATGAGAGAGCCTGCGTGCCGCAAACTACAGAGCCCACGTGTTCTGAAGTCTGCACGCCACAACTAGTGAGAAGCCCGAGTGCCACAACGAAGACCCAACGCAGCCAAAAAAATAAAGAAAATAAATAAATAAATAATTTTAAAAAATATAGACTTAAAAAAAAAAGATAGGCTTGGCAAGGGAGTAAGGATGGGAAGGAAGGCATTTAAAGTCTAGAGATCAACATGAACAAAGGCATAGAAGGGGAGAGCTGTGAGGCAATTTGGGGTAAGACTCTCTATGCCCTGGTGACTAAGAGTCTGCACTCTGCAGTCAGACTATCTAATGTGGGTTCAAATCCCAACTCTGCCATTTATAAGCTCTAACCCTGGGCAACTTTGGTATTCTACCCTGTAAGTTTATGGTTTGCCATCTGTCAAATGGGAATAATGATAACAGAACCAATCTCAGAAGCTCCTAAGAAGATGAATGTTCAACAGTAATCACAGTGCCTAACATGAAGCAGGTGTCCAGCAAATGCAAGAGAGAATGATTTATGATTATTCAGGCTGGAGGTTAGAGTGAGTAGTGCCTTGGTGTGAGATCAGTCCTTGCCAGAAACCTTGCATCCTTTAACAAGGTAGCAACATCTTTTGCTTCCACCAGCCCAGCGGCCATTCCTCTTCTTCTAGGATGAGCTCCTGGGTTTTCCCACTCCTCCTCCAAGTACAGTCCACTTGGTTGTTAAGGCAGAATTGTCCTTCCTCCTAGATCCTGGCCAATCAGAGTGCAGTGTGTGGCCAATGTAGGCCAATGAGAGCCAGCCCTGGGATTTTCCTGGAACTACTGAGGAGAAGCTCTTTCCCAGTGGGGTTGCTAAGCTGGCAGATCGCGAGTCTGGGGCTGCTGGTGGCTGCTCTCAGAACCCCAAAGCTAGAGCTCTCTTGAGAATGAAGCCAAAAGAAAGGAGAGCAGACCTGAGAAATGGAAATCCACAGACTCCTGTTGACACTGTCTTTGAGTACCTGGATTCAGCTGTGACTGAAGTTTACCCTACCCTGGCCTTCTTATTACATGAACCAGCAAGTCCTTATTTTCTTCTTAAAGAGTAAGAGTTGGCTTTCTGTTGTTTGGAACTGAAAAGGTCCTGACTAATGCAGATGGGACGCCCACTCACCCTTCATTCTGCAAATGGGCCATGGGCCCATCTTTGAGGCTAACAATTGTCTCCTATTCAATAACTGCTAGCTCTGCTGAATTGTTGAAGGGAGGCCAGTGGGTTCCATTCTCAGATTCAGAGCATCACCTTGTCTGGAATGACATTCCCCGCGTGCATGTGCATTCAGAGGCGGTATCAGCACACAACCCTGCACGAAGTCTCCTCCTTTCCAAGTGAAAAATAACCTCAAGTCCTTTTAGACCCTTGGATTTCTCTGATTGGGTGTCCACGACCCTGTGATATCTTGAGGTCCCAGAATGAGTCGCAGATTTCCTGCCAATACGCAGAGAGAGGGGGGAATAGAGGGTAAGGGGCCCGATTTACTCTGACATCCCACAAAGGCCTCTGCTCTCCAAATAAGCCTGGCTCTTGCTGCATCAGCAACATTACGCCCTTGGACATGTGTTTCCAACTATGTTGCAGATTCCTTAGGAAGACCGACTACATTTTCTGAACTCCTGCTGTGCCCCAGGCGCTAGACATAACACTTCTCATGAATTCCTCATGCCAGCTGTGCAGGATGGCCCATTCTACAGATAAGGAAGGCCATCCAGCTAGCAAATGCCACGGTGGAACTGAAGGCTGGTCTGCAGCTCTTTGCACAAGCCCATATGGTGCTGGGAAGGTCTAACAGGCCTTCGAAACAGCTATCCAGCTACCCAGAGACCACTTGTAGCTCACTCCTGAAAAAAGGGCCTGCCGACTGCAACAGGGTACTGGGAGAGGTGAAGGGCCAGGTAGCGGGGTGAGAGGGGGTGAGGGGTTGCCAGGGAGCCACTGCAGCCTCTGGTTCCAGAGCAGCTGGGAGGCTGAGTCAGAGCAGCCTGGGTGGGATTGGCTGCTGAGACACAGGTTCCCCCCGGGGGCAGGCCCCGGGCAGAATTTCTCATGCAGTCAATCCTTAAAACTCCAAGGTGAGCTCCGGAAGCCTTCCCAAATCCTCCAGCTCACAAATACCACTGCAGCATGCCCTCTCCCTGATGTGCAGTGAAAGATAACAAAAGTAAAATGACCCCTTTAGAACCACTGCGTTTCTATAAATACAGGGCGATAATCATTTTTGAAACTATTAAAATAAATTTTGCCCCCCAAACAAATACTGTGTGGCATTAGATTACATCATTATTCTCAAAACAAACGTGTTTTATTTATTTATTTAATGCTTTCACTGTTACCAGGAACCCAAAGACAGACAGAAGAAAATGAAGTTGTCTTAAGATGTGCGTGCTGGGGGAGGGTATGTGAGCGTGTAAGCACGTGTGCAAACCTCCAGCTCAGTGACCCTCCCTCACCTTCAGGCCTCCAAGGAGCACCCTTCAAGTGTGTACCTTTGCAAAATAACTAGTGACCACCTGCTGTGGGTCTTCGGGTCATTCCTGAATAGTTTGAAAGGCCAGACTCATATGCCTGGCTCTGCGTCAGCTCTGAGCTGCTGAGTTTGACGTGTGGCCTCACGCTGGGTCCTCAGAACCTTCATAGCCCCATTTCATGGGTTATGAGCTCACTGAGGTTCTAAGGAGGAAAATGACTTTTCCAAAGGACTACAGAAGCCACAGGGCCACGATCAGAATTTTCCCCCAGGTCTTCCTGATGCCATGCCCATGTGTTTTTTTCCTGGGCCAGCACCCCTGCCTCCTCAGTTTAATTCAGCTCTGCAAACATTCATTCATTCAGTTGCCTCAAATCTCCTTTGTAACAGGACAGAATATTAGCAAATAACTGAGTGAACACGTCGCTTTATTTACCTCCTGCCATATGTCAGGCACTGTAAGTTGAAGACACCTTGAACTCAGACCTTCAGGCTTCATGGCCTGGAGCTTCATACTGGGCTCCTGGTGAGCAATGGTGTCCTGGAGCCTGGAGAAGGGTCACCTAAGCCCGCTTTGGGATGGAGGAGAGACACGGGAAGGCTTCCTGGAGGAGGTGATGTCTATACCAAGCCCCAGAGGATAGGAAGTAGGTAGTCAGATGAAGGGTGTGGGTGCAAGGCTGGGCGGAGGTGTCCCAAACAGTGAGGATGGGATGAAAGCAGCTGACACTGTCTCAGTCTTCCCCTCCCACATGTCACTACCTGGGTTTCACTGGTGACTCTCCAATTCCAGCAAATGTGCAAGGCCCAGAAGGACAGATCTCCAATTGGAGGGGCATGATCTGGGTGCAGCACACACTCGATATGCAGGAGAATGAATGAATCTCTCCACACCCACCCCCCGACCCAGACCGTGTCCCTCGACTGCATGGACCTCCCTTCAGAAATGGGCTACCGTGTAGAGTTGATGACGACCCAAAAAAAAAACAACTGACTTTTACTGAGAGTGTGCTGTGGGTCAGGCCCTGTGCTAAGCACTGCAGACTTGGTACCAGCTTCATAGTCACAACTGACTTTTACAAAAGAGGAAACTGGGTCCCAAGAATGTGACATGAGCTCCGCAAGGTCACACAGCTGGAAGGTGGAAGAGCCGGGTTTTGAACCCAGCTGCAGGAGAAAGTGCCTGATGATCCAGGGCAGATCGTGGGCGCTAGTACTGGGAGACTCGGCAGGGCTGAGCCGGGGCCTGGCGCCTGGGAGAAATTCCAAGGGTGGTTGTGAGACGGAATTGCGTGGAGTACAGAGTCACCCCAGGAGAGCAGCCTGGTCAGCTCTGGCATTTCTGGGCTGTGGCCTCGTTCCCCTGGGGATTGGCAGAGATGAGGCTGTGCAGGGGTGAGGCTTCTGAACATGGGACAGAAACTAACCTTCACCCCTTGTTGAGGGGGACGTCAGACACGATGACTGGAATTACTCCCTTCACCAGGCGGACCCTGGGGAGTCAGACGGCTCCCTCCACCCTCCCCTCCCTCCCACCCCAGGAGAAGCATTCAGAGCACTCCTGCCTCTGCTTAGTTGCCTAGGAAAGGGGCTTGTCACCACGTTTGGCTGGCACTGCGATACTGCAGTCTGAGTCAGAGACACATGGCAGGAAAGGTCAAGGCTCCCAAATTAACTCAAGGAAAAACTGCCGATCGGCAAAGAGCTATGTAGGGTTTTCACGGAGGTCTTCCTTCCTCCGCATTCCAGGAAGGGAATGCACGTTGATGGCATGCCAAGAAGGGCACACTCCAGACACTGGAGCGCTTGGTTATTCCCTCGTTAGACTTTGTTAAGTCTCAGGCACCACCTGTGGGCTTTATCCTCACAACACCCCTATGGGGTATTTGAATCCCCCATTTCACAGAAGAGCAAAAACAGGCTCAGGGAGGTTAAGCCACTTGCCCAAGGACATCCAACTGGTAAGTGCTGGAGCCGGGTTAGGACCCAGGCAGTTGGCAAAGTGTGGGCTCAGCCCCTCAGAGACCAGAGACAGGGACAGGCCCACGGATGCAGCCGTTTCCCAAGCCCAGGCACACAGCAGGGACCCAGTAAATGGGTCACCTCAGACTGAGCCCAGGGCCTCACTAAGACTATAATGTCTCAGACAAAGTTCCCCAGGCCTGGCACCTGCCCCCTCATTTCATTCAATCTGGAACAAAACCAAGTTGCATGTTTTTCCTCCCCGGCCCCAACCCACTTCTCAGAGGCAGGGGTTTTGTAGGAGTGACAGCCCTCTCATGCCTGGTGAGCCCTTGGAGAACTCAGAGCACGTGACCATCTAGAGGGAAGCCGTCCGACTCCACACTTGGCGGGCTGGGCCTCGGAAGAGAGAGCTCCAGGCTGGGGTTCAGGAGTCAGGCTTCTGGGGTGGAGAGGGGTAGGGCCCTTCTCCTCTCAGGACCTCAGTTTCTCCCTCTAAAATGAAAAGGTGGACGAGTTCAAACCTGTTTTTTCTTTTTCGATTTGCCGTTTTGTGAGTATCCACCTCGGGACCTGCAGCAAACCTTCGATAAAAGAGCTACTGTGTACTAATTCGGTTGAGTGCTTTACATGAATTATTTCATTGAATCCTCCCAACAATCCCACGGGGTAGGTTCTTTTGTTACTGTTATCTGTACATTGTAGATGGGAAGAAAGAACAACAGTGGGGTCAAGTGACTTGCCCAAGGTCACCCAGCTAGCAGGTGATGGAGTCAAGATTCAAACCAGAGTCCAGCTTCAGAGCCAGGAGCATTCACCCTTCCATCCTTCCATTCCACACTTACATTTTCAGGCAGCGCAAGGTCACGTTTGAGGAACTAGGGGAAGGGCACAGTGGCATCCTATAGGGGTGGTTGTCATGAGGGTGGCAGGTGGGGGTCTGGTCTGGGAGGATGGAGTGTTGTCGTCCGAGAAGAGAATATGGCTGAGCAGCAGATCGGGATAAGAGGAGTGGAGCTCAGTGTGGGGCGTGATGAGTGGCAGGAGACATCCGAAGGATGATTCCCGGCATGCCAAGTCCTAGCCCTGCCAGCTGGGATTCTCAGGAGGCCAAAAAGAGGACCCTCTTCTTTAAAACTCGGCCCTGAGAAGCAGCGATCGGTCACAGTCCCAAAACCCTGCCTCTCCGCTCTGGCACCAGCCCAGGATTCTCCAGCAGGCTCTGAATCGTGTAATTATCCATGCAATAATTATGCCTGGCAGAAGGCGTCAGCTTTCCTGGGGGAGGGCTTCCCAGAGCATTGCCTAGCAATCCAATCACCATCAGCCTGCTCCGAGAATGCTCGCCACAGCCCGACTCCCTTCCTCTGAGCGCAGTTCCTGGCCCGGGGGGAGACCTCCTGTGCAGGAGCAGGTGGGCGCCTGTCAGTCTGACGGGGGCACCTGTCAGTATCACTTGGTTTGGCTTCCTGGATGTACGCAGCCCCATCTCTTGACTACTGCCACCCAGCAAGCTTCCACCGTCTCCCACGGCCCTATTTATGATCCAGAGGGGGAGAAAAAATCTATCAACTAGGAGCAAGCAACTAATCAGTTTATTCGGTTGCCTCAGGTCTTCTGATGTAATTATAATTCCTTCTGAGGCACCGGTGTCAGGCTCGTTTCAACAACCACTGCAGACACGATCATCAAAGCACCGGGATTCCTTTGTTCCAAATCCTGTACAGATGGGGCTCACAAGGTATGCTTTGGAGGGAAAACTAAGCATGTTTTTAAAATTTTTTTTTTCTCTCATCTCCTCTCCTTCCTGTCTCCTTCCATACAGAGATCAGGGAGAAGCTGCCAGAATGTCCCACGTGCAGCTGGAAACAGACCCAGGCCGACGGGGCTGTGAATGTGGCTCTCATGTGCTCACGGGCCAGCGAAAGATGCCTCGTGATGAGGCAGGAGTGGTGCCCAGGAGAGGCTGCTGGCTGCTTCCCAGAGACCTCACAAGGTGGCCTTTACTTTGGTGAACTCCCCAGCCCCTGGCCCCCAGCCTTGGAGGTTCGGAAATCTGCTTTTGCTGGCACGCCCAGAAGGGACCCATCTGTCAGGAGAACACTCCCATTAACCCAGATCATGAGACCAAAATATAAACCACACTGAGAAAAGGAACTGCCGTGCAAAGCAGGACTGCTGAAGCTGTCGTGACCTGTGCTGTCTCTCCCTAGAGGCAGAGCTGCCTGGGAAGGCGTGTTATAATAATACTAAAGTTTCCTGATGAACCTAGAATCATCTGGGGTGCTAGCTGAACCACTAGAAGGTTTAATAGCATCAGACTCTGACTGTTTGCTGCATCCTTTCCCCAGGAGGGAGACAGTTGACCCTAGGATCACACAGATGATCTGCCCTTTTTTATGCTAAAGAGGACCCAACAGCATCTGGACTCAGACTCCTTCCCCAGGTAGGACCCTTACCCAGCTGATTGGGTGCCCATCCCTGAACTGCTGTCTGTGGCAGGCCTGGCTGTGGTCTTCACACTACCTCCATCTCAGCTTCCCCAAGAGTATAAACTTGCTGTGGAGCCAACCAGCGACCGCATTTTCTGCCTCCTTCCCCTACCCCACCTCCCCACCACATCTGGCTGGGGTTAGGCGCAAACTCCCCCGGTGAAATCCGTGTATAAGTGATGTCTGTCATGGCTGGGTCACAGTGGTTAAGAAGCAGTGTGTTATCTCTACCCCCTTCACCTAGGATGTAAAGGAGGCCCTAGGGTTGGTGGAGTGACAAGACAGAAGGAAGCTGGATCCCTGAGTGACCACATGGAAGAAGGCTACTAGCTCACCAGGAACACCCACATTGAACAGCTATATGAATGATAAATAAAAGGCTGTGTTAAGCCATTGAAATATCGGGGTCTATTTGTTATAGCAGGTAGCATTACTCTAAAGAATACATTTTTCTATTCTAGGCCTGCATCCCTGAGAATACAGTCATCAGCCAATGGAGTGTTAAATCTTCTGAAACTTCAAATTCATACCCAACCACCATCTCTTGTATCTAAAGGTGGCTGATGGTGCGTGCTGTGCATGGATTTGCTTTCCCAAATTCTAACTTGATTCCCACCTGCCATCCTTCCCAGATACGAGCTGATGTTACTTGCAGATCCCAAGCCACAGGCATGACATGGCCAATGGGATTCTGAAAGTATAGAGATTTGTACATATACAGCAACACACAAATGACTGGAATGGTCTTTCAGCCTGGAAGAAGAGTTTAAATGCGCGCGCGCGTGCACACACACACACACACACACACGCACGCACAGAAATGCACTCACAGGAGCAGAATGGAGACAGAGCAGAGAGATAGCCTGGGCTGTACAGAGGGAGCAGAAAATGTGAACTTGATCAGAACTGCGATGCAAATAAATTTCAACTATCTCCATGTCAACTGTCATCAATTGGTAGTGACTGCTTGGAATGCTGTGTTAAGAAGGATTCTGAGTCACATTCTGGCTCAGAAGGAAAAAGTACTATGATGGATGATCAATTTCTGCCATGGGTAGTAGATAAGGGAATGATCGCACATACCAGGAACCATCATACTAGTGCTAGGGACTAAGATTGTGGTTGCAGAGAAGCCTATATTTATGAAGTCTATAGCCCAGAACTCACTGGGTCAAACCATAACAACCAAAACCACTGTTAACCCTCAAATGAGTGCCTTTTACGAGGCAGGTGTTTTATGTACACCTTTTCAGTTAATCCTTACAACAACCTTGGAGGGAGCTATTAGCCCTATTTTACAGAAGACAGATCTGAGGTTCAGAGAGAGTAGATGACTTACCCAAGATCACACAGCTCAAGAGAGACAGAGCCAGGTTCTAGACAAGAAGTGCCTGGCTGTTAAGTGTGTGCATTTCACCATTACATGGAACGCTCTGTGCATTCCGTGGGGTCTGGATTAAGAGGAACAATATATGTCAGTCTTTTCGTCTGACTGCTGCCCACTGACATGAGAGCAACGGTGGCGGGAGAAGGGCTTGTCTCCCAGGCAGCTCAGATGGAAGTTGTGTGAAGACCAAATTGGTTTCGGGTTTGAGCTTCTGACAGCCTTTCTGTCTCTTGAGCTAGTTTACTGCTGTTCCAAAGTTTTGGAAGAAGGCCAAGAAAGGCAGGAAGGGAAGGAGAGAAGGGATGGGAGACTTTTATGTTGTCAGTTCCAATGATGTGCGAGCTACCAGGGAGAGATCACAGAGCTCGCAGCCAGGAGAAATGGGATTAGTCTTGCGTCGATTTGAGCTCCCACAGAAGCAGCTTTCCTGAGCCTCAACTTCCTCAAGTGTCAAATGGAGCTAATGCCAGGTAGTAGGTGTAAAGTCTCTGAGCGATGGCACTACAGAGACCTAAGGGACAGATGGGCCTGGGTTCAACGCTGTCCCTGCACTTTGGCCTTCGGCCTTGGGCAAGTCAGTTCTCTCTGAGCTTCAGTTTTCACACTTCTAAAATAGAAATAGTAACAGTATCTACCTCAAAGGATTGTGTGACAATTAAATGAGATAATTTAGGGGACGTACCCAGCCCGGTGTCCGATGTCCCATTCAAGGTAGCACCCTTTACCTCTCTCTACACAAATGCACGTGCACCAAACACCCTTTAAAGAGTCACTGGGTGATATGAGACGTCTGGGGAAGGGCGGGAGCCTGCCTCAGTTTCCATCCTTTCCAGATGGCACTCGGTGCTTTGTAACCTTGAATAGATTCAGCCTAGCTTCTGTCCATCCCTCTATCCCCTCACTCGGTGTCTTCGCTTGGGTTCTCCTTTCTACCTGGATTCCCATACACACCTTTGAACAACAATAACAGTCGCAACGGTAAAAATGCCAACAGTGAATGAATTCTCTCTGCATCGAGTGCTTTCTGTGGGTAGGCAGCCTACTATTGATACCTACACTCTACATGTTTACATTTTCTTCCATACTCTTATGACCCCACTCCCTCCCTTCATCCCCTTCTTGATTGTGTTCCAGGGTTTTAGGGGACGATAAATCAACTCCATAACAGATGAGGCTGCAGGCAGCTCTAATCCCAAAACCACTTTGGTCTTTCCATTACCTCCTGTCCTGAGCTGCCTGGGAGACAAATCCTCATCCTTAGCTCCATTTACACTTGATTTTTCATACTCTTCTAAGGAGCTGATGTGGTCGGTATTATCAACCTCACTGGACACACAAAGAAACTAAGGTTCACCTAGTAACTTACCTCGAGTCACACAGCCAATAAGAGGTAAGCCTGGGATTTAAATCTAAGACTATTTGGTCTTCAAATTGAATTCCTTATTTGACAGAATAGTACCCGGTCCCCAGTGCTGACAGGTTATCCTCATTTTTCTAAACAACCCCACCAACAATATGTGATCCATTCAGGGGACCCCCTCAGGCTCCGAGTTCCAGGACCAGAGGATTCAAGGTGAATGCAAGCCATAAAGGTTCCACCAAAGAGGGACACACAAAATCTCTGCTCTATCGTTATTCATCACCTATTATATTAATCGCTCCATTAGTGACAGGAATAATCAATGCTACCAATATCAAGAACCATTACCATGCATTGAGCCCTTACTATGTGCCACATACCTAAAAGCCACAAGAACCCTACAAGGTCGGCATGTGATTATTCCTTTTCCAAGATGAGCAGAGACCCTACAGGTGACTCTAACTTGCCCAGGGTAAAAGGTGGGCTATGGAGATACTGGACTTGAAGCCACTTCCATAATCCCTCCCTCCGGGGGTGGGGGGAGGGATTGCTGCCAAGAAGAACTTTTCTAGAAGCAGAATGTGCCTCTCCTTCTTACTACACAAAAAACGGGGGCTGAGGAGGAAGCATGGACCCTTCAGAAGCAGCTGGTGGGAGATGCCATTTTCTCCACTGTTGCTTGTATTCAGAAGTCAGTGCAGAATCAGGGCAGAACGTGGTTGGGCCAGGCTGACCTCCAGGGCTCCCCCCGCCCCCGGGCAGTCTTCCCAGCTTGCCAGGTAAGAAGGGCTGCTGCAGTAACCACCCTGGTCCTGGCGTGAGTGCAGGTACATTCTGGTGTTCTGGGGAGCTGCCTGATCACCCCACATACCTTTGGAGATGGGACATTTAACCGATGAGTTCATCTAAGAGCACAGCCTCATCCTGCAATTTTATTCTTGCCTTCCACAAATATTTATCAAAGACTGACTATGTACCAGGCATGGCAATGTGCTCCATGCTGGGAAGGCAAGTGTCGAGAAGGTGGCTTATATGAAAAGCATTCTGAAAGTACCAACCACGAATAAGAGTAGAAGTGTAGAGGCATGGGCTGAATTGTCTTATTCATTCCTATTGTTAACAAATATATCTGGGGGAATTCAAATTCTGGGGGTTAGAAATCTTTCTGTGCAGTCTAGTCAAGGAAGATAGTTTGGACAAAGGGAATGACAGCCTCAAATCCACCTGTGCTACTACCTCCATCAGCACCGTTAAATTACTACCACCAGTACCACCATCATCCTGCCACCAACACTACTACTCACACCACTATATCACCACCACCACCATTGCCAACATCCCCCCTGCCATTATCACCACCACCACTAATACCACCCCTCACCACACTGCCACGAGAGCACTCCTATCACTAACACCACTAACACCACTAATCCCACTACTCATACCCTATCCTCATTATCCCTACTCTAATCATCATTATCACCATTAAGATCATCATGCTCCAGCATCACCATAAATACCACCTATCATCAGTACCACTACTTCCATTAATACCACCAGTCCCCAATATCATCGGTCACCAACACCTCTGCCATCATCAACATTATCACTACCACTTATAATATCGTCCCTTATGACTATCATCATTGCCACCACCAACACCGACACCACCACCATCATCACCACCACCATCATCAAGATCATTACTACCACGGTGACCATTATCACCATCTACATATTGATACCCACATTTATACATTGCCTTACAGTTTGCCACATACATGCACATTGTCTCACTTAATCCCCATGACAATCCAATGAGTTGACATCATGATAGTTATTATTTAACAGATGAAGAAACTGACATGCAGAGATGGGTTAAGCAATTTTCTTCAACCACACAGCTCATAAGGGGAGTTAGACTGGCCTCTGGTTCTGTTTTACTCAACACCCCACACCTGTTCTTTCCTCCATCAACTCTAAGTAAGCAGTTATGGAATGGCCCCCAATGCTCTATGTTTTTGCACTAAACCACAGTCTTTGACGTTCAGATACTGTGGATAGGCACAGGGGGTGGTGTCAGAGTTATGTCCAAGTTTCTTTGCCACACTGATCCCAATTAGGGAATCCCACGTCCTCCTGCATCTCTGTGAAATGTCAGTTCAAGTCACCAAGTACCACTCGTGGGCTCAGAACTGTGTCGAGCTTCTCGGAGGAGCTCAGAAGGGCAGAAAGAGAAGTTCCGGTCGGTTGTTGAGGAAAATGTACTCTTACTGGAGAGTGATGCATGTTTACAGGGAGTGATTATAGAGCAATTCAAGGCGATCAACTGCTAAATCATGCAGGACAAACAGTGAGTGCATTGGGAGGGTGGGGGGAGCGAAGGCGGGCGGAAGTGATCCCTGGGAGGCTTTTGGGGAACAGGGTAGGGTGAGAAGGGACAGTCCTGATCCCCACTTCCTTTGTTCTGTGCTCGTCCTTGCTCTCTATCACCTGCCAGGACCCTTTCCTCCACCTCAATAAAGGTGGACAGCCTGACTCCGGTCTCTGCCTCCATTCTCTTCCCTCCCTTTTCTCATAACAGCCTTTCCAGTGACATCCTCCAAGTCACAAACGTGCCAAGCATCACTGTCATTGTTTATTCCTTCTCCTTTCTTGCTGTCTGCTTCACTGACGTTCTCACGCTATTCCTTCCGCCTAGAACTTCACCACCTACATTCCTGCCTGGGCCAAGCCCTAGCTCTGTTATCAACCTCAAACGCCACCTCTTTCGGCCTTCCTCTCTCACTCTCCAGCCCTGCCCCTCAGGAGGAGATGCTCTTTCCCTCCCCGGAAGCCCCACAGCATAACACAAGCATGCAGGTGCTGGAATCAAACCCTCCGGGTTCACATCCTGGCTTGGCCACTTATGAGAGATGAGACATTGGACATTTCCTTCCTCATGCCTCAGTTCTTCAGTTTCCTTATCTGTAAAGGGTCAAGTAACAGTGCTGACTTCCTCATGATGCTATAAGATTTACACAAAAACCAAGCTGCTGAAGTGTCTGGCACGTAGTCGGAGCTCTATAGATTTGGGTTAATATTATTATTATTGTCCCGGTGTGAAGCTCCTTGAGGGCAAAGGCAGTGTCCTACATCACTCTTATCTCCTTCTGGCAGCTTCTCCTTCAGGGGAAGTAGGTGGGAGCCTGACGTGGCTCCCGGACAGGCTGCACGATGTGGACCAACGTGCAGAGGGGTGGCTCAGGCAGGTCAGGAAGACCCAGGATAGTAGCACAAGGCAGGGACACATGCAGTAGGCAGCAGGGAGTGAAGGGTGACCCTGAAAAAGTTAGGACAGGATTCAATACTCAGTCTCTAGTCCCAGGCCTTCCCACCCATCCTTATAGTGCACCCTGGGGACATATCAAATAAGCAGGGTGCTTCTAGGAAATGAGTGGAGCTGTATTTGGAGTCGGTCAGAGCTGGTGTGAATCCTGGTTCTTCTACCAGCCACCTGGAGGGACTTAGACAAGTCACTTCCTGCCAAGTCTCAGTTTTCCCATCTATAAAATGGCGGGATGAATGCCTACCTCTCATAGTAGGAGAGTTCACTTGCTAGATGGGGATAATTATAGTATATACCCCATAGGGTTGCTGTGAGAGTTAAATTAGTTTAACGTATCAAAAGTACTTGGAATAGTACTTGGTACAAAGTGTTACACATGTCATTTCTTTTTACTACTGCTCTTCTTATAAAAGCTTTAAAAATATTGTTATATTTGTCAACACCTTGCAGAGTGCCTGGCACACAATAGGTGCTCAATACAGATGAGTTTTTTCTTTTTTCTGTCTGGTTCCAACTCTGAGGCTGACGTACCCAACAGGCACATTCAAGAGATGCTTAAAGCACCAGCAAAGTAGAGGCATCAAAACTTGTGAAAAAACCTGTTTTGAAAGTATATTTCAAAAAATGATCCAAAAAGTTATCATGGGAAAAATCTGAATTTTATTTCATTTCTTTAGACTTATCTTACTGTTTCTGTTTCGAATTATCTAAGTAGCAAATGGTGAGGCAGTTGGTGGTGGGGACACAGTCTTTTAGCCTTTGGGCCTTCAGGGCTTAAGAGTCTAATCGAGCCCAGTGTCAGCACTAAGAAAGGGAAGGAAGAGAGCGGGGAAGACTCTCTAAGAGACCCTGCTGATTGTGCAATTTGACCATTTGACCGTCTGGGAGAGTCTTACAAGGAGTCCCAGGGATGGAGAGAAAGTGCAGCCTCCATCACATGAATGCTAATACACTGGCTTCCCAAAGGCAGCTGGGCGCCCTGTGGCCTCCAGAGCCCACTCCTGGCCGCCAGCCGAGCCCTCCTCTTCTTCTGGTTCCACGGTCGGATGGGTGAGGAGGCCAGGGGCTGTCATTTCCTGTCTCTAAAAGCTCGGGAGCAGCCACAGTTGTTCAACCTCTTCTTGGGGGTCAGAGGCCTGCTTGCCCTGGATGTGCCCTCAGGCCGGAGGAGGTAACTTGGAATCAGACATGCTTCAAATTCTTGCTCTCTAATACTGGATGATCATAGAACCTCCCTGAGCCTCAGTTTCCCAATTTGCAAAATGAGGATAACAAAACATCCATCATGGGACTACTACAGAAACGAAAGAAGATTCGGCACGCAGAAGGCTCTGGGACGTGGCAGGCCTTCAAAAGTTAGAATTCCTCCTCTTCAAGCAATGCTTCCCCATCTCTCGAATTTCTACCCTATACAAGCCTATTTACCCTGGAGGAGTCCTGATTAATTGCTTAGTGCAGAAAGCTTCCTACCATAACTAGGATGGCTCGTTTGTTTTCCAACAGAGACATCCTACTAGGCCCCCTGGAAAAGGTATTTGACTTTCACGCTTGAGGCCCTTCCTTTGTCCATTAGATTCCTATTAACTTCTGTCAAGTCTTTTGGCTTCAAATCCCACACAAAGGCTTTTGCTCAGAATCCAGGCGGCCAGCCTACCCTGCCATACTGAGCATTGTCAATGAAAACCCTTGTGGAGAGATGTCAGTAGTTCACACCAGTCTGTCCTGCACCCTGTCCTGGCCTATGGTCTTGGAAGCCAACTAGATGAAGACCTAGAATGTCCCCTTGTCACACCTTCAGGTAGCATAGATCTTGGAGGTAAAGCTAAGGTGATGGCTGGTAGAAGCAAGGTTCAGGATCTCACTTGGCTGGAATAACATTTTAAATTAGCAAATGAAAACTTAATGGGCATACGTGGTCCCACCCTTCTGTTTCATTTAAGGAAAAAAAAGAAAAAAGGATCAACTGCAGAAACGCCGATCTGGGGAAATCTGACTTCCTGGCAATTCATATAAAAACAAGCAGTGCTGGGGAAGCCTGGGGTTCAGATCGCAGGGCTGACGCTCAAGCTGTGTGACTGTGGGCAGACCGCTCACCTTCTCTGGACTTGTTTGGTTATCCTAAAATGATACTTAAACCAGAAGGCTTCAAAGGTCCCTGCCAGTTTGATATATAATCCTATAATTACATATATACATATATATCAATATATACACACACATGCGCACTATACTCTGTGCTCTAAGTCAATGTTTCTCCAACTGCAGTGGGCATCCAAGCCACCAGGAGAGCTTGTAAAAATGCAAGAGTCAGTAGGGGCCTGAGACTCTGCATTCCTAATAAGCTCCCAGGTGATGCAGAGGTTGCTGGTGTGAGGACCACACTTTGAGTGGCATGGCTCCAAACAACAGTAACTTGCCTCTAATTCACCCTTGCTATGTTCTGACCACAGTATCTTACATGCATTATTGCATTTAATTCTCATAACGACCTTGGAGGTAATTACCATCAATATCTTAATTCTCTAGATGTGGAAACGAAAGTTCACAGAGGCAAGGGGACCTGCCTGAGGTCACATAGCTAATAAGTTGCACAGCTAGGTTTTGAATCCAGGTCTGTCTAATCAAGAGCATGTGTCTGGGGGCTTCCCTGGTGGCGCAGTGGTTGAGAGTCCGCCTGCCAATGCAGGGGACACGGGTTCATGCCCCGGTCCGGGAAGATCCCACATGCCGCGGAGCAGCTGGGCCCATGAGCCATGGCCGCTGAGGCTGCGCTTCCGGAGCCTGTGCTCCGCAACGGGAGAGGCTACAGCAGTGAGAGGCCCGCGTACCGCAAAAAAAAAAAAAAAAAAAGAAAAACAAAAAAAAAGAGCATGTGCCTGTACCTGCTATACCACATATATATGTGTAATACAGATTTAGGCCAATGTGTGGCTAAGGACGGGAAGGGAACTAATGAGAAAGCAAATACACCAGCAAGTTCTTGCGTTCGTTTCCTTTGCAGGGATGACCACTCATCCACCCACTGACCCCTCCCTGCCTCTCTGGACCCTGTGAAAACACAGACTGATTCTGGGGTCCGATTCTGATGGTTTGAAATTCTAACAGCCTTGGAGGTACTTAAGCGCTCCATCCTTCTCTGACAGGCAACGATGGCTGTAACAAAGGGAGAAGAATTTACTTCACAGAAATGATTAGCACAGAGGAGAGATGTTTAATCCTATTAATGAATTTGCTAATTGACCTTCTGCCCCCAATCATTTCATATTCAGGCTTTTGGAGTGTCAGATTAAATGGAAACAGATCCAGGGGCTGTTGGAGATGGGGTGAAAAGCATTTTGCTCAAGGCCTGCAGATGGCTCAGTAGTTCCATATGCTAATGAGGTGCTTTGTCTATCCCTGGATGCCTTCTCCCCCGTCTCCACACACCCTGTTCTTCCTCGAGGGGAGGCCAGGAGGGGAGGAGGCTGGTGAGGTTAAAAGCTCAGGCTCTGGGATCAGCCGGAACCAGATCCTGCTATCCGTACGCCGTGAGACTCTGGGCAAAGCACTGCCCTTCTTGGAACCTCAGTTTCTTCATCTGCAAAATGGAAACTGTAGTAGGGTCTGTTCTCCAGGGCTGGGAGGAGGTTAATCAAATAACACAGGAAAAGGGCAGAGCAAGGCGCCTGGCACAGAGCGAGGCCAGGTCAACGTTAGCTATTACTATTATTATTATCCCTGCTGATGACCCCTGTTCTCCTATCTCACCGTTGGGAATTTCGTCATCATCTGAAACTGACGGCTTCCCACAGAAGTCACTGGAGAAACTGCTTGGGATTCCAGTGGCCATAGTTATGATGGCTCTGGGGCCCACGGGGTGGACTCAGAGGCCACAGCTCGAAGGCACAGAGATCACCAAGGACCACCAACGTCCATCAGCGTGCAGACTGATCATGCAGTCACAGTGCAGACGGAGCGACAGAGGAGGAAGGGACCTGCCCTGAGATGGGACAAAAGGCAGCAGCAAAGCCACTACTGCCCCGAGCTGCTGGAATCATCTCACCTTCTGTGAACCACTGTGCTCACCACCTCCTGGGCCCCTCCCACAGCCCTAGGGAGATAAGGGAGACACCATCATTGCCCTCATCTTAGAGAGGAGGAAACGGAGGCTCAGAGAGGTTCAGCTAAGAAGTCACGGAGTCGGAGTTTGAACCCAAGTCTCTTACTTTAACCCAGTGGTCCTAACCATTGCACACCCTATTCCTAACTCTCTGGTTTGACTGTAGCTCCCACTGCCACCCCCCATCCCCCAACTGCCCCAGTGAAGCTTTCAGTTTGGCCTGGAATAAGAAGAATTAATCCAATGCTCTGCTCCCACGGCTACTCTAGTGATAGCCCAACTGATCACAGCTACTCTCTAAAGGTGACCTATTTAAAACACTACCTGGAGGGAGGGGAAGCATTTAAAGGTAAGTCAAATTGTCTGAAAGTCTCAGAACTCTCTCAGTCTCTCTCTCTCTCTCTCTCTCTCTCTCTCTCTCTCTCACACACACACACACACACACACACACACAGAGTATCTCTCTCTCTCTCTCTCTCTTTCTCTCCCCCCGCCCCCCAATACTGCTCGGCTTCTGCCTGATGAATGGGAACATCAGCTCCAGGGCCATTATGCAGAACTTTGCAGCACTTCTCCCCATGAGCGGACCGGATTTCTCATCTGCGAGGCCGCATTCTTGCACTCCTTGGAGCCATCAGGGACTCACAACCTGGTCTATCCGTCCTTATCTCCATGCAGACAACATCCATCAGCAACAGGCCTTGACAGAGGCCCTGAAATAAGACTCATTCCCTGAGAGCTAGTCAGAGAGACGAATGCGTAAATCCATAATCACATGTTGTTCGGGACTGTAGCCAAGGGAAGGAGCAACAGCTGTAGGGGAGCAGGGGAGGGAGAAATGTGCTCTGCCCACAAGAGCTTGGGAGGAGGTGACATTGAATGAGGTCTTGAAGGGTGTGTAGGAGTTCACCTTGGGAGGTGGAAGTGGAGGGAGAGTGGGGAAGCCAAGGGGGATCTTGGGTAGAAACATCAGGGAAGCAAAGTTAAAGGACACTTACGGGATTACTTAGTGAACAAATAACTGAGTGGACAGATACACAGATTCTTGATCTCACCTAGACAAGACAAAGGGGAACCTGAAATACAAGGGAGGGCATTGAGGGTCGGTCCTCACTTTAGTTTTTTGAATGAATCAACAAAAGAGTGAGAGCCTAGAGATACTTTTCCATCTTCCCACCTTCCCCAAGGTACAGATATCCAAAAAATTACCAGAACTCTTCTTGACTGAACTTATAATTTTCAGCTCTTCATGAAGCACTTGTTATAAGTTTACTATTAATTATCTGTACCGGGGCCTCCTGTACCACTGACTCCTTCCACGTTCCACGGTGGGGGGCTTAGATCCAGGATTTGGGTAGCATGACTATCCATGCTCTTCATGCAAAGACAGCCTCCTATCATAGCCTTTCTGGGACTTCATTAACCATTCATTAATTTATGGATTCATTTACTCACTCATGCACTCACTTCTTCAACCATTCCTTCTGTCATTCATCTGCTTCCTCATTCATTCACTCATTTATTTATCCCCTCATTCATTCAATCATTCATTCTTTCACTCACTTGCTAATGTATGTATTCACTTGCTCATTTGTACATTTACAAACCATTTATTGAGCAAAACCCTTCCAGGCATATAAGGAAGTCCAAGACACGATCCTTTTCCAGGGACCAGGCCAAAAAAAACCTCAAACAGTAGTCCTTTCACTTCCATCTTTCAGTCTTTACCATCTCCCTCTCCCCATTCGCTTTGAGCTTCCTTGACTTTCTTCTGGGATAAAGGGACCAGAACTGTGCCCGGCACTGGGTATGGTCTCCCTGTCCTTTTGTGACTCTCAGGGGGGCTGGGGAGCAGGAACGCTGTTCTCAGCACTTCCCTGCTTAATAGTAAACAGACTCAGTACATTCTGTGGACAAAGCCAATTCAAAGCCAGCAGACCAAAGAAAAGAATTTATTCCAGGCAGAGGGCTGGTAACTGAAATTCCAGTGGGAAGCTAACTTTTGCTTCAGGGTGGGCAATTCCAGGAAATAACAGAAAGTGGCCAAGCAGTCCATTATTTATAAGTTCCTCCAGAAAAGATTTATGGCGTACCTACTATGTGCAAGGAACCAAGCTGGGGACTATGAAGGATGATTCAGAGCAGCTCCCCTGAGAAGCTGATGCTCTAGGGATGGGGTGAGGGGTTAACACCTCCATCAATTGCCTAATTCAAAGCATGACTTGAAAGTCATGAGAATGTACACCTTAAAAGATTAAGGAATTTAGATGGGAGAAGTTGCTTCCTTCCAGGGCTTGGGGGAGCCTTCCTGAATGTGGAAATAGCTGAGTGAGGTCTTGGAATGTGGGTAGAATTTTAACTATTAGACAAGGCAGTGGGGGGAAGGGTAACACAGAGTTAAAAGGATGGATAAAGATGCAGAAATGGGTAATGCTCAGGCATGGACACCTCTGTAAATCAGTATTCCTCTTTTAGACATAAGAACACTGACATTTCCAAGGTGAAATGACTTGCCAAAGGTCCCTTGAGCCCAGGACAGTGTGACGGCGGGGCTACTGCTTCTCTACGCCTGGCTGCCTCCCACTGGTCTCCCAGATTTTTCCTGGGAGAATATGCTGGGAGAACATGCTGCCCGGAGCAATAACCCCCAAACCTGGCCTCATCAGGAATATTGTGCTTCCATCAGGTCTCTAAGGTCCCAAGATGCTCACTGGTCTAGGAGTGAGGGGACCAGTCCCATATTTGTCTTTAACTTGCCATGTAGCCTTGGAAAAAGCATCTAAAAGCTGTGCGATTTTGTTGGCTCATCTATTGAATGAACACTCTGGAGATCCCAAGCTCAGTCCTTCCTGAAGGTTCTGAATGCTTTCCCTCGGTCACGGCAGATGGATAACCCAGCCACCCCTGCAAAGTAGGCTTATTTGCTTATAGGCAAATTTCCATTGAGATGCCCTTGGGCTAGTGACGTTCTCCCTAAATTCTCTCGCCCCCTGCCCCTCACAGAGGCCCAGCCACTGCACCTGCGTGATCCTCATCTGATCACCCCTGATATCCCGACCCTTTAAGCCCAGAGCCGTGTCCTTCGTATGATAAACACATACAAAACTGTTGGAGCCAGAAACCCTACCCGGGACTGGGATGCAGAGGCTGAGTCTCTGAGGCAGGACTTTTCTCATTCTTACTTAACGACAAACAAAGGTCCCAAACGGAGAGAAGGATAGGAAATGAATTTGAAACTTTCTTATTCAGTGACATAGCTCTTAAATTACTTTAGATTTCTGTGGCCTTCCGGAAGCTCTCCCTGAACACCCAGGTTGGGCTAGGCATGTCCCTCGCCACTAAATCATGTGGAGCTTTATATGTATGTGATTCCAAATTATATTTTCAAAACATGCAGGGTATTTGTTAAACAAGATACAATGTTTTCAGAACCAGCCACAAAGCAGAGGTCAGCAGGGGCTGCAGCAACAGGACCAGCATCTGAGCACGTGAGGTTTGGGTCCTAGTTTCCTGGACACGGCAGAAGGAACGCTCCAGAACTGAGCTGTGAGGATTCCAACAGGCGTGGACTACTTCCAGGATGGCTTACTCTAGGCATTTGGAAGCCCTAAACACTAGAGCCATAAATTGAATAGTAGTTAAAATTTGCTGACTACTTATGTAGCAGAGCTCGTGCTAAGCATTTGATTTGCATTATTCCTGAAATCCACACAGCACAACAGCTATTTTAAGATGGTAACTACTACTGTCCCTGTTTTCCAGTTGAGGAAAATAAGGCTTAGTCACGCAGCTAGTAAGTGGTAGAGCCTGGATTTGAACCCAGCAGGGAGACCGATTCCCGAGTTGAAAATCTCCACCACTCTCTTCTGACTGTTTGCAATTAGCTCTGAGGCTGGTGTCTCAGACATCATAGTGGCAGCTCTGGTAAGAGCATCAGCAACAGAAATCTTCAAATTTGAGAACTGGATGGAACCTGAGAAAATGTCTAATGTAACTTCCGCCTTTTACAAAGGTGAAACCTAGGTCTCCATGGGGCAAGGAACCTGACCAAGAAGGGATCCCTGATCACTAGCCTTTCCAGCCAGTTTCCAAGCCCTGAAGAAAGGGTCTTCTGCTGACCAGCACTCCACTGAGCTAGACAGGAAGATAAGACTCTGCTCCAGGATAAAGGCCTGGGGGGGGGGGGGGGGATGTACGTAGCTGGAGCCCTGGACAATTCCAGCCAGTGTGGTGTGGCTGTGTGCAGATGGGGCTGACCAGACACCCCAGGCTCGGGGCAGCTTGTCATGGCAGCCCATCTACTAGCCCTGGACCCGCAATGAGCTTCAAACAAGTGTTGTTGGGACAGTTAAGTGAGAATGCGCAGATAAAGCACCTGGCACTGTGTCAGGCACACAGTAGGGGCTCGCTGAATGCTGTGCCCCCTCCTCTCTTTTCTTAGACTCCTAGGAGAGAGAAGCAAAGAGCTCTGGCCTCTTGGAATCCTTTGGGAATCCATCTGGGGTGATCTGCAGTTTTGTGTAGGAAAAGGGAATGGTAGACAGTAACGTCTGAGCAATGTCTCAGCTCATAATCTTTGCCCAACCCTAAGTGAGGAACTCCACATCCATCGTTCAGTTGATCTTGGCATCTTTCAGCAATCTCCTCTGGGTCCCTGGTAGCTGCAGCCGACACAGTAGATGAGGCAGGGTCGTCCCTCTCTCCACTCCCTCCACACCCTGTTTCCTGCCAGGAGATAGTATCCTGTCCATTTTATGGATAAGAAACTGAGGCTTAGACAGGTGAAAGGATCTGCCTGAGGTCACGTAAGGAAGGAGCGATGGAGCTGAGATTTGAACCCAGAATCTGTTGGACTCTAGGGTCCAAGATCTTTCTGTGACACCTAGCTGCCTCCCAGGAGTGCCACAGGCATTGAAAATATATTAAAACAAATCCCTGAGTTTCTTATCCCCACAGTCCCCTGGCCTCTGGGACCTCATGGTGGTCAGATGGTGGGGAAGGAGACCAGGATTTGCGCTGAACGTTGTCCCCAGTCAAGCAGTATCTGAGGATCCGTGAGAAGTGGGGCTGTTAATGTCAAGGTCCTGGGCCAAGGCTTGCAGACCTGTCCTGCCTAGGACTGGTAAAACGGCACCCAGTCTCTTCCCTGCCAGGAGGATGTACAATGCAGCTGGACAAATGGGTCGAAGCCTCTTCCCATGTTCTAGGCTCTGAATGCCAACCCAGCTTCATCACCTGAGATCTTCACCCAGAGATCCTATTCCTCAGTATTCAGCCAGCCTGATGCCTCTGGGGACTGGGCCAGATGTCGAGATCCCACAAAGACAAGTTATTCATGGGGAGCTATCTCTGCGATGCAGACTTTCCTACTGAATCAGGAAAGACCAACCAAGTCTTGAGAGTGGACTCATTGTGCACCCTGGGGTCCACCATTATCCTCCCGCTGATCTAATCACTAGCCAGCATAAGGGGTAGGAACTGTAGCCTCACCTGTCACCAGAACCTGGGCTCCAACGGCAGAACTTAAAGGTTTAACTGTCAGGTTACTTAAAATCCTTCTACCACTCACAGTAGTATTTGAGCATAAAAACCAAACAAACCAAACCCATCATATTCTTTTTCCTAACTGCATCCAGTGTCTTTATTCCAACAACCAACTTTCAAACAGCTGGATAGGAGGCCTGCACAGTCCACCGCGGTGCAACACGTTTCCCCCAACTTCACATGGACCCGTTTCATGACTGTCCCGCTGGTGAGATTGGGCTTATCTCAGCCGAAGTGCAGGCAGGAGGGACCCAGGGATATTATGCTTTCTAATCCCTGATGTCAGCTCACCTCTTCACCAGACCTTGACAGTGCTCTCAGCTCTCAGGCGGCTCCCAGAGCACGGCAGCACCCTCGTGTGATGCCCTGGCTCCCAACTCCCTAAAGCCACCAGGACACGAGCCCTGAGAGTTTTATCACCTGCCAGCAGCTGATTCCTTTTGGCTTGCAGAAAGCACTCTCTCCCTGATGATGGACCCCCAGGTCTGCACAGCATCGCTGCTGGGGGTGGGGGTGGGGGGCAGTGAGTGAATACGTGAGCACCCTCGCTGGATGCCCACAGTCGCACAAACACCAACGGTCATGGGAACGGGAAGAGCTGCCCAACATGTACACTCAGACAATGTCGTCCCCACCTCCCACCTGTGAATTTGTCTCTGCCTTCTGTGCCTAGAGATCCCTCCAGGAGTAGGGTCCTGGCACCTGGTGCCCCGGAGAGGTTCCGCGGCCCCTGAGGCCGCAGCCCACTCTGGGTCCCTCCTCTGCCAGCTCACGGGTATTCACACCAATCCTCCCGCCGGTTTCTTACTCCTTTGGTTACAGGAACCTGAACCCACTCCTCATGGGGAGGGGGGTCCGGGCCAAGGGGGGCAGGAGGCACACCCCAACCCAGCACCGAGCACCCCCAAACCCAGGCAGGGGAACAAAAGGAAGAAGGAGGTGGCTTACCTTTCGAGGGTCGTCTTTGTTTGGTTTGCAGAGACGAGAAGGTGCCCATGACGGCCCCCATGGCAGCGAAGACTTGTGTGCGACTTGGGACCTCGGGCCCTGCCCCTCCCCTCCACTGGAAGGAAATCAGTGTGGCTCTTCTACTCCGAATTGGAGGAGGTAAAAAAAAAGCCCCCCGCAGCTCGCCGCAGCTTGGTATTCAGCGAGCGTGGGGCTGGGGCGCTGGGAGCCTTTTCTATCCTTCTTCAGCCCCGCACATGCACTGACTCACAGAGCTAGCCGTTCCTGGCGAGCCTTCGGACCCGGGCCCTGCCGCTTCCCTCGCCGAGGACCGAGAACGATGCCCCGAAGCCTGCCTGGCGCTGGACACCGGGCCGGTGTGCCCGCCCGGCCGAGGCTCCTGAGCCAGCGCCGCGTGCGCTGCGGGAGCCGCGCTTGCCCGCCCCTCCTGCCGCACGCTCGGCTCCCCTCCCGGCGCTCGGGCTGGGTCTCGGGGGGCCGAGTACCAATCATGAATGAACAGAGCGGGGACGACGTGGAGCGGAGCCGCGCGCGCCTGCCTGCCTGCCTGCCGCGCTCGAGGCGAGTCTGAGGCGCGCGGAGAGCGGCCGGCGGGTAACCCCGGGGGGGCGGGGCGGGGCCGGGGCGCACGAGGGGCGCGGGGTGCGGACGCCTGGCCGATGGGTGGGGCTCAGGGGGCAGCAGACTGCTTCTCGGGAGAACACGTGTGTGTGTGTGTGTGTGTGTGTGTGTGTGTGTGTGTGTGTGTCCCTGCGTGGGGTGCGTTGTTTCATTTGACTTCAAGGGAAATCTTTATGGGGTGGGGCAAAGTCTGCTCCACCCACGGGATGGGATGTCTTAGGAGGAAGGTGCCCTCCTGCTCCTCCGGCGCCAGGGCCACCTTTGAATGACAGGGAATTGGGAAGGGGAAAGGAGCCCTCGGCCCCTATGGACACTTCCTTACTCTCTTTTGTTTCTTCCCTCCCTCCCTCCTTCATCCTTCTCCCTCTTTGACCCCCAAGAACTTACAAGCTATCGTTAGAGGGCAGGACCCCAAACCCTATCTTGACTTCTCATGCAAAAAAACAAAGTTTGGGTCTACCCGTTTGGATTCTCCTCAGCCCCCCGGTGGTGCTGAAATGCAAGGTTTGCTCCCCCGAAGCCTGAGGAGGAGCTGCCCTTCCTGAGCTGCCTGGGTTCCCACTATAAGCAGTGTTTGCAGGTCATAGGGTTTCCCGACATATGGCCTCATGCACACAGTCACACAAACATATGTGCACAGGTTCCACAAGTCCACACAGATGTTGCTGTTGTACACACAGACTCATAGCCCATAACAGCCACAGGTGCATCCCTAGGACTCCACACAAGACCTAGACACACAAACACGCAGGTATGCAGACGCACACACGTTCAGTGCAAAAGAGCATCACAGTCACCCATGTTTACACTGACTCGAAGCCATACAGGCATACAGTCCTACCCCAAGGATACAGAGCTCCCCTTCGTTCCAGCCCATTAGCTGCCATTCTGAGGGACACAGGTGGTCTGCGACTTGGCCAGGGACCCTGACTGGTTTTATCCACCTATTCAGCACGTCATGCTTTCTCAAATCCCAGCACTTGTCCTATCTGGTGCAACAGGGAAGGTGCGCTTAATAACACCCGTCCCTTTCGTTCGCATGGCCTGTTGCTATATAGCTCACATCACCCCACACCCTGTGACTGTTAGTCTGGTCGTGTCTAATCATCACCACAGAGAGAAACTGAGGCTTACCGAGGACAAGAAATTTGCCTGAAGTTACCTAGCCAGGATAGGGCATTAGAACTTGGAGCCCAGGTCTCTGTCATCACTGTGTGATGGGGACACTCCTGTTGGCACATGAGGATACTGTGGGCCACTGAGCTGGGGAGCTCTCCTCTGGGTCCCACCAGATTTAAAGCCTCAGCTCTCCTAACTGCCAGTTCAGGGCTTATCTGTGTCCATGAGGCCTGGAATCCCGGATGATGGAGCAGGACAGGTAGGGGCTGGCCCTGCCTCCCTCCTGCCCTCCCTGCTAGGGAAGAAAAGTGGGGGTGGAGCTGAAGCCTGGGGTCACAACAGGACCCACTAGGATGGCCAGGACTTAAGGAACAGAGGGATCCTTGCTGGGGAGACGGTGATGGTATAGCCCCCAGTTTTCTCAAAAATCTCTGGACGGAGCACCAAGCCATTTCACCTTCGGGCCTCTGCTCAGCTCCACACTACCTGAGTGACCAGGACCGGCACTTGAGCGTTTACAAAAGGCTAGGATGCCATTCTCTGATTTCCTTCACCCCCCCCCAAGGCCCTCTGAAGAAGCAGATGAATTGCTCCATTGCACAGATAGAAATAGTAAGGTCATCTAGAGGAGTTCACAACTGGCTGTATCTGAGCAGTGGGAATAAAATGAAGTCACCGAGACAAAGTTCAAACTGCTGAGCAGGAATTATGAGGCCCTTTAGTGGTCTGGCTTCATTGCCCAAGGCCCCTGCTCTCTTTGGGGCTCTAGCCACACAGACCCTCACTAGTCCCCAGTGTGCCCTCAGTGGTTGTGCTTCAGGGCTGTCCCTCTGCCTAGAATGTCCCTCAACCCTTTCTCCATCTGACAAACTGAGCTCACCCTTGAAGATCTACTTCAGGTGTCAGTTTCTCCAGGAATCCCTCTCTGGGCCCCAGTGGTATCCCCCTTGGGGTTCCTACGGCACTTGGGGACTCTTTCCCTCAGAGCACTCACTACCTTGGTTCTCATTGTCCCCTTCCCTGTCTGTCTCTCCCTCTGGACTGCAAGGTCTTTAAGAGCAGGGACTGCTCCTGATTTAGCTCTACACGGTCTGCCTAACCCTTGGTTTCTGACAGGGGTGCAGTCAGTCTATGTTCAATAAATGAATGAAGGAAAGAATGAACTAATAATTTTCTTTGCTCAGTGACCCAATTAGTAAGTAACACCTGATGATTACCAGATCATCCTTGCCTTTCAAAGGAAGAAGCACACTCTCCCAAGTGAAGATTCATTCATTCAACAAATATTTGTTCATTCGTACACCTACCATGTACCAGATATTTATTATACATGCATAAAAGTTCATTTATTCCTGATGATGCCCTGTGTGGTAGGTATTATCTACAGATAAATACACACACACACACACAGTACAATGCAGCAGACATCACCCATGAGATGCTCACAAAGAATGTGTCTAAGTAGGAATACACGACAAGTACGAGGGACAAGAGAAGAAGAAAACAACAGCCTGGCTCCCTGCCTCTTGGAGACTTGCAAGAGAGAACTACATGGAGAGAGAGGGAGCCTCCCATCACTCACCTGGCTGTAGGAACCATTTTTCCTTCTGTCCTGATATAGTGTACTCGCTTAGGTGATCTTGCCAGTCCCAACCGACATGGATTTCAATGGCTGTGACTCCCTCTACCCTGGAAGGTGAGCCAGCTCATGCAGTCTCTGGCTCTGACTGCTCACTCATTCACCCTGTTGTGGGTGAAATGTTTGTGTACTTCCCACATTCATATGTTGGAGGCCTAACCTCCAGAGTGGCTATATTTGGAGATGGAGCTCTTAAGAAAGTAATTAAGGTTTAAACGAGGTCATAAGTGTGGGGCCCTGACCCCATGAGATTAGTGTCCTCAATGATCTTATAAGAACAGATATCAGAGGGCCCCCACTCCCACCACCACTGTGTGATCAGCAAAAGACCATGTGCACACACAGCATGGAGAAGGCAGCCATCTACAACCCCAGGGGAGAGCTTTCCCCAGACGCCAACCCTGCTGGCACCTCACCTTGATCTTGGATTTCTAGTCTCCAGAAGTGTGAGAAAATAAATTTCTGTTGTTTAAGCCACCCAGTCTGTGGCATCTTGTTATAGCAGCCTGAGCAGTTACATACACACTTACAGGGCCTGTGCATGCCCTCAGAAGTCTCTGGAGGCAAGGCCTTGCCTTTCCTCTGACATGAGCACCCATATAGGACTCCTTAGGGTACCCCTGGGAGGGTGCTTACGGGGGGAAAGGGTGAGACTGTCAGAGACCCGCAGAGATCCTGTTGAAGCAGACACGTGCTTGTCTGTTTACGAAACACACAAGCTGTGTTCCTTGCTTCCCTCTCTCCTCACTGCTCCCTCAGCCATGTCTCTTCCCATCCTTGCGGACAAGGGCAGTTCGCTGAGTTCCCACCACACAGTCAGCAGTGTCAGATTAAGAGCATGAATCTGGGGGGCTGCTAGATCTGGGTTCAAATCCCGATTTTGTCCCTTATTAGCTGTGTGACTTCAGGCCTGATGAGTCCTTCCTCTGAACTCTACGTTCCCCTTCTGTGGACTGCATTAGTACCTGCCTTGCAGTACTGCCATGAAGAGTGGGGAGGTCATGCGTGCGAGGTCCTGAGTAGGCGTCTGGCACTTAGTGTGGCCAGTTAGGGAGAGTGGACTGCTGAGGGCCAGACATCGTGCCGGGCTAGAGCCGTGTGAAAATGAGTAACTCACAGCCTTCCCCTTGGCTTCCATCTTGCTCTTCATCTATTTCAGAGGAAATCTATTCTCAGGGTCCCCATCTGGTATTAAAAGACTCAGATTAGTCAAGGAAGGGAAAGTGGTTGGCACCTGATCATGTGCAATTCAGCACTCTGCTAGCTGCTGTCTTGTACCATTTCCCAAATGTTCCACATGCATGTCTGGCCTCCTCGAATAGACTGTGAGCTGTTAGAAAGCAAAGCATACACTCTCTTCCCCCGTCCCCCTCCAGCACAGCTCAGCCTGGCCCAGGATGTCCTAAGTGTTCCACAGATACTCACACTGAGGTCATTCAGGGCAGGGAAAGGGCCCCATCCTCTAGACCTGGGATCAAATCCCACGTGCTTCCTACATGTGAATTTGGCCTGGGCCGCTTCATCTGTAAAACGTGAACAGGTCCCCTTCAAGGGTGTTGGTGTGAGGATTGAGTTAGATAAAGTAAAGGGAAAGTGTTTTAACTCTCTGTAAAGCACTCTGCAAATGTCATTTATTATTATTTGCTCTGGGGCTCATTTAGTTATTCATTCATTCATTCAACATATATTTTATTAAGCACCGTCTACCTGCCAGGCACTATTTTAAATACATGGATCAGTAACGAACAAGAAGAGGCAAGAGTCCCTGCCCCTCAGGAAGCTGGTGATCTAGGGCTGAAGACAACCAGATGCTCTCATCATTACAAACTGCAATCGGGAGGGGGCAGGTTAGTATGGGATAAGGTGGTGGGGGATGCTTAGAGAAGCCAGGTAGGATAATTGTTTGCAAACTACTGGTGATGTCTTGAGGAGGAGGAGGAGGAGGAGAGGGTGGGGGAGGGGGAAGGGGAGGGGGAGGGGAGGGGGAGGGGAGGGGAGGGGAAGGGGGGGGAAGGGAGGGGGCGGGGGGGGGGGGGAGCGGGAGCTCTCCAGAGGGCAGGGAAGTAGATAGAGTTTCAGGCTTCACATGTGGTGCTTGTTTTGTGACCTTGAGCATGTTCTTTGACCTTTGAAAGTCTCACTCTCTGCACATCTGCAAGAGGAACCATCCCACCAATGTCAGTGGCAAGGTGAGGCTGAAAGAGGTCATGATTGCAGAAGCACCCGGCACAGGGTTTCCCTAGCTGGAACACAGTCCTGGCTCAGAAAATGCTAACTCCATTCCTCAGTTTCCCCTTTGGGTCTCCTTTGCAAGCACCTTCTTCCCCATCTTCCCAGGAGCAAGAAAAGACCTTGGAATAGGACTTGGGCCTAGGAAGAGCCTCTCCTGGGCCATGTCCTCATGTATCAAGCGTGGCCTCATCTGTCGAGGCTGATCACGCCCCTTGAGGGAGTGGGGCTGATGGGGGCTGCAGGGAATGCAGGGGAAGCCAGGACACAGGCTCTGCCCTTTGTGTCCTGACCGCTGCACTGCCTCAAGTGTTCCCCTTTCATGCTCCAGCGTTGGAACAGTCTCCACCAGGCGCTGAGACGAGTTCAGACAGAGTGCAGCCACCCACGCAGCCCAGACATTGGCAGCAAAGCCCTTCTGAATTACCCAGATCCAGGGAGGTGGGAATGACATTCCAGAGCACCTCAACTTGCATTATCTGAAACATTACGTGTTGTGGAGGCCAGAGAAGCCATGGGTGCCACGCTAGACCCGGCACAAGGCAGGGGCTTCATGAAATTGATCAAATGGCTCTCGGAGGTGGATGGAAGGATGGCTGGAAGGAGGAAGGGTTGGAGACGTGGAATCAAATATGTTCAGACATTTAAGTATCCGATGAAACCTGTGAAACTGCTTCCCCAAAATAACTGTGCCTGCCTGCACTCACACTTTGCATAAAGTTTTATGGCATTCATGACTCTCCCCACTGAAGCACATCTCTGGACACCTGGTTAAGAAACTCTTTCCTAAGGTGGAAAATTATATGAAGAGATTTGATCCAGTCATTTCTTAGCTGTGTGACTTTAAGTTCTCTGAGCCTCAGTTTCAACTTCTGTAAAATGGGGGTAATAATTATGCCAATTTCTTAGGGTTGCTATGAGGGTTAAATGAGAAGAAGCATTCAGGTGCCTTAGCATAGTAGTGCCTGGCAGGTTGCAAGGCTCCAGGAAGGATGCTGGTCATCGTTAACATCATCATTAACCTTCATTCAGTCACAATTTGATGAGTGCATTTCGTGACTGCCTCCTGTTTATCACACCCTGAGTGGGTCTCTGGGGTTGCAGAAGTTTATGCCCACTGGCTTGGAGAGCCACAGACCAAGGGGCAAAGGGCAGATAAACAACTCCCTATAACATCCCAGACTTCATCAAGAAACAGTGGGAATGACCTCTCTAGCTCTGCCAGTGAAAAAACTGGCCCTTGACCCTGGCCAGGCTGGCCTGTCCCACCCAAAGTCCCTACCCAAAAGTTTGGACTCAGCAAGAGCAGGGACTTAGGGCAGCTTAGGAGGGCAAAATTCAGGGTGGAGGAAGGGTGGAGAAATTAAGGGTGGAACTGGGTAGAAAGGGATGGAGCTAGAGGGGGTGGGGGTGAAAGCAAGGGGCAGAGCAAGGCTGAAGTGGGGCAGGGGCGCCCTGGATAATTGCCATAGTGGTGTGGCAGGGTGGACAGGTGATGCTGAAATGGCTGGGGCAATGGGGACAGAAACCATGGGCAGAATTTCTTACCTTTTTAAAGTGTGTGCAAAATATGGATCCATAATTCTGGGTAAATGTCCAGGAGTCAATTGCGTCCACTGCCCTTCTTTATTCTCCTTAGGTTATATACCAATTACAGTAACAACGGCAGGCACCATCTATGCCATTCTTACTATGTGCCAGTCACATACCTAGTCCCACTTAATGATTTCGATACCCCATAAGGTAGGTACTCTCATTATGCCCCATTTTATATATGAGGCAACCAAAGCACAGAGAGACTAAGTGACCTGATCAATGTCACACAGCAAGGAAGTAGTAGACTGGCCTTGAACTCAGGTGATCTGACCCCAGAGCTCACACTCCCTGTCTAGCCCCAAGTCCTCCAGCTGCTGTTGCAACTGATTTCTTCTAGCACTGTTTCTCTGGGGATTCATAGGAATGGTGTAGCATCTTAGAGCTGAGGGACAGATACGGAGGGGAGTCTGGCCCTCTGACTGGCAGGTGCTGCTCTCACCCATACCCTTAGGGCCTGGGAGCTGCAGCCGTGGCCACCAGCCTTCAGGGATGCACACTGGGTCTGTTTTCCCTCCAGGGCTTCTACAGACTGGAGACCCTGGAGGAAGTGAGCTGGGAGGGGAGGAGGGAGCAGCTACCAAGCTGCGTGATGATTAGTAATAATGCCAGCGATGAACGCTCCTGGCCCTACACAGCTGGCTGAACCTGTCAGCACCGGCTCCCAGCTTCCCAGCACTGCTGCAGCAACTGGAGCCTGAAGAGAGAGGAAGGAACGTGGAAAAGAATCGTGGCTGCTGTTACGCGGAGGGCTGACTCTGGGACAAGGCTGCAGAATTGAGGCAACTTAAAACTACAAGATATTGGGAGGTATTTCTTGTGTTTTGTCCTGTGACCACATCCCCTCCTCCACATTGAGACCTGTGGCATTTACTGCCTGGGGCAAAGATGACACAGAATCAATGGAGTCACCTTCTTGGATTTTAACTTACAAAGGCTCTGGCTTAAGATGAAAGGCCAGTTGGAGAGCGGATAGAAGAGTGTGTCTTTGACCCACCTCCAGTGGAACATTCAGCTCTAAAACCCCAGACTGTGGTGGCATCTGGGGGCAGAGGATGCCTCGCCTCTTTCCTAAGTAGAGCGGATTGTGGGGGGATGGAAGGGTGAGAGGACATGGCCCTGAGACCCACTTCCAGCCCCACCAGCCCTCTATGTGGAGTGTTGCACACGTGCATCTTTTCTGGGAGCGAGGTCCTGACCCGTCTCTTCCTGTCGAGTCTGGCAAGGAGAAGACTCTTCCCCCTGCGATCAAGAGGGGTGAGGCCCAGAAAGCCCCAGAGAACCAGCAAACCTAGGCTCTAGGCTGGGGGGCCCACCTCTGACCTGGATGGTGCTGTGACCACAGAATGTACGGGAATCAGGACCTCTGGAGGCTGCCTGCCTGGACAGGCTGCACACTGATGGGTGAGCCCACTCCCCAGCTCAGTGCTTCATAACCCCCGGGGCAACCCTACGGGGGATGGGGCACCCTGAGTTTATTGAGATTTCATTTCTTCCCCCCAAGAATGGGAACGTGAATAGAAATTAAGTTCAAAATTTAAGAAATAAACAGAATAACATTTCTAGCACACCAGAGGATGTTGCCTGAAATTCTTAACTCCTCAAAACTCGATCCTTGCAATACCTCGATGGCTCTGCTCTCCTCTCCATTTCACAGATGAACAAACTGAGGATCAGAGAGGTGATGTGATTTGCCTAAGGCCACAGAGGTGGGTGGAGTGAGCTGTAGCATCAGGGTTTGAACCCAGTTCTATCTGTCATCAAAACTCATGCTTTCACCCACCAAGGAAAGAAAGCAGAGGAATGGGTAAGGGAAGAGAAGGAAGTTAGAGGAAACAGAGGACAAGTGGGGTGATGGGGACCACTTGTCCTCCCTCCTATGGTGACTATCCCGGGTCAGAGGAGAGTATCTGCAAAGAGCCTTGTCTTTACTTAGAGGACACCACGGGGCATGTGCACTTGAAGCTGGTACCCAGGTGACCTGGCCTGCAGGTGGCCAGGGAGAGGGGAAGGTAGACGCAGCACGTCCAAGAGCAGGGACCCACCCTTTCTCCCAAGCACCCCTGGGAGCCCCCTTCCGGAGCAGCCAGGCTGGCCCTCTCCTCCCCCTGTATTGAAGCTCCCTTCCCCGGGCTGCCACGAGACACTGGCGTGACAACATCGGCTTTTCAAGATGATTTCTGTTTCTGTTGTCCCTTCTTGCACTGGGCTGGCCCTAGTGACTGAGGGGGTTGGGTGCTCCAGCTAGTACTGGGGGAGCTAATTGACAACCCAGGGCTCTCTTTCTCTGGGCTGGCATTTGCATGGTACATTAGTATTTGTGCCCGCAGCTCAGGGCCGTTCTGGATGGAGGATGCCGTGCAGATGAGCGGTGCGCCATAAGGACCTGATGCAGTTTGCTAAAATCTAGGCCGCTAAGAGGAAGCTGAGGAAGTCTGCAGACGACGCCAGGGCTCCTCGCCTGCTTCCCACACTGCCAGACCCGGAGTCTGCTGTCTACCATGTATGAGCTCCCAGCCAGTCCCTCCAATGATTTGGCCGGCATCCACTGAGGCCCTGCTCTGCCACGCCTGTCTCATGATGGTGCCAGAGATGCAGAGAGAGGTGAAGTGGCTCACTCCTGGCCCTAAGGAAGCTCACTCTCACGGTGGGGCCCCTATGGGCAGAGCAACAATGCCTCACCAACCTCATTTATGGATTTCCTGAACCTACAGCTGGACGGACTTTGGAGAACGCAGGTCCTGCCACCATGGGTGACTTGATGTGATAAAAACCTGCGATAGATGACTGAAGTGAGCGACAGTCATCCAGAAGCAATCAGATCTTCCTGAAGATCTCCAGGGTTGGAAACTTCCTGGCGTCTGTATGCAGCTTGATCTAGCATTTTACCATTTACCCAGAGCTAGACTCGCCCATGTCTCGCCGATGTCTGCTAGTGTCTCACTGATGTCTGCTAAACTGAAGAGTTTTAACTCATAGTTCTCCCAGAAGCAGAGAACTGGGGCGAGAGAACCTGAGTTGAAGGAAAGAGCAAGGCCCAAGCCCTACAGAAGGAATGAGCTGGGAGCTCCAGGCACAGAGAGGAGGGAGGGGGAGAGGTTCCAGAGGAGGCCAGGGGGCCCGTTTGTGCAGGGTCTGTGGTCCTTGGCGCAGTTTGGATTTCATGCTGAGAGCAATGAGGGGCCATGGGAGATTTTTTTTTTCACTTTTTATTTTGAAAAGATGATAGACTCACAAGAAGCTGCAAAAATAGTACAGAAGAGTCCTGTGTACCTTTTATCCAGTGCCTCCCAATGGTAATAGATGCCGTTACCGTAGTTGTACAATTGACAAGTATAATTGTCATTTGTGGATTGACACTGGTGAAAGCCACAGACCTTGTTCAGATTTCACCAGTCTTACATGCACTCATTTGTGTGTGTGTGCACATGTGCCTGTGTGTGTACATGCCTATTTCTATACTATTCTATCACATGTGTGTACATTGGTGTAACTACCAACACAGTCAAGATCCCCAACTGTTCTATCACAACAAAGGAACTAACTCCCTTGAGCTCACCCTTTATAACTGCCCCATCGCCCTGCACCCTTGTCATCAGGGAAGAATTTTAAGGACGGGAGGAGGGAAAGGATCTGAGCACTGTCAGCTGGGTCAAGGACATAGCCTCTCCCCTCTGGATGCCCTAGAGTCCTCTCAACAAAGCAGGTTCACCATGAATATAGATTGCCTTAAATGCCCACACTTTCCAGTTGAGAAGCAAGATTAGAAAGGTTAAGCAACTTAAACAAGGTCACACAGCCTTCTCATGGCTTACTGGCTGTCTCTATTTAGATGAGTCCAACAGCTTTCTGCAGAGCTTGGTGTGTTGATCATGTGTCCTGGAGAAGAGGCCAGGAAGCTATGCAGAACCTGGCCCTACCACATCAAGGCCTCATCCCTTAATCTCTTTTTTTTTTTATATAAATTTATTTATTTATTTTTGGCTGTGTTTGGTCTTCATTGCTGCATGTGGGCTTTCTCTAGTTGCAGCGAGCAGGGGCCACTCTTTGTTGCCATGCGCGGGCTTCTCACTGTGGTGGCCTCTCCCGCCGTGGAGCACGGGCTCCAGGCGCGTGGGCTTCAGTAGTTGTGGCACGTAAGCTCAGTAGTTGTGGCTCACAGGCTCTAGAGTGCAGACTCAGCAGTTGTGGCGCACGGGCTTAGTTGCTCCGTGGCATGTGGGATCCTCCCGGACCAGGGCCCAAACCCGTGTCCCCTGCATCGGCAGGCGGACTCCCAACCACTGCACCACCAGGGAAGTCCCCCTTAATCTCTTTGTACTTCCCTATCCCCATGGGTGAAGTGGCTTCTCACCTACCTCAAATAGTCACAGTGAAGAATTGATTAGAAAATACTTGCAAAGTGCCAAGCGTAAGGAAAAAGACATTTTTGTTCCCCAAATGCCGGCAATGACCCAAAAGTACTGGAGAGAAATTGCTGTCCCTCCTTACCCCTTCCACTCCTGTCCCAGTGGGGAAGGTAGAGATCATCTCAGTGGGAGAATGGCCAATGGCCCTCAGATCTGTAGCTCAGCCCCTTCTTATAGCTGCCTCAGCTCATGGTCCCCGCACGTGTCACACATCCCAGGACCCGCCCGCACGGCTATGGGATGAGGGGGACATACAGGAGACCCCCAGCTCTCCAGTTGCTCTGCTTGGAACCCTAGGCTAAGTGTACTTCGGGACTAGAAGTTTTGGCTTCAGGTCCCCTCCTCCGATGCAGCTCCCAGCAGTAATAAAGGGGGTACCTTCATCCACATTCAACATCTCCACCTATTTCTCAAGTGGTCCACAGGAAAGGAGTGGAACTGATGATTACCTTTAAATTCCAAAACCAAGCACAGTTCTGGGCCCGGAATCCCTGCCCTAAATACTGCCACAGTTTTGTTTGGAGTGATTTGCTCAGAACTGCTCAGAGATGTGGCGGTGTGTTTGGGAGTGGGGAGGGCAGGGGATAAAAAGAAAGGTCAAGGAAGGTGGAGGAAAAAAGAGAGAGGTTGGAGTTGGGCAGCTCCGGGGGCTTCACAGGGCGCTGAGGGAGATTGGAAGGGTCAGCCCCTGCCCTGGGGTCTCCCTGCATGAGGCCATTAGCCCAGGTCAGCACCCCCCAAGTCTACCCTGGCCCAGCGTCTGGCAGCCACCAGACAATCTCGTTCCTTCTCTGCCCATGACGGCGAAATCTTGATTTCCGGTAGCATGGCTTCTCCTTTCTCAAGGGGAATTTCTGGCAGCCGTCTTCCATCTTTTGGTGTAAGTGCCGAGGTAACGGATGGACTCTTGTTCTCCCTCCCTGTTCCTTTAGCGCTAGTAGCCTCCCAGGCTGCTCAACCACCACTAAGGGGCCATCGGGTCATCCTCCCCGCCTGGCTAGCCTCCTGCCCTCCAGCCTCCAGGGGAGCAGGCGCATCCTTCCTCTCCAACACTAGTGAAATCCTCCCTCTGTTCTGTGCCCAGCTGGGCTCGGGGTCAGCATTTTCACCCACTCAGCTCTGCCCTGTGGTCTAGCTTGTTAATCACACCACACACCGCATCACAGACAGGCCCAGCTCAGCCCACAGGCCTGGCCTTTCTGAGCCATCACCTCCTGGAGACTTAAAAAGTCCTCTCTGGGCTATAGGGACTGTTGGTGTGTGAATTCTCTCCCTCTTCAGGTCCTCGGTAGGCCAGGCATCTGCTCACACTGATGCCCCTCCTCCAACACACATACGCAGGACCCCCTGCCCAGGTCTCAGTTCCATCTGGCTGAATACTAGTCCTCATTCCTGGCTTCACTCATGTCACATCTCCTCCAGGAAACCCTCCTAGACTTTACCACATCACCTCCCTCTGTATTCAGGGAGCTCTGATACATGCAGTGACTCCTTGCTTCTCTGAGCCCCGGAACAGCCAGCACTGGGCGTGGTTTCTTGTATGTGCATAAAATGAATCATGAATGGACAAACTGATGAATGGGTAAATGGGTGAATGGGTGAATGAATGAAAGAGTGTGCACTTATATATCTATCTTCCTCCTCCCAACTCTTAACCGTATGTTATTTGGTTTTGCTTTTTAACTGCTTCACAGAGAAAGATGATGGAAAACCTTGAAGGAAGGGACCTTTTCCTAAATGTTATTCATTCATCGCCCAGGCACATTCAGTAAGCCTCATACTCTGCACGAGGCGGGAGGCCATAGAAGAACTAGTAAAGTAGGCTTCTGCCCTTAAGAAGCTCTGTCCAATGTCATGGCTCCTGACTTCTTGGGACCCTCTTAAAAATGTTATAGAATCTGTGGTCCTCTCCTGAGAAACATACACACACACACACACACACACTCAGGTAAAACATGGGTCAATTTCAAGAACTCCTGAAATCCCTGGCCACAGTTTAAAAGCCCCTGGCCTGGTGAGAAAGAGAAACACATTAATAGACAATTTTAATATCTTTTGCTAAGGGCTATGCCAGGAGGCATGGCCAGCTTCTAATTGGGGGTCAGATAAGATAGAGTGATTAACCACTTTGAGTGGGATGATGTGTCTCAGGGAGGCTGGAATCAAGGAAGAGATCTGAGGAGGGCTGGATCTTGAGCAGAGAGTAGAAATTTACCAGGCAGGCAAAGAGAGAGGAGGAAGAAGGTGAACCAGCATGTGCAATATACAGAAGCCTTTAGTGATTGCCAGGAGCTGAGGAGGGAAGAATGGGGAGCAGCTGCTAAAGCACTGGAGTTTCTTTCCGGGGTGATGAAAAGGCTCTGTGATTAGATAGGGGTGATGGTTGCACAACTTTGTGAATAAGCTAAAAATCCCTGAATCGTATACTTTAAAGGGGTTAATTTTACGGTATGTGAATTGTGGTGGTTAATTTTATGCGCCAAATTGGCAAAGTCATGGTGCCCAGTTGTTTGGTCAAACACCAGTCTAGATGTTGCTGTGAAGGCGTTTTTTAGATGAGATTAACATTTAAATCAGTAAACTTTGAGTAAAGCAGATTACCCCCTGTATTGTGGGTGGGCCTCATCCAATCAGTGGAAGACCGTAAGAGAAGAAGACCAAAGTCCCTTGGGGAAGAGGGGGTTCTACCTCCAGACTGTCAAGCTGCCACATCCATGCTTCCCTAGGTCTCCAGCCTGCCAACCTACCCTGTGGACAGATTTCATACATACCAGCTCCCACAGACATGTGAAAATCTCTCTCTCTCTCTCCCTCATTCTCTCTCTCTCTCTCTCTCTCTCTCTCTCTCTCAATATAAACATATCCTATTGGTTCTGTTTCTCTGGAGACCTCTGACTAACACCTTAATTATAACTCAATTTTAAAATGTTCATTACATAATTGATGGTAAAACCATAAAACACAAGCGCACAAGCATGAAGCAGGATGGAGCACGCAGGATGTAGCAAGACAGCTCAGCACGACTGGCTCAGGCAACAGGAAATTGGTCGGGGCAACCTGGGGCAGGCACAGCCATGCATAGCCTTGATTATCATGCCAGGGCTCTATTGCAGGATAGTGAGGTGTTAGTTAGGATTATTTTTGGTTGTAAGCAACAGAAACTGACATTGGCTAACTTCAACAGAAGAAAGAAATTATGAGAAGAATATGGGGGCTCACACATCCAGAAAATGCTTAACAAACAAATCCAGGACCTGCCAGGAACCAGGGCATTTCCAGAAGTCTTGGCAACAGGAACTCATGAGTAGGGTTTCTTTAGGATAAATCAATTACCACTACTTTTTGTTCTAGCTTACTGTGCTCAGTCTCAGGAAAGAGGATCTGATTGGCCACACTTGAGTCCCTGTGCCCAACGCTTAAACAGAGAGGGCAAGGCAAGACCCCTTGTACAACTTTCCTGCCAGTTGGGTGGTATCTGGGAAGCATAGTCAGGATGCTGCTGCTGGGAAAACGACGACAAAGTGCTGGCAGGTGGACCAGCTGGAGTGCATGGTGCAGAGAACACTGGGACCCTTGCCCAGCCAATGAACATGAACAGGGGCCTGATGCTCACCGAACTGTATTGCTGAGTCTTCATTCCAGCCATGACAGTGTCCCTGTACCCCGGGCTGTGTCAGGACCACACACTCCCTCTTGCCAGGGAGCACAACTATTTAGCGGGAGGACTGGAGCTGCTCAGGGCTTCTAGCTGTGTGGCCTTGGTCAGGTCACTTAACCTCTCTGAAACTCAGGATCCTCATCTGTCTGGGGCAGGCCATTGTATACATCTTCTAGGCTTCCTAGGAGGAGACACATGGGACAAAGCCTGGTCCAGAGTCTGACAAATTCCAAGGGCTCTGTTCTTCTTTCCTTCAGGGACCGTCTCTAATCTTGACGATGATGCGGAGTCTAGCAGAAGGACGTAGGGGCCTTGTCAAGTTGATTTTCAATTAAATTGAGACTAGCTGTGATCTGAGGCTGGGCCTGGGGCCAAGGATGTGGGTCTTGGGACAGGAATCAGTTCTTTTATCTTTGGGTTCCCCGATTTCTCCACTGTCATGTGCCAGGCCCTGTCTAGAGGCTGCCTGCCTTCCTCTGAGGCTGTGTCTTCAGCAGTCCCCTCTCCCCAGCCCCTTCGGGAAGGGAACAGAGGCTCAGCCCCTGAGAGGTGGAGAGTGGGTCCTGTGGAGACTCAGACCTGCCCCAGCTGCTTCGCAGATTCCCGGAGGCGGTTTCCAGAATAGTCCCTGCAAATCCACACGACACTGAAGGTGGGCTGTGAGTGCGGGGTTGGGGGGGGATGCTGTTGCCCTACAAGTCTCAGCTCTGGGCCATCAGACACCCTCTTTGTTCAGACCCTGGGCTCAGGGCTGGGCTCTGTGTGCCTGAGTTTGGAATATGGAGGAAGAGGTGTGGTGAGAGAGGGGACAAAGCCACCTGCTGGAAGGAAGCGGGGATTCTTCTCTAGACCACCCAGGGCAGGATTTATGTAAGAGTGTGAAGAATCAGCTCTGACCCCCACTGGGTATGGTTGGAGATGGAGGGTAAATAGGCAAGAAGCTGAAAGGGGAGACAGAGCCAGAGAGATGGGCAGAGAATGGGATTGAGAGAAAGAGAGAGGATCAGAACGCTGAGAGAAGGTAGAGAGAGAGAGGAGACAGAGGCAGAGGGAGGAGACCAGCTGAGAGATTTTTTTTTTTTGCGGTACGCGGGCCTCTCACTGCTGTGGCCTCTCCCGTTGAGGAGCACAGGCTCCGGACGCGCAGGCTCAGCGGCCATGGCTCACGGGCCCAGCCGCTCCACGGCATGTGGGATCTTCCCGGACCGGGGCACGAACCCATGTCCCCTGCATCGGCAGGCGGACTCTCAACCACTGCGCCACCAGAGAAGCCCTGGCTGAGAGATTTGAGAGAGGAAGAGGGGAGGGAAAGAAGGAGGGGAGAGAGGGAGAGACAGCAAGGGAGACAGAAAGAGGAAAGGGGGAGAGAAACAGGTAGACAAAAACGGAACTGAGAGATGGAATGAAGGAAGGAGAGACAGAGGGGCGGGGAGGGACGAGAGAGTGAGTGAGTGAGCCTTGGAGGTGGAGATGGAGGGGAGTGACACTGACACCCTGTGACCTCCTGGTTCTTACCAGCCTCCCCCAAAGGTGTGTGGCGGAGGCGTGTGCTGGCTGGGGGTCGCCCACCAAGGCTCAAGGAGGGCACGCATGCCTGGTTAGCTTTCGCTCTCTGATAAATGACATCCTCTAAATGATCTATCAGAGCAGAGCTGAGTTCTACAAATGCCTCCACCCACCGCCGCCTCCTGGGGAAACGTACTATATACGTTATAAGGTGACTCACTCTGCTGCCACAACCCCTGGGAATCCGAGGCAGAAGGCTTGTCATTAATTCACCTTCCAAAGGCCACAGGGACAGTAGGGACAGGCCTAGAGGAGGTGAGTGTTTGTGCAAGGAGAGATTCAGATGAGTGAGTTTGTCAGTCCTATCCGGGTGGTGTTCATCCCAATGACCCGGCAGGGCAGTGGAGTGATGGCGGAAGAGTGCTGACCTGTCTGGGGATGGCTTGACGTCAGTGCTCCCCTGTTTCCTCTTTCAGGATCCATCTCCCTGAAGGACCAGAGACTTGTCTAAGAACTTACGTTTCTCTTGGAAGCAAAGAGATGAGGTGGAAAATGGCTGGTCTTTCTTCTGGTCACAACTCAACCCCCATTGCAAACTGTCTTAGTACCACCTACCTTTACTTCATTGCATTCCCAGGGGCATAATAGTACATTTATTGGTGAGGTATTCTCGTTATCATTAACATCTGTCATGCCCAGTCGACTGAAGGTTGGTGATGGGTTTGGGTCAGTGTTGTGTCCTTAGCATCATGGTACCCTCGCGAGAAGCATTTACAGAATGAACAAGCACAAATGTGCCATTTTGGAGTCTCGTGATGCTGAGACTTTAGTCCACAGAGGTATTTGAACAGTTGTTTTGCAAATAAAGAAGATGAAGCTCAGAGACATATAGGAACTGACCTGAGGGACAAAGCTAGAAAGAGGAAGATTGGGGCTTTACCTCAAGACCGTCTGATTCCAGAGTCATCGTAACCATCACTCTGGAACCTTGCAGCCCCACGCAAATCATCATTGACAGACACTTGCACGAGTTATACGGTGATTTGTACTCTCCCCTTGTATGCTAATTCCATAAAACAAGTTCGGTGTCTCTAAATAAAGAGAAGCAAGAGGGACTGTGGCAGATAGGAGACATGGTCTTAAAGTGGGGAGGCTGGCTCAGCCCATTTTAAGGGGGCTCAGAAGCTTACCTGGTGCAGATCTGAGCAATATCCCAGTGATAGTCACAAGAGAGCCCAATGGTTGCATGTCCTCCTGGGGAGGGGATTTTGGCTTTCATCCTTTTAGTCAGAAAGCTCCCAGACATGGATCACCCTAGATTATCCCCATCACAGCCCAGGTAGCTCGCGCTCTACAGTCACCTGTAATTTCTGGGCCTGGGAAGGTGTAGCTCCAAATAAATAGCCATCTCAAGAGCCTGCAAATGAGATCCCTCGTGGTCCAGATTTTCAAGCAGAAGACCCACTTTTGACCCCATTCATGCTTGGAGAGAAGATTAGAGTAGATAAAAGTGAAGAAAAGGCTATAATAGTGAAGAAAAGGCTATTTCTCCCATCTGATATTTTAAATTTAGAATTTAGGCTTAAGTCTGCTAAGAGACACAGGGAATCTAGTTATGACCTATTTGAAATACTGTAAGACTAGATAAAATTTCTCAGGACAAAGGGACTGGGACAATAGCAGCAAAATGTTTCTCCTGACAAGTATCCCACGTATATGGCTGTGAATGTCACCAGGGCTGTATTGGTGGAGAAAGGAATTGGTGGAGAGGGCTTTGCAAGTTATTACAGTGTTGGAGTTACAGTGTTGGTCTCCCTCTCCCTCTCTCTCGCCCTCCCACTGACGGACTTAGCCTTGGGCATTCTTCACTTTCATAACATACTAGATAAAATCTCCCATAACTCTGCCAGGATTCTGTGGACTTTTAAAATACCAATGCTCAAGTGGCAGCAAAAACAAATTCCATCAGAATCTTTGTAGGCTGTGGCTTTGGGCAGGGGGCATCATGCCTCAGAACACCAAGGTCACATATACCTGCTTCTGGGCTCTGCCATCTATCAACTGTAAGTCCTTGAGAAGTTACTTCAGTTAACTGATCCTTGGTTTCTTCAGAGGTAAACTGAAGCAGGTAATTGTATAGATTTCATGTGACAGTGATAAGGATTTTATGATATAATAGCTGGAAAGAGGCTCATGTCGTGCCTGACACAAAAGAGGGATTCAAAAGTTGGCCATCATTGTAATTATTGTTGTTATTCCTATGAGTAAATATTGACTAATCCCTGGCAAAAAGTCTACCCTTCCTTGAACCTCCTGGGAAAAGACATGAACTTGACCTGAAACATCAGAGTTACAGTAGGTGGGGCACTGTTGAAGGAAGATGAATGGTGTTACACAGGAAGTGTCTTGTGCTATCTAAGTGGTAGATCTTTTTTCCCAGAGTGGATTCCAAACAGGCAGTGTTTCCTGCTAACAACTCTTTTAAAAGTTTTAATAACTCCTGTATTCTCAATTGGCCTGATAACACCATTGCCAGAGAGAATGCCAGTACATCACACTCGGTGGAAGATATGGATTGCAAACCATCCCATAACCACAACCAACATTCTGTTAACCAAGTTGGAGGGAAGCAAAATGCTTTAGCAGTTGATAAAGGACTAGGATTCAAAAAGTCACTTTACGGGCTTCCCTGGTGGCGCAGCGGTTGGGAGTCCGCCTGCCGATGCAGAGGACGCGGGTTCGCGCCCCGCTCCGGGAGGATCCCACGTGCCGCGGAGCGGCTGGGCCCGTGAGCCACGGCCGCTGGGCCTGCGTGTCCGGAGCCTGTGCTCCGCGGCGGGAGAGGCCGCAGCGGTGGGAGGCCCGCGTACCGCAAAAAGAAAAAAAAAAGTCACTTTACTATATACGTAAGCAAAGAATAAGATTTAGAAATACGGGCTCAGAAGCAAGAAATGTCCGTTGCAGTTCAGATATGACCACATGGACCCCTCAGGAAAGAACCCATCACAGAATAGCCCCTTCTTTCCACTATAAAATAAACTATGAACTCCTATCATTATAGTAGGTGGGCGGGGTTCTTCTCCACATGTCTTTCTGTTGTGGTAATAAATCTTAAATAAAATAAATAAGCTCCTTTAGACGTGATTAGATGTAGACCCTTCCTTAAGGGTCTTACTTAACTTGATCTTACTTCTACATTCTTCAGTCAACTGACTACAGAGGGAAGAAGAAATATCAAGTATTTTTATATATTTATTTTATAAATATAAAACAAAATAAAAGTGAGGTGCAATTTACAGCTTGGATGAGAGGTTAAACTGTTAAGTAAGTTTGTCACTGAGAAAATAGGTTTGAAATTTTTCCATCAGGACAACATAATTAAGCAATGCTAAAGTTAAATTGGAAACACTCATGTGGACTCGACTTTAACTATTTTGCTACCTCTGTCACTGAAAGTGACTGCAGCAGCAGCAGAACTTATGTTCAACCACCAACTCTCATGGGCCCCCTAATAGCCAGATTTTGTCTTTAACACTTTTCTCCACTGAAGGAAACAAGGGCTTTTTGGAGGGTGGCCTTAGGCAGGAAGGAAGTCCCTTTTGTGAGGAGAAAGCAAGGATGCTCACTACAGTAACACAAGGCAGTTCTGAAAGGACCAAGAAGGTGGATTAGAGAGGCTTCCAGTGATCCAGCTCTGACACTTGGAGTGTAAAATGAGACTGATAACTGTAATTAATGGGAATACATGGAATCTGTGAAGGACCGTAAGTTCCCAATGAAGCTCGAAAGAGAAAAGTTGATGTAAATTGTACAAAAAGGGTGAACCTGATAGAGTTTCATTTTACATTATTTGCAAGAGCTGCCTTGGATTATACATGGGCGATGCTATTTCTTCTATTAAGTATATGCTGGTTTATTAAGCAACAATAGGCACTTTTCTCTGTCCTTGTAAGGAGGCAAGAGTGGATTTTGAATACTTTTAATAGCCTTGGGGGAAAAAAATAGAAATTAGTAGTCACGCATGATAAAAAGAGGGAACCGGTAATGTGTAGGAGATGCTGAATTGGTCAACTGTCTTCATGAAGACACCAAACTGCTCATGTTTATCCCTGGTTTCTTAAGAAATGAAACACTTTAGGAAAACCCTCTGGTTCGGAAAAGAAGATCTATGAGAAAGGCATGGACTTTTATAGTCTGAAGTACAAAAATCTGAGAAGACTCTTTACTGAGGTCCCAAAGAATAATCAGTAACCCCCAAACTGCTGGCCTGAGATGATATTATTTTTCTTTTGGTTCTGGAGGAAATCTGTAATCCTAGAAGAAATTGGATTTTTTAAAAACCTAATCCTAGGAAGCTATCATTGTAATTCTAAGAAAGTAACTCTGGAAAGCATAAGTATAAACCTAATGAAAAATCTGATATATATCCATGACCTATATACTTTCGATTAGTTTAAGGGTAAGTGTAAGCATATATTTTTCAATCATCTTGATGTTCTGTGTGCATTTTGGATGACTTTTTAGGTGTTTGAGGTGTTTAGGAGAGTCTGCACATTAAAATAAGCGTTTTAATTAACGGTTTTGGAGAGTGTGGTAAATAACTTTGTAACCAATGTTTATAAGTTAGAGTAATTGTAATTGGTTCAATTTTTAATAAGTTTTGATTTACCAATTATGCAAATAGTGTTTGAATATCAAGAGAAAAATTGTTTAATAGATTCACAGGGTTAGTAAGTTGAATATTAAATAAAGCACCAAGAGGTGTGTGTGTTCTTCCTGGTGACAAATGTCCCACAGGCATTAAAGGACCTACCAATGCATCACAGCCAAAATTCCTGAGCCCCTGAGTGGGCCAGAAAACGAGATGTTATCCTTATGGAACCGTACTGAGAACGGAAGGGATTGATGGTTATTTTTGCCTTGGTAAAACGTGCTGTGCTATGTTTGCATTTTAATATGGAGATGCTTGGAAATGGAGACATCTTCATGCCCAATAGGAATTGATCAAATGGAGCTTTTCCAAGTCCTAGTTAGAAGATGCGCGGTGTCTTTGAGGCAGGGGTCCTAACCTGTCACCCAACTTCTTCCAGTGCTCTCCGCTGGCTCCCTCCTACGGAACCTAAGAGTCACTTCTTTCTTTCCTCAGCACTCTGGTGTTATTACTACTAGTATTTTTAACCCCGAAAAGCAGTATTTTATCCGATAGGAACAGTAGGCCGTTTTTGTTGTTGTTGTTGTTGTTGTTTTTGCGGTACGCGGGCTTCTCACTGTTGTGGCCTCTCCCGTTGCGGAGCACAGGCTCCAGACGTGCAGGCTCAGCGGCCATGACTCAAGGGTCCAGCCGCTCCGCGGCATGTGGGATCTTCCTGGACCGGGGCACGAACCCGCGTCCCCTGCATCGGCAGGCGGACTCTCAACCACTGCGCCACCAGGGAAGCCCTAGACCATTTCTTGTTCAGTGCCTCCAGCTGGTAACCTCTTCAAAATGCCTACGGGCAACATGCCCCCAGGTCTCTTGAAACCAAAGATCTTCTCAGAAGGGCCACCTCCTGTATGACCCAATTTTGGAATCCTCTGGTTTGATGCCTCCTTGACAGATGACTTGCAATCTCGGTTTTCAAAATCCAAAGAAAACAGGATTAAACATTTGGGGGCCAACGCCCTGGGTATCCTGCTGACCCTTTGTTTTCCTTTCTTTTTCATTAATTGCCTCGAGAGTCATGCATGGGACTCAGATCCATACTGCTATTTCATTTGGAGCCCAAGATGCCAAAATTCTCACGTAGAAACTTAGACAGGTAGATGATTGTTCAGACAATAGAAAACTGGGCTTGATGGGGAGATGGTTCCCCGGGGAAACTGAGCATGGGAAATTGAACTTGGAGTTACACGATCTTGCAGTCAACCCTCAGACGCGGTCTGAGATTGGAGTTTCTGGGGTCACTGTGAGCACCCAGGAGGTAAGACACCCTTGTGAGAACGTCCAAGGGAGCATCCCAGAGGCCTGAGAGATCCACACCCTCATCAGGACCGTCATTAGCAGCAGGTGCCCTCATGGGACTTGAAGGCCAGGGAAGTTTTTCCTCCCACCATGAGTGCGGTTGCATTTCCTAGTCCATCGAAGGAGTCAAATGAAAGGATCTCATATCCTCTGCCTATATCTGTGATATCTTTCTGGCCATCACACTGCCAGACTTTATGAGAATTATGTAAAAATTAAGAAAGGAGCTTACAAAAGGTATCAAACAAATATGACTACCATAATATCTATTTGGATAAATCCCCAATCATTAGCTGGCCCATCAGGCCTTGAAATAGATGGCTTGAATTCAACCTGCTACTCCAAACTTCCTGGAAGAATGAAGAGCTAAGATCTGCCTTGGTGACCCTTCTCTGAAGCTCTCCCTGACACCTGCCCACCACAAATTTCCATGTTCCCACCCTTGGATGCATGTCCATTGGAGTTTTGGACATAACTCTTGTAAAAACTAGTAAGCAGAAAGCTCAATTAAATAATTGGGAGACCAGAACGGGGAGCTCTCACGTCCTGTGATGATAACTGAGCACAATGAGAAAAAGAAAGGCTCCACCTCTTTCTTGGCAAGGACTCAGCCAATGAAAAGCCGTGGACTCTTTGTTTTTTATAACCCTCCCAACTTCCTTTTCCCCTCTATAAAAGCACTCTCCTTCCCTTGACAGGCGGGAACTTGCACATGGCTTGCCATGGTTGCAGAGCCCAAATTGCAATTCTCTGCTGATCCTGAATAAACCCATCTTTGCTGGAGAAATATCTGACAGTCTATTTGTTTTAGGTCAACACTCTATTGCAAATATTAATTCACAGTTCTCTGAAGATGTGACCTCTGAGGACAGAGCTGTGCTGGATTCATCGCTGTCTCTCCAGTGCCTGCAGGGAGCCTGTGCATGGTGGCACTCAAACACATCTGTTCAATGAATGAACAGTGACCAATAGCCACCAATGACTCTAAACCAGGCTATTAGGTAAACAGTTAAGAGCCAGCCCATGAAATAAATAGCTTTCAAAGGTGGTTATATCTTAAACTTATGAAAAGAAATATTTACTTTCTGATAGGTATAAAATCCCTGAGTAAATTTACAGGTCCTCGTAACATATAGGAAATGTCTTCATCTCTGAGCCCGAGGGAATGCCATTTATAATAAAATACTTTGCATTTCAAAACTGTCTTTGGGTTTTGTAATTTATGTTGAGCATTACTGCTAGGACATGCTGAGAATAGTTCCATTTTTTCCTGAACCTGAGGAATTTGAGACTCTTTGCTACATAGTAGGAAGGGACATGTTAATTTGTAGGATAACAATGCTTTTCCCTGAGAACGGATTTCCAAAGGTAGAAGTCAGCAGAAACAGGTTATTTTATTTACCAAAATTTGCTCTACAATCAAAATTTCAGTCTAGTAACCATTTCAGTGAGTCCTATCACTATCCCAAGACCATAACTTAGAAACAAGCCACTGATGGAAGGTCAAATGACAACATGCCTATTTTTTAAAGCTAAACAAGAATCTTTTCTATTCATTGTTTATCGACAGTACGCCTTTAACTAATTAATCATGGAGAGGGGATTAAAAACCCAGATTGGAACAGAAAGAAGTCTGCCATCTAACGTATGACACTAAGACAATTAAGTCAAAATCTAGAGAAACAGAATTTGTTCATTCCTGTGGGGATCGAGAAGGCAGCTCTACACTTTGATATTTCATCATCTGTTAGTGTAATTAATCAGAAATAGGAGCATCTAAAAATTTGGAACTGCAAATTAGAAACAAGTTGGAACCCAAAACAGCCCGATAATAATGAAATCATCCCCTAGACCCCAGGAAGCATCGGCCGCATGCCACCCCTAAACCTATCATTGAAGTAGAGGTGATACTGAATCATTCAGAATTTCATCCTGAGCTGAGTGGAGGGTCAGCTTTCCTGCGGGGGTGGATTCCTGAATGAAATTGGGTCTGTTAGCAAGGAAGTATCAGGAAAGGGAGGGAGGAAATGGAAGTGGGGTAGATAATCATGTGTCTTTTAGGGACCTTGAAACTCTGCAGATAAGAACCTCTGCCAAGGGGCCTTTGCGCCAGTTGCGTTAAGAGAAGTATGGAGAACAGAAAAATATCTTGAGACTTCTTGGAACTTTGTGACTTTCTCCTTTTGTTTTGTTATTTTAATCTCCTCTGTTTCCTTGTCTTACCGGCCATGAGGACTCTTAACTTAGAAAAACCTAAGAAAAAGCTGCCTGCTTGTTCCCAGGACAGCAGCGTGGGAGACCACCTCGCTGGGTCTGAGATGGGAAGCCAGGAAGACCGTCTCTGCAGACCCTCCTCTTCCCGGACAGAAGTGAGCAGACCAGCATGTACAAAGAGCACTTAGGCCACTGCCTGGCAAACAGTAGGTGGTGAATGTGAAGCTGGGGTGAATGTGTGGAAATGGATATGATACAGAGGGAAGCAGAGCAGTGGAGGAGAAAGGCTTTGAGGTTGGTCAGAGCTGGGTTCAGCTCCCAGCACTGCTATTGTCTTGTGGTGTGATCTTGGGTAAGTCACTTGTACTCTCTGAGTCTCAGTCTCTTCATCAGCAAAATAGAGATACTACCACGGACCCCAGAGGAGTCTTGTGAGAATCGGAAATGATGTATATTAAGCATACAGCAGGATGGGGCCTGGCACTTGAGAGATGTTCCTTGAATGGAAGCTGACTTCCCTCCTTTTGGACATGTGCACTGTAATTATTTTCAAAACTAATACGCCATAGCCTAGCCCTGTGTCGGCCATACCAGCACGAGCCTGTCTCCTTGCTCACCCCCTGATGTGGGGTTGGAGGCAGAGCATCGGCCAAGGTGCCAGGACCAGGTTGCCATCATGGGATTTGTGGATGAAGTGACAAGTGTGGAATCCATCTCACTTGGAAGCACCAGAGGTGTGCCCTCGTGTCCCACACCAAGCTGCCAGGGACCCTGGTGCTCAGCTGAACTTCTGCATTCCCCTCGACTTCTGGGAGAGGTCACCCTGATTATAAAAATTCCTGGTCCCTCCCTGATTTCCCTCAGGACATTGACCTCATCCGTAGGAAGATGGACTCTGGAGTCAGCCAGAGTTCAAATCTGGCTCCACCATGAACTAACTCAATAACTTCGGACACAGTGCTTTTGCTTCCTGTGCCTCTGTTTTCTCATATGTAAAATAGGGATAATACTAGTACCAACCTTATAGTATAGTAACATGTATTGTGAAAATTTAGTGAACTTGTGCACATAAAGGCCTTGGAAAATACAAAACACTTAATAAATGTCAGTCGTCACAGTGACTATTGGGGACACTACAATCTCACCCCACTCCTTACCCGGGTGAGCTGACTCACAGGCCAGCAGGGCAGATGTCACCACAGCCAGCTGCCACACCTGCGCGTCTGCCGCCAGCAGCCTGCAGGGGAGTCCTCTCGTTCTGCGATCTTGCTTCTGACGCTCACAATGTGTCTCTCAGTTTTGGACCAAAACCATTCCCATTTTGCAGATGAGAAAGCTGAGGCCCAGAGAGACTGGATACCTTCCCGGAGATCTGCCCGGCAGTCTGAGGCAGAAGCAGGACTTAGTCCTAGGTCTCCTGACTCCACGTTTGGTGCTCTTTCAACCTCAGCCCCCCAGGGGTATGAAGGGTCAAGGCTGTGCTGGTGAAGAAGGCGTCAGGGACTTGCTTCCTGCACCCCAGCTCCTTTGGGGGCCTGAACGGGCTCTGACACTTCCTGCCCCACAATCTCCACTCCTCCCACCTGGCTGCCAGGAAGCCTCCAACGCAGAAGTGAAAAATGAGCCACTAAATGTATTATGACTTGTGAGACTATCTTCATAATTAAATTTTATTAAAACGAACACCAAGAAATTTCCTGACATGGCCTGCCTGGCGGGGCTCATCAGAAGGTGATAAATGAGTGGGTTCTAGGCAAAGAGATATCTGGAGGGGGAAGCAGAGACACAGAGAGAGGCCTCGGAATGGAGGAACAGGAAGAAGGAGGCCGGAGTGCCTCTGCCCCAGCAGTGCAGGGCCAGGCCCGCTGCGCTCCTGCTTTGGCCAGATTCCTGCCCAGGCCAAGGGTGGGCTTGCAGAGTGGCCTGGTGAGCGGAGCCTCCTCGTCAGAACAGCCTTCAGAGCCCCGCTGGGCCACCACTACCTGGGGTAGTTTGCCTCTCCGAGCCTCCCAGCCTCCCTCCCTGAGCTGTAAAAGAGGGATATGAGTAAACTACTCTCATCTAAAGGGAGGTGAGCAGCCAGCCATTGTGGGAAAGTTGGCCAACTCTTCAGCAGACATTTACCAAGATACTCATCACGCTGTGTGGTTTCCTCTGGAAAAGGCGCTGGGACTGGGGACTGGGGTTATTTAGAGCAATTCAGTAATCTGGATCTTCTACGACGAGCATGTATTGTTTTTATACAGAAAACCAATGAACACCTCCATCCCACATACATCCCAGAGGGCTGGGCTGAGGATCAGTGCAGGTTAGAGGGCGCAAGTCAACCCAGACCTGGGTCCTGCCCTGGGGAAGACCACGGTGGTCTCAGGGGGTGGTTTAGGGGCAAGATGGGATTTCTCTTACTGTGTACACGTGCTAGGGGCTATGGCAGAGCTGAACCCAGGTGAGTAGCGCAGAAAGGAGCCTCAGCAGAGGTTCCCTGGGTAAAGGCACGCCTGAGCTAAGACTTGGAGGCTTGGACTATTTAGTAGAAGAAAGGAAAAGAAGGGTCCACGCAAAAGCCCAGAGGCATGAACAAGTGCCGGGAATCCAAAGACTTGCAGCTCGTTCTGCGAGGAGAGGGGTTGCGTCTCTGCTGGGCTCTTCGGTTTCTGTACAGCGATACCAATTCTACCATCTCCTTGGCTGAAAACTCTGCCCTCAATCGATAGCCCAGAGTAATGGCCTTCTGGACATCACCAGAAAATAGAGTCCCGAACCTCTGTTATTCTCATCTCTCTCTCTTTTTTAAAAAAAATAATTAATTAATTTATTTTTGGCTCCATTGGGTCTTCACTGCTGTGCTTGGACTTTCTCTAGTTGCGGCGAGTGGGAGGCTACTCTTTGTTGCGGCGCGCGGGCTTCTCATTGCAGAGGCATCTCTTGTTGCAGAGCACGGGCTCTAGGCGCACGGGCTTCAGTAGTTGTGGCATGGGGGATCTTCCCGGACCAGGGCTGGAACCCGTGTCCCCTGCATTGTCAGGTGGATTCTTAACCATTGCGCCACCAGGGAAGCCCCTCCTCACCTCTCATTAAGAACAAAAGAGAAAAGCTCTGTAGAAGGAATTGTTGTTTATGGAGAATTGAGTAAAAGGTATTCATGCCCTGGAAGAGTCTAGGTTTTATCCTTGAATCAAGTCAGGCCATCAGAAGACTTGTACCCAAGGAAAAAGAGATCAATGAAACAAGATGGAAAGGCCAGAAATAAACCCCGACACAAATGGGAATTCAAGGCCAGATGAAGGTGGGTTTGCAACTCAGAGGAAAAGATGGCTCAGCCAGGGGAGGCTGATGAGGCATTTGGAATAAAACAAAGCTGGAGCCTCACGCCTCACGCCCAAACATTGATCAAACATTTACATGTAAAAAAAAAAAAAAAAAAGAGACTATGAAACATACGAAGAAAACATGGACGATGTTTCTATAAAATCATTCTAAGAACACCAATTTCAAAAGCTACAGAAGAAAAGATTGACCCATTTGATCAATTTGATTACAAAAACATGAAAGCTTTCGTATGTTGGAAGTAACATGCAAAGAGTCAAGGAAAAAAGATTGCGTGGGAAAGAGACTTTCAATGGGCAGCAGCTAAAGGGTTTGAAGCAAAGGATTGTTATGGAATGGGGCATGGGTTGTCACGGTTAGCTTTATATTTTGAAAAAAATCATCTCTCTGGCCATAGTGGGGATCATAGAATGATGTGGAGAGGAAGGTAGTGTAGGGATCAGAGAGAAGCCTATTGCAATAGGCCAGATAAGAGATGACGGCCCTTGGGGGCCGCTCCTGGGGGGAGTGGAAATCTACATGGGGGCTTGCTGGTACCCTGGATAATGCGGCCGTACAGGAGAGGGTGTGTCAAGGGTGACTCCCGGTTTCCAGGCTCGCATAACTGGATGGTGGTGGTGCCATCTACTGAGACAGCAAAGACAAGGAAGAGTGCAGGGCTTCCCTGGTGGCGCAGTAGTTGGGAGTTCGCCTGCCGATGCAGGGGATACGGGTTCGTGCCCCGGTCCGGGAGGATCCCACATGCCGCGGAGTGGCTAGGTCCGTGAGCCATGGCCGCTGAGCCTGCGCGTCCGGAGCCTGTGCTCCGCAACGGGAGAAGCCACAACAGTGAGAGGCCCGCGTACTGCAAAAAAAAAAGAGTGCATTTGGTGGTGAGGTAGGACGTGCATGTTTTCTCAGGTTTGGGTTTGAGATACCTTTGAGCAGGGCCAACTTCATGTGTGCACGACTTGTATGGTCACTTAGGGACCCACACTTGCTCTAATGCTCTTCTGTCACCACCTTGAAATCCATAATAATTTTTTTGACAAGGGGACCCGCGTTTTCATTTTGCACTGGCCCAACAAATTGTGTAGCCAGACTTGCCTTTGAGCCATCTAGGACCAGGTGTTGTTTAAGCAGTTGTCCAGATCTATAGAGAGCTTGGAGGAGGCTTCCTGGCTGGACATATAAAGGTGTGGGTTGGGCTTCCCTGGTGGCGCAGTGGTTGAGAATCTGCCTGCCAATGCAGGGGACATGGGTTCGAGCCCGGTCTGGGAAGATCCCACATGCCGCGGAGCAACTGGGCCCGTGAGCCACAATTACTGAGCCTGCGCGTCTGGAGCCTGTGCTCCGCGACAACAGAGGCCGCGCTAGTGAGAGGCCCAGCGCACCGTGATGAAGAGTGGCCCCCGCTTGCCACAACTAGAGAAAGCCCTCGCACAGAAATGAAGACCAAACACAGCCATAAATTAATTAATTAATTAATTTAAAAAAAGACCAAATATACAGTTCTTACTATTAAAAAAAAAAAAAATGTGTGGGTTGTCTGCATATAGCAGGGAACGGAAGCCCTGGGCAGGGAGGCAGTCACTTAAGGAAAAGGTCTAGGATGACAAGAGGATATGGAAGGTCTGGGTTTTGACGTTCTTGTAGATGTAATGTCTAGGTAGGAGAGGATATAAGAATAGAAGGTGATGGAGCATCAAGAGAAGACGGGAGAAGATGGGAAGCCCAGGAAGGGAGAAGAAAGAGAGCAAAGCCTCAAAAGCCACAGATCAGGGCAAAGCGGAGCTGAGGCCTCTCTGGTGGATTTGGTAACACGGAAGACATCGGTGTCCCAGGTAAGTACCATTTTTGTGCAACGAAGGGGTTTGTGGAGTGAGTGGGAAGGGGAGTGGAGACAATGAGAGCACCAGCTCTGGAGAGAAATTTGGCCATGACCTGGAAGAGAGAGATAAAGCCATATCCCCATAAAGGGGTGAGGAGTGAAGGCAGCAATTTTTATCTTTGTTTTGATGAGAGACCCGAACACGTTTCTAAGGTATATCATCAAGCAAAAAGACAATATAGTATATTAGACAGAATAAACCACTTTGTGTAAAAACAGTGGTGGCGCGGGTGGGGGGTAGGAGGGAAGGAAGATTATATGCGTATGCAAAGAAAATTTCTGGGAGGATACACAAGAAACCAGTAAATATGGTTACCTGGGGGATGGGCCTAGGGACTTCACCTCTTCCCTTCTATATCAGTTGAATTTTTTTATCATAATCATTTTTCTAATAATAAAAAACTATTAATTCGATGTCCTCAAAGGAAGCTCTTGGGCGCTGAACATACTACTCAAAGGTTTCGTTGGTTGTCAAAATTAATATTCAATTTATTAAAGTTACAAATTCATACAGATCCAGGTTCTTCCATAAGCTTTAAAGTTCAGTTTACCGATTTTATTATTTATTTATAAGTTTAGCAAATTTTAACAATCACTTTTTTTTAACTTTTTTTTTTTTTGGCTGCGTTGGGTCTTTGCTGCTGCGCTCGGGCAATGTCATCCTCTATCATCCTCTGTCCTCCTCCCAAGAATCTGTAGCACGTTGGCTCAGCCAGTTCTGGGTGGCTGCTTCTCTCTCTAATGCCAGCAGACCCCAATACTCATGCATCACAGAGGTCACTCCCGAGGCTTAGCAGTTAGACGACTGCATGAGAATCACCGGGGGTGGGGGGGGAGCATATGTACGGAGCACTCACGGGCACACAGGTGATGCAAAGGTGGGAGCCCTGGGGCTTGCCTCCTGACCACCTGGGCCACAGGGACAGAGACAAGAAAGGAGACTATCTATTGGGTGACACCTCAGGAATGGGGACAAGGATGACAAATAATTTCAGGTGACTGAATGAGGTTCCTGCAGAGGGGCAGGGCTGAGGTGGAGGTCATTCCACAGCCCCTTTAGGGGTTAGGAATCCATGACTCTCAAGCCTTGCATGCTGTCTGTCTGCAGGTCCTATGTTAGAGAAACTTAGGAGTGGAGTGGATGGTGGCTAAGGGCATGATAGGGCTTTGTACATAGGGCAGACACGAGTGTGTACTTGCATTGGTGGCTCCCCAGCTCTCGGACCTCGGATAACTCCCCCAAACTTCTTTGAACCTGGGCCCTGCACCTGATACAACAAGACAGCGATTGGACCTGACTGCATCATTGTGAGGTTTTGAGGCGATAAATACACCATGCTCGGCTCAATGTCTGTCACGTTAATGGAAGTTGTGTCTTGCTGAAGATCAGGCTGCCCATGCCCTGCATATCACGCCATCCTCGTCAAGTTGACTGTCTGCCTTGAAGGTGTGCAGGGCTGTTTTCTGCACCTTCTCTTCTGTTCCTTCTTTCAGGCTGACCTCCATGTTATTCTCTCCCCTCTTCTGACTCTGAACACTTGCAAACTAAAGCTGACAGCTGCCTCACAAATTCATATCCTATATTAGGAGAGTATAGATTTTGGAGCCAGACAGACCTAGTAGTAAATTCTGTACCTTCCACTGCCTAGCTCAGAGACCCTGGACAAGTGACTTAACTTTCTAAGCCTCCATTTCCTCATCTGTACAATGGGTATAAGAATACATGTTGGAGAAGGGAATTCTAGGCAGAGGGAGTGGCATGGGTTGAGACACAGAGGTGGGAATGCAGGAACTAGTAGCAAATCTGTTTTCTGAGGAGAATGAGTGACCAAGTGGGGGTAGCTGGGGTCAGGTAAGCCCAGCGGGTCATGCAGAAGCATATCAAGCTGGGCTTTATCTCTCGAGCTCAAGGAGCAGTAAGGGAGTGATGTGGTCTGATCTAGTCCAAACATGCAAAAGATGTTTATTGAGTGCCTACTATGTGCCAGCTATTTGGGATAAATCGGTGAACAAAATAGATTTAAAAATTCCTTTTCCTGTGGAGGTTATATTCTAATAGAAGGGCATAGACCCAATAAATAAGTTGATTAAAGGGACTATTGAAAGAGATAAGTGCGATGGAAAAAGTATGAATAGAATAAGGAAAGGGAAATTGAGAGGTCCTGGGGTGGGGTGGGGGAGATGAGTACGAGTTATATTTAAAATAGTGTCTTCAGGGTGAGTCCTTGTTGAGAAGTTGACTTCTGAGGAAAAACTTGAAAGAGTAAGGGAGTGAGGCACATAGTTATTTGAGGAAGGGGCGGTCCAGGCCAAGGGAAGAGTTAAGGCAGCTGTACTGAGGCAGGAACATGCCTGGCATTTGGAGGAAGAGCAAGGAGCCCAGTGTGGCTGGAGTGAAGCAAGCAAAAAGGAGTGGGGAGAGAGATGAGGTTAGAGGTAACACGGCCAGATCAGGCTTCGCCATTGTAATGACATTGACTTTGGATGAAGTAGAGAAGGATTGGAGGCTTTTGAGCAGAGGAGGGGCACGATCTGCTTTATTTATTTATTCATTCACCAATGTTTTAATTATTCTGGTGTGTCCAGGAAGGAGATTGAGGGTGGGCAGCTGGAGGCAGAGTGATCAGCCGGGATCCTAGGCATAGCTCTAATATATGTTTTTAATGTAACAGATTTATTGAAACATAGTTCACATTCTGTACTGTTTACCCATTTAAAGCTACAATTCAATGCTTTTTAGTATAATCACAGAGTTCTGCAATCATTAACACAATCACTTTTTTTTCTAACATCTTTATTGGAGTATAATTGCTTTACAATGGTGCGTTAGTTTCTGCTTTATAACAAAGTGAATCAGCTATACATATACATATATCCCCATATCCCCTCCCTCCCACCCTCCCTATCTCACCCTTCCAGGCCGTCACAAAGCACCGAGCTGATCTCCCTGTGCTATGCGGCTGCTTCCCACTAGCCATCTGTTTTACATTTGGTAGTGTATATATGTCAATGCTACTCTCTCACTTCGTCCCAGCTTACCCTCCCCCCTCCCCGTGTCCTCAAGTCCGTTCTCTACGTCCTGTGTCTTTATTCCTGTCCTGCCCTTAAGTTCATCAGAACCATTATTTTTAATTTTTTTTTAGATTCCATATATATGTGTTAGCATACGGTATTTGTTTTTCTCTTTCTGACTTTCTCTTTCAGGAAAGGCTTGGCTAGATGCTGGTTCAGTGTCTCATACAACTGCAGCCAGATGGCTGGAGCTGGGGCTAGTTGAGCATCCTTCTCTCGTCAGGTAGCATCAGGGACTCTCATGTGGTCCCTGTTCATGGACAGGTTTTGGCCTCCTCAGAGCCTGGTGGCCTCTGGGCAGGCCGACTGCTTATAAGTCAGTTGAAGGCTTCAAGACGAAGCATTCCAGGGAGCAAGGTGGAAGCTGAGTCACCTTTGATGATGTAGCCTTGGGGATCACATGGTGTCATTTCTACTGAACTCTATTGGTCAAACAGTCAAGTACCACCCAGGTTTCAAGAGAGAATACACAAACCCCAGTCTCAGTAGGAGGACTGTCCAAATAGCATTGTAGGTGGAGCACATGGGATGAATGCAGTCATGCTGGGAAATACAGTCTGCCACACCCACTTTGGAGGAGGAGGGCCCCAGGCCCAGCCTGACACGGGTGCGTGCATGGTGCCCCGCACACTGGGACTTCCTCTGCTTACTTCCTGCCTTCACCTTCCATACCACCCCCAGACTAGAGCCTGAGGCCTCTCCCTGAAGGCCAAGGGTGTAGGTGGCTGGGTTTTAGCCTAAGCTGCTTGGCATGGGGCTGGCATCTGGGCAGGGTTTTTAAGCTCCGCTCCACCCTGGGGACTAGAGACAGTAAGCTGAGCTGAAAATGATGCTCAGTAGAATTCTGTTGGCTAATGAGTATCAGGGGAGAAAATTCATAGATATTCTATCTGTTGGTGAAACAGACAGACCTTCTGTGTGATCCAGACAGGGCTAGATAGCGGTTGCAGAAAGGACGGTGGCAGAAAGAAACATTTATTGGACATCGTTTGTGCGCCAGGCACATCGTTGGTATATCGTAGGCATTCATCTCATGTCACCATCCTAGCAGCGCCATGGGGCAGGTACTGTGGACTTGTAGAAATGAAGACACAAAGTCTCAGAGAGGTGAAATAATAGGCCCCAGGTCACACAGTTGACAGGAGGCTGAGCCAGGACTGCAAAGAAATTCTTCCAACTTCTGTTAGAGCACCCTTCAAGAGAAATGCCCCAAAGTTACTTTTAGAGCCTTTAAAAAGCAAACCGGAACCAGGAATGTGGATCCCTTCCTATCTGGTGCCTGGTAGGGTAGCTGCTTTGTTGGTACCACAACAAATCCATGGTATGGGAGCCACGGACATTTGCAAACTGCCTTCCGCAATCCTTTAGCTCTAGTCTAGCATCTTGAAAGACACAACAAAGACCATTAGATTGAAATAGGGGCTGCTTCCTCTAATACAGTAACTTTCCTCAAATTGAGAAACGAAGTGACTGGATGATATCCTTTTAATGGCTGCTGAGTGTATATGCATTTTGAGAGCAAATGCTCCTTCAGAAAAGACCATTTCTAATGTTCTTTCAAATTGTCAGTTGGGAGGATGAAGGGGAATGTGATTAGGAGACCAAAATAACAAAGAATTTTGAGACCAGCAAAAATGTTGCCTGCACAAATGTGTAATTTAAACCGCCAAAGTGCTCCCGCATTTTCGATGCCAAATATACTTAATCAGTAATAATCGTGTCCCTCAAGAAGGCTCCTAATTTGCTTTATTGCCTTTTTAGATTTGTCCCCTTTCATTTTCTAAAATATAATCATAGTTCAGTGACTCCATCTGGGAGCGATCCGGCGATAAATTCTGGGTGGTAATGATGTACAACCAGCGAATAACAATTCCTTCATCACGCTGTTTCCTCTATTGCCACCTCATTAGAATTCATGGTTTTCAGAAAATTCAATGAAATTTGAAATTTCCTCAGGAAGTTACTCCGATAAATAACTGACAGGGTAACAGTTCACTTATTTGTCAGGCACGAGGCAAAAGGGAGAGGGGGCAGAGAGAAGAAATGACAGAAGACAAATTGGATAAAAAGCATCATAAAGAAGTTTAGCTTTCCTGAGAGGCGAATGGGAAGTGCGGTGATGTTACAGCTGCAGACGTCAGCTTGGCCTGTGGATGGGATTTGACAGGAGCCCCTGCATGAAACCTCCTCATAGATCAAGCCCTGGCTTAACGTCCCTCTCTGGAGCCATCACTGGCTTTTGCCGACAGTTTTGATACCCTGGCCCTCATTCCAGGTAGAAATTTATGACGGGACATTTACATTTGTGACCTCATCGCCACCTGTGTCATCTGAGTTTCGTATTGGATTTCTGTTGTCACACACTCCAGCTGCTTTCTGGCTGCAGAGGAAAGGCCTTACCTTGACCTTAACCTTACACATCAAGATTCTCTGAGTTTCCAAGAAGAAAATTATCACCATCCACAAGGCAGACTAGCATCTGTTGGCCTTCTGCCTTTGTCGGAGGCACTCGGCCAGTCATCACACAGTATGTCTCTCATTTGTACTCAGAGCCCAACTCTGTCTTATTCTCAGTCCCAGGTGCTACCAACCAGGCATCCCTCTAGATGTTCCCATGGGAAGCAGGACTAGGGGATGGAAATGGAGCCACAGTGGTGTCCATTGTAGTGAGAGCACTAGGCATTTTTTTTTTTTTTTTTTTTTTTTTTGCGGTACGCGGGCCTCTCACTGCTGTGGCCTCTCCCATTGCGGAGCACAGGCTCTGGACGCGCAGGCTTAGTGGCCATGGGTCACGGGCCCAGCCACTCCGCGGCATGTGGGATCTTTCCGGACTAGGGCACGAACCCGTGTCCCCTGCATTGGCAGGCGGACTCTCAACCACTGCACCACCAGGGAAGCCCTAGGCATTTTTTTAAAATAATTTTTTTGTTGCTTTCTTTTTTTTGTTTTGGCCTCACTGCATGACTTGTGGGATCTTAGCTCCTAGACCCGGGATTTAACCCACAGTCTTGGCAGTGAAAGTGCAGAGTCCTAACCACTGAGCCGCCAGGGAATTCCCTCACTAGGCATTTTTGAGGCTGGCCTTGCAGACGGTTACCACTAACCTATGACAACTGCCACCAGCTTAGGCCCTGTGCAGGGCAGCTCCTGGGACAGACAATGCATGCTCTGTGCTCTCCTGGAAGCAGATGTAATCATACAAGGATAACCTTCTTTTGTTTTTCAGGGAATGTTAGCTGATGTTCTTCCAGAGGAGACATACCCAGTCACAGATGCCCAGGACAGCAAAGCTTCCTTCCTCCTCCTCTCCACTTACACAGTGGCGGGGAAGCTAAGGCGACCCTGTAGAAAACAACAGTATATTCAAGGTTCTCTACTCTGGCATGTGCCTCCTACCAGAAATATATTTATCACCATCAATTAGTTTGCAGATATTTTTAAATTAAGATGAGTTTTTAAAAGTAAACTTGGGGTGATGGGAACTAGATGACATCAATGCCCTTTAGCCAAAGATGTCCAGGGACACAGTATGGTTGAACAGAGTTGGGTTGGTTGGCTCATTGCAGTGAGGAGGAATGTCCACTAGGGGCAACAGTGAGGTACCTTGGCAAGAGGGTGCTAAGGAAAGACAGGAAAGGATCTGAGTCTTGGGCTAGGTGATTTTAGGGAGGGTTCAAGGAAGAGGGCATTTGCTCTGGATTGGATGCTCTCAGGTAGCAAGGGTGACTCCATCATTGGGGATCTGTGTAAGTCTTATCTGTAAGGCAAAAGGAATGATAGCGTTATTGGTAAACAAGCAGCAAGCAATGACTCGGATTAGCCAGAAAAGGGAAGATATCGGTCATTTTTGTGGTTCGGACAATGTTCTTATTTTTGTCTGCGTTCATGTTATACGTTTATGTGACATGATTATGAAGTGGTCTTATTCGTATCAGGCTCCATCCTGGTCAGTGTAGCTTTGCCTGATGTCCATCTTCTGGGAAATCATGTATGTTCATAGAGGTAAACACCAGGACCCAGCTGTGAGTGCCAGGCCAACCCCTGCCTATGGGGGTGCTTATCTCGTTCTGAATGATAAACTTCTCCAGGGTCATGGACACTTTCTTCATACCAGTGTTCTCAGTCATTTCACACATTCTTCTAAATATTATCAAACACCTCCTCTATTGCAAGTGTCAGGTGCCGGGACCATAGAAACACACAGGTCAGCCACAGCTCAGCCCTCCCTGGTCCTGCAGAGGCGACAATTACAAGGGGGTGGGGTGAGTGCCCTGCATGAGATTCACAAGGACGTTATCAGCTATAAAATGCGAGGCACACTGCATGGCCAGGAGATACTTCCTCTTCCTGAGCCTTAGAGGAAGCTTACAAACAAATAGGAGTTGGCCAGGGAAAGAGAAGGGAATAGCTGTCCCAGTGGGGGTGGGGTGGGGAACAGCTGTGCCAGAGCTGTTGAGTTTAGTGGGGCAGGAGTGAGGCTGGATGGTAGGCATGGGCTAGGCCAGGGGAGGCCTCCCAGGTGCTTCAGAGGAGTCTGGGTGGAAATTAGCCTTATGGGGAGTGATGGAGAGTTTTGGAAGACACTTGGTCTGACATGTTTTTCCTGAGAGGCTGAGAGTGCCTGGGAGAAAGGAAGACAGGCTTCAATGGCTGAACTGGGCATTTGTGAGAAGAGGCCCCAGGCTCCATACAACTGCTTCTAGTTATCAAAGCAGGAGAAGAAGCCACACGAGGAGGTGAGCCTGAAGGTAGAGTTGAGAGAACTGACCCAAGACTGAGCACCTGCCCCTCGGCTACTTCTGATACTAGCTGATGCACGCTTGGCACTTAATAACCCCCCAGCACTGCTCCAAGCCCCTTACATGGATTATTTTATTTTATCCTCACAATGACCCAATGGAGATGCTACATTTTTTTTTTTTTTTTTTTTTTTTTGCCCTAAGTCATAGGTGAGGAAACTGAAGCATAGCGAGGTTAAGCAATTTGCTCGAGATCATCCAGTTACTAAGTGGCGGAGCAAAAATTCCACCCTGAGTAGCCTGTTTCAGGATGTGTGTTACTTTCCTGTGGGCTCCACCAAGCCCTCCAAGTGCTGGGCTCTGCTCTGGACTCTTCGCAAGCTGTGGCTCATCTGGACTTCACAAAACTGTGGACAAAGTGTGTGTGTAGCTCTGGGTGGCAAATCGGGACCCAGAGTGCAGTTTGGAAAAGGAAGGCTACTTTCAGGAGTGGAGGAAAGGACTGGAAGCTCAGTAGTTCTGGAGAAGCTTTTTTAACTTACAAGTGTGCTAGCTTTGGGTCCAGAATGCCCAGCACAGGGCGTGCTGGTTTGACACTAACAGTTGGAAATTCTTATGTACACATAAATGTATATATATTGATAAATGAATGAAGGAAACAACCGACTGCCTGTCTTTGAAATAGATGGCAATAAAACATGGTGGAGATAAGGCAGGAGAGGGCTGGATTCTCATTTCAGAGGAAGCTTTCTCATGGAGATACTGTGACAAAGTTAACAGCACAGGGAGAATGTGCTGCTTTGAATAAAGCATAAAATGCTGCCTCTGCCCTTCCCAGCTGTGCAACCCTCCATAGGTCTTAAACTCTGTGAGCCTCAGTTGCCTCATCTGTAAGATGGGAATAATGACACTCACTTTGTGGGGTTGTTTCCAAGATTGGAGAACACATTTTATGTGTCTTGTAGGGTACGTGGCACATAATGGGTGCTGGGTAAATGACAGTAAGTATTAAAAACAGTAATTTTAAACAGTGCTATAGATCACTGAAAAGTACAGCTTTATTTCTCTGTGATGAGAGCGGAGGAGGAGTGAGGAACAGGCCTTGAATTGGGTCCAGACCAGCTCATGCGCTATTATTTGCTTGAAGTATCTTTTCACTTGTGGCTTTATATCTTGCCCATTCTTGAAAACTGTTAGATATAAATGGATACTTCATTGGTAATTGTTCCCTTTTGTGGTCATTGTTCCTCAAGCAACTCTCTCCATTAAGAAGTCACCATGGCAGCCTGCCCACTTACGAGGCTTGCAGCTGGCCCACGCTTCTCCCAGGGATCATGTGGTCACTCTTCCAAGTGCCTGGGGCTTCCATGACTGGGCAGAGGAGGAGGGAGAGCCGCGCTGTTAGTGTTTCTACCTGCAGGATCTGAAATGTGGGCGGAAGAGGGCACAGGGCCTGGCACAGAGTAGATACACAAGAAATGCTGGTGGAAGGGGAATGAGGTAATATTATTTGTGGGAGGGGTTTCTGGAACAGGGCAATTGCCCTGAGTCCAGAAACTGAAGATGCCTCATGCTGCCAGAAAGTGATGGCGGGGTCTCCACTAAGAATTATTCTGGCCTGGGACAGTTCCATTCATTCATTCATTCGTTCATTCATTCATTCAAGAATATTAATAGACTAGGCACTTATATGATGAAATACAGTTTCTATCCTCATATAGTTCAGAGAGTAGTTAGGGACACAGAAATAGACAAACCCAGCCGAGCAAGTGCTACCAAGAGGAACGTGTGGGGATTGTGGGAGCCCAGACTTGGGGTGATCTGGGAGGGTTTCTCAGAGGAAGCGTTGTTAAGTCTGGGCACTTGGATGGATGAGCACGGGTCATCCAGGAGGACAGGGCTGTGGATGCCTGCTCCCGGTGGAAGAAATGACATATGCAAAGGCCCCAGGGTGAGAGGGAATGTGATGACTCCAGTCAAACCCTCAAGGCCTTCTGAGTCAGTCAGGGTCTCCTTTGTAAGCAATAAGCACTAAGCCTGGATGATCTGAGGGGAAGGGGGATTCGCTGGCTCACTGAGAAACACTAAAGTCAACTTGGAGGCTGTGTGCCAGGAACAACCCCTTAAATAGCACTGAAGAACTGGTCCTAGGAAGACGCCCCCCTGGCAACTGGCATTGATGTGGTGTCTTGTTTGGCCCGTATCACTGAGGCTCAATTCCGGATGCTGCCCCTGGAAACCAGATGTGGAGGCTCCCCTGCCATCTCCTTCACAAACAGGTCCTACTTGGTTCTGGTTTCTTCAAGTCACAACTTCCAGTGCAAAACTTGGGTCAGGAGGGTTTGGTTTACTGGGTAGGACATTTTGTATTCACCGTAGCTGCAAAGGAGGCTGAGACAGAGGGTATTTGGCATTCCCAGCTTTATGGTGGGAGGTGGGCTCTGCCTCGTACGGGGGGTTTTCCAAATACAGTGTGGAGAGATGAGCAATGCCAGTGAACTAACAAGGAGAGCTTCATCATGGGAGACACTGGGCCCGCAGAGGTGAGTAAGACATGGTAATTGCCTTCAATGTGACGGAAGTGACAGTCCTTTCCATAAATAACTCAAGAGACTGGAGAAAATGCAAGGAGAGAGCAGTGCTGAAGTTGGGCAAGGAGTAGAATGAGTCAGCATCAAGGTTCCAAACTGGAATCTTGTGATTGTGAGGTGGTGGGAACCACTGTTGATGCCCCACATGACTCATGCCGACCTTGAACCGTTCTGCCCCCAAGGTCTGTCTGAGTAAGTGGGACCAGGAAAACATAATCGTCCTCCAAAGAGAGGGCTTTCCTCCAAACATCTGGTTTCCCTTCATCAGCCGTTAATCTAACCCTTCCAGAAACAATTTCTGCTTCATATTTGTAATGACATGTTGGATGCTTGAACCTGCAGGGCTGCAATTTCATACCTGAGTTCCCCCCAAAACATCCACTCAAATCTTTTGGGTTATTGCCTAATGAAGGTGGCAGAACTCTTCCAAAGTCCTGATGGATCTGGGAGCCCTTCAGCCCTCTGAGGATAGGAGAAAGTTGCTGAGAGAGGCTGAGAAGGCAAACCTTAGTACCTCAATAGAATTGGGGAGCTATAATGGAGCCCCACTTATAAAAGGATGGAGCATCTATATTCCTAACTCTTTGCACAGGATCTCTGTTCTCCAGAATTGGATACACCAAGTCCCTTATTTCTTAGATAGGACCATTGAGGGGCATCTGTATTTCTTTTTGTTCTAATTTCACCTTACCTTGCTCCTTTTAGTTGTAATTTGTACAATTATGTATTTATGTATTTCTGCCATTCTTCTGACTTGCTGATGCCAAACAGGGGTTGATGAGAAAGTCCACGTTCACCTAGAATTCTCTCAGTGTCTGTGGTCAGTGGAATAATGGTCACCCCAAATATATCCATGTCCCAATCCCTGGAACCTATGATTATTTGATGTTACACGGCCATGAGGAATTAAGATTGCAGATGGAATGAAGGCTGCTGATCAACTGGCTTTAAAATGAGATTATTCTGGATTATCCAGGAGGACCCAATGTAATCACAAGGGTTCTTTAAATATAGAAGAGGGAGCCAGAAGAGTGAGACTCTAAGAGAGATTTGAAGATTCTATGCTGGCTTTTGAAGAGGGAGGAACGCAGCCATAAGCCAAGGAATGAAGGTAACCTCTAAAGATGGGAAACGCAAGGGAATGGATTCTTCCTTAGAGCTTCCAGATAGAACCCAGTCCTGCTGAAACCTTCATTTGAGCCAAGTGAGATCCACTTGGGGCTTCTGACCTTCCAAACTCTAAGATAATAAATTTGTGTCGTTTTGAGCTACTGAGTGAGTGTTAGTTCGTTAGAGCAGTAATAGGTAACGGATACGGTGCTTACTGTCAGGGCTTTGCTATCAGGCGAGGAGCCACCAAGAAGATGTTAGGACCAAGACTCTTGAGGACATAGAGTTCTGAATAGGGAACACAAGCCATATTTGTAGACTTGTTCCTCCTGATAAATCATGATCCCAATTTCTTGTCATGGGCTATTCGACTGTTATGGTCACGGGAAGAAGTTAGTCTGAACTGAAAGGAGCTATTTTCACTGTGTGGGCAGATTAATCTTAAAAAATACAGTCCTTTGAATTGGTCCTGAGATGCTGCATCCTTGTTAGTCATCATGAAATCAAAACCTTCCCTGAGGTTGTCAGCCAGCTGGGTTTCTGTTTTCTGTTCTGGAGGGGTCATGTCTGCTGGAGGTGGTGACAGAGCGGAGGGGCACTGGAAGACAGAGTGAGTTGAGGGGGAGGCAGGACTTCTCTGCATCCTAATGGAATACTTGGGTGATCTGCAGCCTGGAGGGTGTGGCTCCTGCTATTAGAGGGCTCCTCTTAGCTTGGTCCTGTAGTCTGAGAATAGAAGAGGACAGCATTCAAAGGTTAATATAGACCTTATGTGAAAATGCAGGAAAATTTGGAGTAAGGAACCCATTCCTAGGCATTTGGTGAGAACCAAATAGGTAGTAAATGTGGCTGCTTTGACGGAACCCAAGAGACTACAGCGGATAATCTCATTCTTGCATGTCAAACGTCCATTATTCCCCCTCTGCTAAGCAGTATTTTCCCCACCCCCCTTTGAGAAACTACCCCTCTCCTACTCATTCTTTTTGGCTAAGATGGAGTTAAATACACCCCCTCACTCCAGGGGCCACATGACCTAGAACTGGCCAATCACAGAGTTCCATTCCTCTGGCCACAGTGATTGGTTCATCATTGGGCACGTGGCCCAAGCTGGCCAATGAAAGCCCTCCTCCTGATGGTTGGGATTACTAAATGGACAGAAGGTAACTTAGGTATTGCTAATGACCATCTTGTTACCACCGAGAGGAGAGCCTTCTGGACAGTGAAGCCAACACAGTGGAAAACAGCCAAAGGGGAGGGAAAGATTCTTGAAGACATTACTTGAACGTCTAGCTCTAGCTACCCTTGGAGCCCTGTCTACTCAGTCATTTGGGTCAATAAATGTCCTTCTCTTAGTCCAGGTGGAGGGGGGTTCATCTCTCTTACAGTCACAAGCTCTCTTAGCTTGAAGCTCAGACAGGAATTCAACACACAGTTCCTTCTCTGGGCGCCAGGCACTGTGCTAGGCGTGGAGGAAGATTCAGCTGAATTAGAAGATGGGGCTTCACCTGGAGTTCAAGGAGTGAAACATCAAATAGGAGATACAGACATCTAAAGAATAAAACTAAATCTAAGTCACACCATTGGAACCCATGCTATGCCTTGGGCATCTAGAGAAAGGAGGTTGAATTCAGTCAGGATCTGGAGGGGTTCACATGACTTATCACAGGATCCCAGGGGAGGGATGTGAGGTTGGACCACTTGGTAGAGTGCTGAGGATGAGGAATGGAGATCCGGACGTGTCACAGGTCCTGCCTCACCTGGAACCAGGGATAAGATAGAAGGGGGAGAGGTGGGATGTTGGGAGCCGTGACCCCACGATTTCCGGGCAGTCAGGTCAAAGACTAGCACACTGCTAACTCACAGCAAGACTTGAGCTCAGAGGGAGGATGTAATTGCCCAGTTACACAGCCAATGGGGGAGTTGACTAACTCCAAACCTGGTGCTCTGCAGCACTCCACAGCAGCGGCCGTCAGAAATAGATTAGTCCAGCCAGAGTTTTCCAAGCCTTATCAAATGAAACAGAAAGGGAGAACACCCCTGTTCCCATCCCCTCACTGCCAGTAAAGGTATCTAGTGATGGTTGTGCCGTAGGGATACTTGCTGGGGATACGGTAACAGCCGCTCCCACTCAGAGCATGTTCGGGGTAATCAAGGGAGAGGCAGGAGCTCTCAGTATACTTTAAACTGCCCGTCTCTCTAGGTCATGCTGCTTGCTTGTGAAAGATGGAGCGGAACAGATGATGGGTGGCGATCTCCCTGGGGTTGGTGCAAACTCACTGGAAACTGCACAGATCAAGCCCTTCTATCTTTGTTCAAGGGAAGTTGCCGAGAGTGATTGAGGGGAATGAGTTAGGAATAAAGGATGTGAACGGTCTCACCCCAACTAAGCCCTGTCACCTTCTTTAGTTCCCACCAGCAGCGTAACCTGGCCTTGAGGCCCAATAATTCAGACCCAGGGAGCTCTCTGGAGACAGGAAGGGAGCAGAGAGTAGTGGAAAGGGAGAGGTTAATAGCTGCTGGATGGGACCTGGGGAGAGCATACCTCTCCCTGTGAGAGAAGGAGGCAAGCTGTTCTTCTTGGAGAGAGTTCAGGTTCAAATCCCAGCTCCAACTCTTACTAGCTGTGTGGCCTTAAGTAAGTTTCTTCTTAGTACCTCAGCTCCTTCATTTGTTAAGTGGGAATGATAATAGGAGTCAACTCATAAGGCAGCTGTGGGGATGAATACGATCTAGCAAATGTTTTGTAAGCGGCAGTGGGAATCCACCCCAAGACTCCTCCTCGACCCCCCTCCTACATTGTCTTCTGGTTGATCTGATACAGTCATCAGCTGTCAGGTCAGGAAGGGCCATCCACCCGTCCATTCATTCAACAAACGTTTACTGAGCATCTACTACATGTTCAAGGCTTTGGGAGAGACAACAGTGAACGAGAAAGGTGAGGGTGCTCCCCTCATAATGGGACTCTTTACTGGCCATCTAGGTGTTCATGAAATTGATAAGAAAACAGAGGCACAGAGGGAGGAAGGCCCCTGCCCACAGTGACAGAGCTACGAGGGTGGGACCCGCGTGTATTTAACACTTCAGGTTCTCCAACTCCAAGTACTAGGCCTGGCAAGACTAGATGATACATCAATATTTGCTGAACTGGTGAGTAGCTGAATCAATAACTCCCAGTCTAGTGCCCTTTTTATGGCCTGCCCCCAAATAATTGGGTGGTAAGTGCACGTATGGAGAGGTAAGTGTTAGTACTTTCCACTGTGTGGCCCAATTCCCTTCTCCCTCTGTAAAGCGTGGGCTGAGAGAGTTGGAGAGGCCTTTATCTCTACTCTTGGACATTGCATCAGGAGCCGAAGTAACATAATAATGTCATTCAGAAATGGTGGAGCTCATGCCCAGGCCTGCAAATCATGTCAGGTGTATAGAACTGATGCCTAAAGGAAATCAGATGCTGAGGGGTAAGCCTTTTTTTTTTTTTTAAAGGAAAAGCAATTCTCAGGCACTAATACTATTCTTTCAGGATTCAACAAATCATACCCCTAACTTTTGTAGGACTTGTGATGAGAATACAAATGGAGGATGTGTGGGCACAGTAGCAGCCCTCCCTCCAAAGATGGCCACATCCCGATCCCTGGAACCTGACAGCGGGGTATCAGGTTGCAGATGGAATTAAGGTTGTTAATCAGCTGACTTCAAGTAGGGAGATGATACTGGATTATCTGAGTGGGGCCAAGCATCCCGAGGGGCCTTGTAAGTGGAAGACGGGGGCAGAAGAGGGAACCAGAGAGATGGCAGTGTGAGGAAGACCTGGGGAAAAGGCCACAGGCCAAGGACTGCAGGCAGCCTCTAGGAACTGGAAAAGGCAAGGAAGCAAATTCTCCCCTAGAGCTTCCAGAAAGAATGCAGCCCTGCTGTTGCCTTGATTTTAGCCCAGGGAGGCCCATTTTGGACTTCGGACCTCCAGAACTGTAAGAGAAGAAATTTGCATTGTTTTAAGCCAGGACGTTTGTGGTAATTTGTTGCAATAGCAACAAGGAAACAAGTGTAGAGGCCCACTTACCTTATGTCAAAATATTCAAAGCTATAAATCAAGTCAGTTGCTTGTGAAACAAAATATGTTCTTTCTTGCTACATTAACAGAGCTATCTTCTTAACCGCTTGGGTTTGCACATTTTGAGACTCGGTGGAATTCCTCCCTGGAACATGGCAGTGCAGGGAGTGCAGGCCCCAGGTCCCACTCCTGGCCCATGGCCTGAGCCTTTTTCTCTCCCTTCCAATTCTCACTGGTACTCAGCGCGAGCTTCGGCGCACCAGCCTGCCGTCCAAGCTCATACACAGCTCCCACAAACAGCTTCTCAGAAAGGCAAACCCAGAAGGTGGGCCCCTGAGGCCCCAGAAGCAGTCTCGGGGCTATTTGGAGAGGGAACTGGGGGTCCTGGTGCGCAGAGTGTGGTCCTGGTGGACAAAAATCCCATGTTCCCGGAAGTCGCGCTGTGCCATCCCGCCTCCACGTGCAGCAGCTCGGGCGCGCAGGCGCCGTGGCCTGCCTTCGTCTGCGCCGCCTCTAGCCCTGCTTCCGCATCCTACCCCCGCCTCCGCCGCGTGTGTTCTGGGTGCCCGGCTGTCCTCGCAGCCCAGACGGGCACCTGCGCCAGCGAAGGACCATCTCTCGGGCTGGCCCCGCTGCCGCCGCTGCGACCTCGGGACAGTCTCTTCCTCCGGGGGCGGCACAGTTCTCGTCTGCAGAGAAGCGGCTTCTTGCGCGCCTGAAGGCCCGGCTCCGACAGCGAAAGCCCGGTGGACGCCGGAAGCAGCCGCGAGTGCCTGGCGCCCGGGCTGAGAACAGAAGACCACGCCCCGCGATTACACCCCGGCGGCCTCTACAGCCCGGCGGCTCCCGCCTTCGCCGCCCGCCCTCACTCCTCGCCTCTGAGCTGCGACGCGACACCCTGCCTGCAGGTGGAGGACCCGGCCCGAAGACCCCGACCAGAGACTCAAGATGGCGGTGGCCGCGTAACTGAGCATCCCGCAGGCTTCGCTCCGAGAACGCGGAGGACTGACACTGGGGGGCAGCGGAAGGACGAGAGCAGGACTCTGGTGTCGTTTGTTAATCGTGGTGGCGTGAAGCTTGACTCCTCGGGCATATTGCGGGGGAGTGTCTGCTGTTGTCCTAAGTCCTAGAGCACAGGGAACCACAGTAACCCGTATTTTGTAAAATTGGGGCCCTTGATAGTTGGCAAAATGGCGATGACACTGTTGGAAGACTGGTGTAAGGGGATGGATGTGAACTCCCAGAGAGCCCTGCTGGTCTGGGGGATCCCAGTGAACTGTGATGAGGCTGAAATCGAAGAGACCCTCCAGGCTGCGATGCCCCAGGTGCCCTGTCGAGTGCTTGGGAGAATGTTCTGGAGGGAAGAGAATGCCAAAGCAGCCTTGTTAGAGCTCACTGGTGCTGTCGATTACACCGCGATCCCCAGGGAGATGCCCGGTAAAGGAGGGGTGTGGAAAGTGGTCTTTAAGCCCCCGACTTCCGATGCTGAATTTCTAGAAAGGTTGCACCTCTTCCTGGCAAGAGAGGGGTGGACCGTGCAAGATGTTGCCCGTGTCCTTGGGTTTCAGAACCCCACTCCGGCCCCAATCCCAGATATGCGAGCAGAGATGCTAAACTATATTTTGCATAATGTTATTCCGCCTCTTGTTGAGTCCATAGGGTACAGGAAGCTGACACTCTTCTCCGGGAGGGACATCCTGGGACCTGGAGAGGAGACATTTGATCCCTGGCTGGAGCACGCTAATGAGGTCATAGAGGAGTGGCAGGTGTCAGATGTGGAAAAGAGGCGGCGGTTGATGGAGAGTCTTAGAGGTCCTGCTGCTGATGTCATACGCATCCTCAAGACCAGCAACCCTGCGATTACCACCGCCGAATGCCTGAAGGCGCTTGAGCAAGCGTTTGCGAGCGTGGAGAGCTTTAGGGATGCGCAGGTCAGATTTCTGAACACTTACCAGAACCCGGGAGAAAAGTTATCTGCTTATGTCATTCGTCTGGAGCCTCTGCTGCAGAAGGTGGTGGAGAAGGGGGCCATAGATAAAGATAACGTGAATCGAGCCCGCCTGGAGCAGGTCATTGTCGGGGCCAACCACAGCGGGGCCCTCCAGAGGCTGTGGCTGACCGCGGTTGCGGAAGGGCCAGCCCCAAACCTCTTCCAGTTGCTGGTGCAGATCCGCGAGGGGGAGGCTGAGGAGGAGGAGGCGGAGGCTGTCCTCCTGCAGTTAGGCCTGAAGGGGCCCCTCTGAGTCCCCATGAAAGGGGCTTTAGTGCAGACCTAGATCGCAGCTGCTTTCGTTCGTTGTCTCTGTGCTGTCTTACACGTGTGTCTCCTAGTAGTAAAGACTTAGCCATGTTTTTGGGGGGGGGGAAGTCAGGTCTGCGTATTCATATGACATTAGTAAAACTGTGCAAACAAGCACCAGAGCTGCTGCGGTACGAGTCATGCTAGCTACGATGCCAGGGAAAGGTCTGGACACGAGTGCTCAGTGCAAGCTGTCATCAGCTTGCATCATCATCAGTTGTGGAAAACGTGAACTCGTGACACTTCCCGTCGAGGTAATTAAATGTGATATTGCATGTTCAGATGTTTAGTGCAGGGCCTGGCTAACACAAGAAGTGTTCAGTAAGAATGTGAACTGTTGTTACTACTATCGTGAATAGTTGTTGTGTTTACTGTAAATTGTTCCTGATTTACATTAACGTAAAGGAATGTGAATTAGATATTCAAATTTAGAGTGCAAATTTCTTATTTTTCATCTTTAAACATCTAAATCAGTTTAACTGTAAAGTGTTCCGAGACTACAAAATGGGTTGTTAGAAAAATACTGCGCTTGTAGAGCTGTGTAAACCGTTTTCACTGGACAAGATACAGATACAGATTGCAAGGGGAGGTTAATATGAACCAGTTACAGTATCTGTTCCCCCATTTCAAATCTTTGTCATTGAAGTGTAGTTTACCTTGTTCATGCTGATTCTAAGTGTTCTAAGTTCGAAGTTATCAAATACATGTATATTAATAAAAATATTAAAAAAAAATCCCATGTTCCTTTCTCTCTCCACTCTTCCTCACCCTGTGGCATGGGGCATGGCTGGAGGAGAATCAGAGGGGGGTCCTCTAAAGCAGGGGTCCCACACCAGGTACCCCTCTTGTCCAGACCTCAAGGTGATCCTCATATCAGTATACTTTTGTAAGCCCAGGGGAAGTTGAGTGGTAAGTTGATGGGCAGCTGGGTTTTGTTGCCACCTAAGAATACCTCGTTTTTACCCCTAAACAGCTCTTTCTGGATTGGCATTTCCTTTACCAATGGAGTAAACCCCACTGAACCAAAGTCTGCTATTTCACATTAGGTGAGAAGCCTATCTTCAAATCCTTGGTGAGGCCTAAAAACCAAGGAGGACTGAGGAGTCCAAGGTTAGGGACCCATCTCTGGAAGTGGGAAGAAAACAGGACTGGTCTCAACCCTTCACTATCTGAGAGACTGCCGTGTAAAGTAGTGAGCCTCCCATGGAAGGGAATATTCAAGAGCAGGTCAAATGGCTATTTCTCTGGGTTTTGTAGACGGGATTCCTGCACACAAAGGCACAGGATTGTGTGTTCCCTGGAGCATAATCACATCAGAAAACTTGATTGAGTCCCGGCCTCCACCCCCTCCATGTTCTGGGTTCTCCTCTCTTATGAAACATGTCTGGGCTGATGGCATCATTCTATGTATGTCCCTCTGTCACAGAGCCAAAAAGGCCTCCACCTAGAAAGCATCAGGTGATGGTGTTGTCATCTCCAGATTCATTTGGCAGAAACGGGACACCATCCTGAGTACAGGGATGAAGTGTCTTGAGAGTTGCCTGTGGTCCATGCGTTCAGAGTCCCCAGGGCCAGTGGGATGGGTTTTCCTCGGAGACACTCATCCTGCACACTGGGTGAGGACTCATCTCTAACCAAGGCAGAGGCCCAAGGTCAGGTTGGACCCTAGAAGGCCAAGTCCAGAGCCCTTGCAGATGCGCAAACTGCAGCTGAGACTAGAGGAGGGCCTTGACCTCAGGCACTGTCTAATTGGTACTGACTCCTTATCATGGCTACAGTGCCCCTCAGGATCCGGTCCTGCCAGCCCCTCCGGCTTCACAGAGGCTCTCAGCCACATGGCCTCCTTTCGGGTCCCCAAAAGGACCCTGCTTACTCAACCCTCAGAGTCTTTGCAATGCCATCTCCTCTGCAAGGAGCTGCCGGAAAGGGAAGGTGAGTAACCAAAAGTCACAGAGCTCATCAGGGGCCCAGCTGGGTTGTGATTCCAGCATCCACCCCACTGCACAAGCCCACAGGGGACGGGGCTTAATAAAGGTTCAGAGAATGGATGACACTTGAGAACCAACTGTGGCCCCAGCTCTGATCAATTGCTCCCTCTTGTAGAGTAGCAGCTGTGCTTACGGTAGTAAACAGTGTCAGTGCTTGTTCATTCATTAAAGATCTTCTCATTTTCTCCCAAGAACCAAGCACTGTAATGGGTCCCAGGGATACAGCCCTGGGGCAGGGCCAGAGCAGGCTCTGCGGCTACAGATGCCTCTTGCCTCCTGTGCTCCTCCATCTCTGACCTGAGTCCCTGGCTGGGACAGAAACACACAGAGGTGCAAAGTGCGTGCACAGAAACCCACACACAGGGCACACCTGCACCTGCCGCTCACAGGCAGGGAGTCCCGCCCAGCATGGCCCTGTAGGTGCAGCCTCTGAGGTGTCTCTCCCCTCAGGGGGCCCTTTGTTCTATGCTCCCTGGAGCTAGCCCTGTTATCTGAATCACAAAACCTCGCTACAAAGATGCCATGTTCTTTCTGCTTCCTACCAGAAAGATTTCAGGCACGTAATTGGCCTCAGATGAATAATAGCGGCTTCAAGGTCTGGTCCCATCACTGCATATATGCTGCTGGCCTGGGACGGCACCTGCAGGAACATTAATGCAAACTGAAAATAAAGTTTACTCATCGGATATACAGGATGTCACATTTCTTGCACACCTGAGGCTGCAGACTGAAATTCACACCAGTCACACATGCTCAGACTGATTACTGATGCAGATGGAGAGAGGGAAGTGAGAGCAAAGGTACGGAAAGAGGGTGCACGGACAGGGTGCTGGGCTGGGACAGATTCTGCACTGGGGAGAGAGGGAGAGAACGCCTGCGGGTCCAGCCTCAGCCTGGCGGGCGAGTGTCCTCAGCTACAGATGTCCGCCTGGTCTTGCGGTCTTCATGGCCGCTGCGCTTTGTCAAGCCACCAGACGTTGTTGGGTTAAAGTTCCATTCGCATTTCTAAGCAGTCCCATCTCTGCCCCAACTCAGGGGGCAGAGCCGTTGCCAAACCCCCTGGAGCCCCCACTGAGCCCCAATCCAGGGAGAGACAGGTTTAGTCGGAGGTCTCAGGTCTTGGCTGGAGGTGGATGCGGAGAGGCACCAAGGTGTCCACGCCCCCTAATATCTAACTAAGCCCCAGTCGCCTGACCCTTGGGTCCTCTGTGCCGTCCTAGGCAGGGGCTTTATCAGGGACAAGCTCTTCTCTTGTCCATTGTCTTAGAGTTCACAGAGGGGCGTGTGTCATGATAGCATTCGATCCTGCCAACTCTCCTTTGAGGCAGGTACTGCTAATTTCTTCACCTTAGAGATGAGCCAGGTGATGCCCAAGTTAACACCACAAAACTGTGGTGTGGCGTACTTGAACTACATCTATGCTCCTCTTTTAATACCACCACCAAGAGGCCTCTTGTATCAAATTCCAGTCTGGCTTCTACCCCCATCACTCAATCAGATAAACTCTTCCTAAAGGCACAGATGACCCCCCACGGCCCTCAACACAGCAGGCTAACATGGTCCTCATTCTGTTGGCCTCTCAACTGTGTGAGACACTCTGGGTCGCTTCCTGTTCCTCCAAACACTCTCCTCTTGGCTTCCTCGACACCACACTTGGGCTGTTTTTTTCTCCGTCCCCCACCCCGCCCCCCTCTCGGATCCATTCTCTGCCTGCTCTGTCCCCATGGCCTGTGCCACCCTGGCTGCCCTGCCCTCTAACTTCTGGCTGGGTTGCCCAAGGAGAGAGAGGCACCAGCAGGTTGGGGAGTGGAAGGAGGGGAGGGCAGGCATTTGTTACCCCAACTCCCTCCCTGTCCAGCTGCAGTTCTGGTGGTGGCTGCATCCCTGAGGTTACAGCTCCAACCCACACTGGGCTCCAGCATCACTCCCCTTCCTTGACCCATCAGGCCCAGGGATGCTAACGACTCCCTCAGTTGCTAGACCTAGGGCACATCAGCACCTGGTGTTTCTCTCAACGCCGCCCATGGCTCTATCCATAGTCCCTCATTAAACCCTCTTCCCTTAGACCTGCTGAGAGTGCCATCCCTTTCCTGCAGGCACTCTGAACCGTACAACACTCTTCCAGTTTCCTTCTACTTCCCAGTTTCCTGCTCTGCCTTCTTTTAAGGCTCACGTCCTTTATCTGACAATTCAACACAGATGATCTTCAAGGACTCGTCCAAGATGCTCTTCTCTTATCAATCCACACCATCAACCTGGGTGATCTCATCTGCCCCCAGAGATGCAATTGCCACCCACCCAAATGACTCATCAAGGCCTCTCTCTAGTCCAGGTTTTTCTGAGCTCCAGCCTGGATAATCCAACTGCCTCCTTGACCTACCCCAAGGCATCTTAAACTCAACATCTCTTAACGAATGAGGCCGCCATTGACCTAGTTGTGCAAGCTGGCAACCCAGAAATCATCCTTGACCCCGCCCTCCCGCTCCCCTCCTACACTCAATCCATCACCAAGTTCCATCCACTTCTCTCTACGACTCCCACAGAACCAGATGACCATCAGATTTTATCTTGGTGCTTGGTCTACCCACAGTCTTGTTGTTTCTCCCCACTCTGAGTTACTCTTTGCAATGTAGTCAGGGAGATCTTCCCACAGTGCAAACTGTGTCAAACCACTCCACTGCTTAGAGACTTCAGTGGCTCCCGGGTGCCCTTAGATCTTGCACGGTCTGTCCCTGCCACCCTCTCCAGTGTCCTGTGCCTTATTCGCCCTCGATCTCTCCCCCTCCAGGAAGAGTGGTCTGTAACCCATCCCTCAAACTCATAGGCACCCTCCCTCCACAGCAGCATCTACGTGCGTTGTACCTCACCCCCCTCCCCTCTTCAATTCCTTAACTTCTACTCATCCTAACACCCTCAGCTCCACGGTCACAGCTTCAAACAGCTTCTCTGAGCTCCCTGACCAGTGACACTGTACCACTTATTACAGTTTTAGTTTTACGCTTACTTGCATGTTTCATGAATATCTGTTTCCCCACCTACTATGTAAAGTCGAAGAGGGTAGGGGCCCATCTGTCTTATTTATTTATCTCTGTAAGCCCATCACCCAGCCCAGTGTCTGGCACATAGTAGGAACTCAATATTTGTTGAACCAATGAATGGATAGATGAATGAATGACTGGACCAGAGAGCAAAAGGCCTATTCTACTAGCCTTTTACTAACAGCCGTAAGTAGTATTGTTTATACTGTACTGGGATGTATAGGGGTTTTCCACTTAGAGACAAAGGAAAGGACATTCTCATAGAGAAAGAACCTAAATGATTGATTGTAGAAGGAAACTCGGTCCGAATTACTTTAGGCAGTGGACCGTTTGAGTTTTTCGTGAGAGATATGTAAAATGCACTTTTCTAGTTGAGCTTCCAATGATACAGCCTGGCTCCACAGAAGTAGCTCCTTTCCAAAGACCCCTGTCATGGATTGGGACCCCATACTAGGATCCTCTGATCTCAGCCCTGAGCCATAGAAGCAGGCTCTGCATTCACACTTCCGGGCCGACCACGTGTGTGCCTCCCAGGTATCCACGCTCCTTCTTACTGCAGCAGCCCTGAATGTTTATGTGTCAGTGTCTTCCCCTCCCCCATTCCGTGGGCCAGGCTTCACCACCATTCCAGGGGAGGCCACATGGCCTAGGCCAAGTCACTTGTGTGTCTCATGTCCCTGGCCTCAGTGATTAGTCCAGGGGTGGACACATGACATAAGCTGTTTGATCAGCAAGAAGTCCGGGAGTTTTTCAGGAGCTACTGCCAAAGACTCTGCCTCTTCCCCATGGGACTCACATGATGGGGTGTGAGGCTGGAGCTGAGAGGCCGGTTTGCTTTCTGGAGGGAGAAGGGAGCCACCACGTGAAGAAGAAGCCCACACAGGAAAGCAGAGCGAGGAAATGGAGAGAAGCCAGTCCTGTGGGCGTCACTGGACACCTGGATCCAGCAGTGCCTGAATGTCTCCTACCTCTGAACCGGCTAATTATGTGAACCATTAAACCTTTGCATTCCTTATGCCAATGCAGAGCTAGAGTTTTTGTCACTTGAACAAAACAGAGTCCTCACTGAAACAACCTCTACGTGTCCTCTCTGCATCCCAACGCTCCCAGAAGCCCCCCAAGTTCTCCCAGGAAGGGGTCAGGCAAGGCCCTCACCTGAAATCAGTTTGCTTCGGTTCCACTTTGCCTCTAATTTTCTGTGTGATCTTGGTGAGGTCCCTTCCCTTAGGATCCTTCAGATCTGTGAAATAACTGAGCCTCTGCTCCGGGATTCATGGTTATCCCGTGCTTTTTCTGCCAGGGTTTTGTGGTGCTTTTCTATTTAATTATCTGTGGCCCCCCGTGGACAGCCAGGCAGAGCCCTGGTTATAAGAAGGAAAGGATGGACCACTCCTTCGGGCTCTGAGTCCTCTGAAGTCCTCAGGCCCATCTGCCCTCAGGAGCTCCTAAGCTGCCTGCGCCCCAGGGGAAGAAAAAACAGAGCTACACATGCCATCCCAGGATTGAACTGGGGACGGGGCCTGCAAAGCCCGGGGAAGGGCTATGTTGCCCCCAGTCTTAAGGCTTCCCCACGCCCCGTCCTGCTGCCTCAGCTTGGAAATACTGAAGCTGAAGCCCCCTCAGGCTACAACATGCCCCCCAAGGCTACCTCGGAGGGCCCCGCAAAGAGCTGGGGCTCCACCTACCCCGCTCCTGCCGCAGCATCAAGTCTCCTTGTTGAGAGGCAGCAGAAAGTGACAGCACAGAGGCCGAGCTCGGCCCCTTCCCCTCCCTCTCATCACTCCAGCTCTCCTGACGCATTTCGGGAAAGAGCTGTGATGGCAGGTGGTGACTTCCCGGAAGGCAGGCCCTGGCGCTCAGCTGAGCCTGCACACTTGTTCCCCACCTGCACCTGCCCGCCCGTTAGGCTGCTAAGATTCATGAATGCTACAATTTGCAGAAGCAAAATTTCCTTCTTATCTGCATCTTGCAGCATGGCGGCAGGGAGCAGAAGAAGGGGTCGCTGGGGGCTAAAGGCTTCTGCTTGGTCCCTGGGCCTAGAGTAGAGATGCTAAATGCCATGGACCACTCCTGCCCACCTGACTCTAGCGACAGGGGGCACACATGAACCGAGAGCCTCCACTCCACCAAGGGACGGAGGCAGGGGACAGACATAGGTGAGGGAAGGGGGCCGGGAGCACCGGCGGCAGGGGTTGGGGTGACGGTGGGAAGAGGCCCAGCACAACTAACCACTGCAAACCCCTCCTCACGGCTTTGAGCTCTGCTGCCCTCTGTCTGTCTTACGCGGCTGGCCGGGGACAAATCAGCCATGACGCCCCCTTTGTCTTAGACCAGGTCTCCAGAAGCAGACCCAGAGATGAGAATTTGTGTGCCAGAGGTTTATCAAGGAAGTGCTTCCATGAGAAATCAGCAAAGGATGGGGAAGAAGAAACCAGAGAGGTGGGCGCGACGCCAAGCAAGGCTGCTGTCTCGGGCCTGATCCCGGCGGGGACTCAGGAGGAGCACATGCGCTCCAGGCAGGGGAGCTGGGCTTCCCCGTCTCTCCGTGCAGCAAGGTGCTGGGGGAGGACGGGGGAGAGTGGGAGACACACTCCCCGGCACTGCAGGCTCCAGGCAAGGGAGAAAGCAACGCCAGCAGCCTGGGGACAGACCTCGGAAGGGTGTGACAGCGATGGGCTTGATGGGACAAATGAATGGCAGGAGGGCAGCCTTGGTCTGTTGCCAAAAAGCAGACCCAGAATTTGAACACAAGAGTCTTGTGTCCTGTGCCCAAAGGGGCTGGAAGGAAAACCCTGGAAATACAGAGGCTGGTGGCGGAAAGGACAGCAGAAGCTTTGTGGAGAGACCGAGGCCAGGAATGACAATGACATGAAGCTGGATCTCAGGCTCAAGACCAGCTCTGGGGAAGGGGCTTCTTTCAGCAGCATGAGGTCGGCCTAGGGAACACACACACACACACACACACACACCCCACACGGGAACTTGTCAGAAATGCACATTCTCAGGCCCTACTCCTGACTTCCTGAATCAGAAGCTCTGGGGTGGCCCAGCCATCTGGGGACCAGTGGGCCTTCCCAGGGGATGCTGATGCTTCCTCATGTTAGAGAACCGCTGAGTAGGACAGCTGGCCCTTCCCGGTTCTGGCTCAGGCCTAGCAGCTGTCCCCTGTCGCCCAGCATGAGGCCTGTCACCCTCTGAAGCAGCTACTGAGACCTTTTTGTTCATCAGGCAGAGCAGGAATTGGCCCTCTGGGACCAGCCACCCCACTCTGCCTGGTATTGCTGACATTGTTTCCCTGGCTCCATGTCCTCTCCCAGAAATGAATAGCCTCCAATGGCCGCGTATTTGCATAATGGCTCTCCCGTCCCCTTCACTAGCCTGAATTAACTGTTTTGGAATACCATTGCCCCAATACGTTTGCCTAGAGCTTTGGTTCTTTCACTGTGGGTCTCAAAATCACTGGGGCAGCTTGTGAAAATGCAGATGCTTGCCCCACCCCCTTCTAGCTCCAGAATCCTGTAGTGTAGCTGGAATGATACACTGTATATAAAATTGAGACAAGGCCATGGTCTTGGCCAATGAAGGGGGGTGAGGGAGTACTGGGGTGGCATTGGCATGGGGTGTGTCTAACTGAGTTGGAGGGAGCAGCCTTACAGCAGCCTGCAGGTGCTTGGGGCGGGTCAGGTAGTGGTGGGCTCCCTGGAGGTGGCAATGGGAAGCTGGTGGAGGGAAGAGAGAGAAATTAGGGAACTGGTCCCTGAAGGAGCGCATCCCTGGGGGGGCAGCTCTGCCAGATGTTGCCTGAAGAATAGCAGTGTTGTTTCCTCAGCACTGTGTAGGGATCTGTGCACGTGGTTTCTCATCTAATTCTCCTGTAACCCCGAGGGGTAGGGCGGGGTAGGGATTTTATCTCTGATTTCACAGAATTTAAGAGGCTTGTCCAAATCACATCACTCATCAGGATTAAGCAAAGCCCTGTCCTGTGTCCAGCCTGTTCCTTCAGCACCATTTCACACTTGCTCCTCCTTGAAAATGTCAAGGACGTAGCTCAGTACCCTGCACAGAGTCAGCTTGCAAAAAAAAAAATTCAGACTCACTCCCTATTTGCCGTGAAATTTCTAAGCAAGCTAACAAGAGTCCAGAAAGACTTCGGGTGCTGGGATGAGGAAGGTAGGAGATGTCTTCGGCCTATGAGGAATGTTCAGGACTTCTCCAGCCGGCTGGGAAGACCAGAGACACTGAATCCAAGAGGCTGGACTTGGTAGTAAAACCTTGCTGGGAAAAAGGCAGGCTGTGGTGGGCGGGAGCCTGTGGCCTGTGCTGCCCTCTGCTGGTCATCAGTGATACTAACCGCAGCTGGCCAGGGCCAGTTCCCCAAGCTGGGGGCGCCTCCGGCCAGGGCACAGGGGGAGATGGTCTGAGACCTGACCATGGCCAGTTCCACCCCAGCTCAGACAGGCGCTCCTCAGCGGCATGCAAGGCATGAGTTGGCAGCTATCTGGGAGCTGAGAGCTCCCTTCCATCTTGTTCTTAGAGGAGGTTGACTGTCATTTCACCCTCCTCGTCAACCCAGGTTCCTAGCTGCTGCTCTTCCTCTCCGCAGGGGCTGGCAAACTCAGCAGCTGCTGTGGCACACATCCTACATGGGCCAGAATTCCTAGGCCCCCCTAAAGTTTTCCATCCTGGTTTCCTGGGGAGGGGCTTGAGAACACCCTACCCAGGATGCCCTCTGATTTGGGGGGTAGGGAGCAAAAGCCCCAGGAACACTCTTACTCCAGCCCTTGGAAAATATTAAAAGCACCTGATGTTAACTGAGCGCTGACTATATTCCGGGCACTTTTCTAAATATGACAATAGATATATCTATATCTTCATCTGTATCTGTATCTCTATATCTCTATCTATATGTATATTTATATCTGTCCATCTATCTATCCATCTATTGAGAGAGGTTAGGAAATGATGGTTGAGGCAAGCAGGAAGCACCTCTGGATGGATGGAGATGCAGACGTCAGAGTAAAGAGTGTGGCGCCTGAAGCCAGAAGTCTACAATCCCAGCCCTGCCCTTGATGCGCTGAGAGTCCCGGGCAAATCGGTGCCCTGCTATAAGGCCTCAAGTGCCTCATCTGTAAAATAGTAATAGCATTCCTTTCTCTGAGGGTTTGGATAAATGCTAAATGGAATAATGTGAAGGATTTAGCTTAGTACGTGATGCACAGCAAGCCCTCAACAGGGGCAGGTTTCTCTCCTGCCTTTGAAATTGGACTTAAGGTACTGAGCCATCTGGAGGAAGCAGAGGTGATAATGATGACGGGGATGCTGCAGGTCCCACTTGCTCAGGATTATTGAGCATCTACTATGTTTACCCAATAGCTATGAATGGCTATTGTCAGTGAGCGTACGACTGTTTGCTCCATCTCAGTGGTTCACACATGAAGCTTTTAAAAACTCTGGTACTCAGGTCCTACTGATTTAACGGGACTGGCACAAGACCAGGTATGGCTCCCCAAGAGGTTCACATTGTGCATCTGGGATTGAGAGCCCCTGAGAATATTTCCCTCCTGCCTGCTCTCCCCTTTACCACTTAGCATTCAGATCTCAGCTTGGCTATCACCGCTTTAAAGAAACATCCGCTGACCACCAAGACCAGGCCCGTTTTCTTTGTTCTATACCATGGTAAATCCTTATTCCTTTCCTTCAGAGAGAATTTATGTCATTTATACTTATTTATGTGGCCATTTCAACAATGTCCAAGAGATCCTTCACTAGACAGTTTTCCCATCTGTAAAATGGGGAGATTAATTCCTACCTCACAGGGTTCTTGTGAGGGTCTAATAACAAAAAGCAGGTAAAGAGCTTGGTGGTCTTCTAGGTGGTCCCTGTGAATCCCAGGAGTCCCTTGGGGTAACACACTGTCATCTTCTAATTTCCTAAAATGAACACTTGCCAACTTCAAAGCATGGACCTGGCACGGTCTTTCTGGATTCTGGACACAAGGTGGTTCTCATATCATCTGAACTTCCTTCATGATGTGTCCTTATATCATAGCCTCTAAGCTGTGAAATTCTGCAAATAACTGAGCCCTCTAGTGTCAGCTCTGAGCTAGTATTCTTATTTTATGTGCCCAGCTGGTCTATCTTTTTAATTATCAGATTATTTGCTCAACAAATATTTAACTAAGGCTCAGTTAGGTGGCAGGCACCATTCCAAATGCTTTACATATATCTCATTTAAGCAGTTTTGCTGTTTAAATAAGGCCAGTCTTCCTGTTGCTAGTTAAAACCTAAAATAAATGTGCAAGGACAGGAGATGATATAAATGAGTGCAGGGAGGGTTTTTTTTTTTGGAGGGGACGGGTAGGAGAGATGGTCCTTTGGTTGCTGGAAGCTCAGGCCTTATTGAAAGACCCTGCTCTTCAGTTCCACCTAAATCGTTTCTACACAAGTCCATATAAGTATGGTATAAGTAGATTACCCTACTTATAAAGAGAAAGTAGCAGCCTGCATTTTTCTATGGAAACTTCAGCTTTTAAAAAAATGGCTCAATTTGAAAAAAAAGAACCCAAAAAGACAAAGCACTGTTGAGAGGAGATAAAACTGAACTGTGAGATGGGATTTGACCTGGAGCAGCCTTGAGCCCCTGAGAAGAAAGTGTTTTGGAGTGTAGGCAGATGTGGGAGCGGCAGGAAGCTTGGGGGCCAAAAGAGAGAAAACGGAGACTGAGTCCTCATGTCCAGAAAGGTGTGGAGCCTGTGGGTACTGCAGGGCTGGTGGCAGAGCCTTGGTGAGTGCGGTGGTTAATTTCACGTGCTGACTTGCCTGGGCTAAGAGATGCCCAGATACCTGGTAAAGCATCATTTCTGGGGCTTCCCTGGTGGCGCAGTGGTTGGGAGTCCGCCTGCCGATGCAGGGGACACGGGTTCGTGCCCCGGTCCGGGAGGATCCCACATGCCGCGGAGCGGCTGGGCCCGTGAGCCATGGCCGCTGAGCCTGCGCGTCCGGAGCCTGTGCTCCGCAATGGGACAGGCCACAACAGTGAGAGGCCCGCGTACCGCAAAAAAAAACAAAAACAAATAAAAACATCATTTCTGGGTATGTCTGTGAGGGCGTTCCCAGAGGAGCTTGGGCTGGGTATTTCACAAGTGTGAGTGGGTTTCATCCAACCCCTTAAGTACCTGCATAGAACAAACAGGCGGAAGCAGGGTGAATTCGCTCTCTCTGATTGAGCTGGGATATATAACTTTTCCTGCCTTCGGACATTAGTGCACCTGGTTCTTGGACTTCCAGACTCAGACTGGAGCTAACACCGTTAGCCCCTCAATTCTATCTACGGCCTTAGAACTCAGGTTGAAACACACCACCAAGCTTTCCTGGTTCTCCAGCTTAAGTCATGGGACTTTTTGGCCTCCATAATCACGTGAGCCAATTCCTATAATAAATTTCCTCTTATATATGTTGCTCTTTATATCCTATTTGTTCTTTTTCTCTGGAGAATCCTGACCCACGCAGTGGGAGGGCCTGGCTCCCTGTGCACCAGGTCTGGGGAGCCCAGTTTCAGCAGAGACTTGGTGCCCTGTGCACCCCAAATACCAGAGCCTTGGACTTTCAGGGCCCCTGGGGGTTTGGACAGTGTGATCTCAGCTGTGGGTTGGAGCCCTTTTCCTGCTTTTCTAGCACCATCTAAAGTCTCCCAGACTCTTATGTAATGCCAGAGAAGGAGGAGCACAAATAACGAGAGAGGAGGTTTTACACCTGCCCAGAGGCTGGGTCTTTCAAGAAAAAATAATAAACAAATGAACGAATGGATGACAAGCAGATGGGTGGTCATTTCTCCCACTGCAGACTGTGGAGACTATGATTTGTCCACACTCCTCACTCCCTCCGCAAACAGCCGTGGAGTAAAAAATGGAGAAGCAGCAATGAGCAGCGAGGTCGGCTGGTTTCTGTCGAGCTCGTAAACTTTAATGCCCGCTTCGATTCACAACGCAATTGTCCGTAAAGTGAGGCCACTTTCAGCAGGTCCCTTAATTGGAATACGTTTCTCTAACTCAGGGGCTGAAACTGCTTGGCCAGCATCTATTGATGGAGTGAGACTACGGGGAAGTCTGTCCTGCAGCAGGGGAGGGTGGGACGCTCTTCCTCCCCTCCACCAGGGGGACAGGATCCTGCCTGGATGTTCTCAGTCATGGGAGGAAGAAGATCAGTGAGCAAATTCTGGGAACCAGGAGGCAGCTGGCCAGTTAAAGGTCAGTTAAAGGAAGGGCTGTGATCCAATAATAACACAACAACAGCAATAGTAACAATATCAGCTACAGCTACTATTTCTGGGCCACTTCTCACTAACCAGGAAACTGCACATCATGTCACAAATTCCCTACAACAACTCTTTTCAAGCTCCATCCTTGACAGGGTGCTGGGGCTCCCAAGGTGAGCCTTTGCTTTAGGCAAGCTTCTACTGAGTGCTTGACTTAGGCAGAAGGCTACAAAGGTGCTTGCCTTATAGGATCTTCTGGTCCTCGGGTGAATATTTTTTGGAAAGCCATGAAGCACCAAATAATGCTAAGTGCTGTATTAACTGCACCAGGTATGATAGAAACCAAGGATACAACTATGTAATCTTCAGGAGTAATAGTGCCAGGGAGGGGCCAAATGAACTGGGCTTTGAGGGGTGTGGAGGAGTTTGCCAACTGCAGAAGAGGGAAGAGAATACTGGGTAAATAGAACAACTTGAACAAAATCATAGATGCACTGGGGGAATAACAATCACTTCCATGTGTTCTTACCTAAGGTATAAGAACATATGTGTTGGACGGAGAAGAATAAGGAAGAGAGACCTGGCTGGAGTTGGACTGTGATGAGCCTCTGATGCTATGCCATGAAGTTGGACTTTATCCTATAGACGTCGGGGACTCTCTGAAGGGTTTTAGCCAGGAGAGTGACATATCTAATCCAGCCCTGTGTTTTAAAATGTTCCCTCTGGTGGCTAGTGTGGAATATGGGCTGTTGAAGGAAGCTGTGGGTGGCAGGACCAGAACGAGGAGGGAAGTTACCACGAAATCACCTTGGGCTCAATGGAAGGAAATTCCTAACACTTCAAGCTAACACAGGATAGGAAACAGTGGTGTCCAGAAGTAACAAACTCCCCGTCAGTGGAGGGATCCAGGCAGAGGGGAGCCCTCTTTCATCTCCTTCTCATCCTGAGACACCATAACTGAGTGGATGTGAGAAGGACCTTTGTAGCTTAAGTGCAGTAGAGAAGGGCCCTCCATGTCCCCTCCGAAACCACCCCTGCCCAGTCACCAGAGGATGCCTGACCCCCTCAGGCTGCCCTGCTGCCGGTTGCTCACGCAAAGGCCATCCCCTGCCCCCTTGCTGGTGGAATCTAGTTTCCACGATAGAGCTGGCAACCACCGGCCCACTGCCCCGAATCACTTTCCCACACTCCCAGCAGGGACATAGGACCAAAGTCTGATGAAAGGGAAACTAAGAAGAGGAAATATTTTCCTCCCCATATACAGGGGGGAAGTTGAGGGAGATACACACCTTTCTCCCTGTCTGGCTTTGGATGGAGTGGGTTGCGTGGGATGGGATGCCTGCAGCACACTCAGCTGTCCTGTGACTGTTGGTAGCACGGCAGAGTGTCAGAGAAGCCACTCCAGAGCCTTGACATGATGGAGCTGCCCTAAAATTGTCTGCACCCAGACCTCTTCTCCACAGGACAGTAAATATCACGGCCTACGCCATTGTTAAGTCAGATATTATGTTCCTTGTTGCTAAATTTGGGCGGGAACATTATTTTTATAAAAAACAGCAAGACGAAATTAAACACAGGTTCAGCTCCAAAAACATTGGTGAGAAATATAGACTTTGATCTACGACATTATCACGGGGAGACTGAGGAGGGCATTACAACCAACATTTTGCACTTTGGAAAAAACCCTTAACTATTTCTGCCCTTTCTCTTGAGTTCAGGTGACTGCCACATCATCTTTCCCAGCCTGCTTCTATTTCTGGATTTCCTTTTCATTAAAAAATTTTTTTCTATACGAGCATTTCAGACTTCTCCACTGAGGAAAACTAAGGTTCTCCCCGGGACACACCCACATCAGAAGGTGGGTATGGGAGGAAATTGGTGGGAAGGGAACATCTGAGCATGGCTTTGAAGCATGAACAGGAGTTCATTAGGTGGAGGAGGGAGAAAGGCATTCTGGAAAGAGGGGACTGCCCTTGTAGATATAACAAAACTATCTCCTTTCTATCATGCACTGAAAATGCTAAATTTGAAGTCAACCCATAGACTGGAGAGGCTCTTGACAGTTTGCTAACTCCAGGGATGGGGATTGGGTCCAGATGCCGCCGGGAGATGCCACCGGGAAGGGAAGAGTTGTCCCTGGCCATCTGACCCCAGCAGCCTGGCAGCATGCTTTCCCCAGAAAGGAAGTGAGGGGTGGGAGTTGCTTCTCAGGAGGAAGACGGGGCGTGGGGTGAGGGGATGGCAGACCCCATGGGCGCAGCCTAAGCAGCCTGGCGAGGTGGAAACGGAGGGCCTGGCACAGAGGGAGCCACTTGCATCCCTGTCTGCACTGGCTGGGAACTCGGGGGCTTGGGTCAAGGGTCCTGAGCTGGGGAGGATTCCCTTCCAGACCCTACACGGTAGGCTGTGCTGAATAGGGGCCAGATCTTACCAGTTAGAGGCTGTGTGAGCCTGAGAAATCATTTCACCTTTGTGTCTTTCTTAAAACTGGGAAAATAGGAACGCCCAGCTCATAGGGCCAGTGGTGAGGATTCAGGGAGGAGGTTGTGGCGAAAGCACTCATGTTTGGGCTCAAGAAGAGGGTGACCATGAGCCACTAGCACCTGGCCTGGGGACTTAACCTGACGTCTTTCTTTCCCAGCCTTTGGAGTCTGCAGAAGTAGCTGAGAGTGGTGGGGCCCTGGCTGGCAGTCCTAATGCCCCAGAAGTACGTGCTTTGGATGTGTCCCCCGGGTGACTCTCAGCACCTCATTAAGGACATGGCCTTGGGGAGAAAGGTGTTTTGCCTCCATTTTGCAGGTGACCCCACGGAAATTCTAGGAGGCCCCTGCCTGTGTCCACCACCCTCACTGCAACAGGAGGCACGGAATGCGCTGTCCTGATTCAGCTCTCATCCTCTTCCTCTCACTGTGGAGATGGTCCCGCAGTCAGTACAAGGGCTGCAGATAGGATGGCTTCTTGCCAGCTTCCTCGTCCTGAGGCCAAATCATTGCTTTCTTTTATGCAAGGCTGGCTTGTGGGAGAGACGGGCTCTTGGCTCAGCCCTCTGCCAAGTCTCCCGGGAGCCTGAGAGACGATGCCTCCCCAGGAGCTCTCTCTTGGCTCCTGCAGTGGAAATTCAGGCCAAGTGTGAAATATTTCTTTGGGTAAATCAGGCAGTGCTGACCCGAACTGCCATTTACTGAGGGTGTGCGTGCGCGGGTGCTGTGTTAAAGACCGTGTGTGCACACTTCCCTCCGTGCTCACCAGGCTCCCTGTGCTGGATGCAGTCCATAGCTCCATTTCACAGATTAGTAAACTGAGCCTCAGAGTGGTAATTGACTTGACTTTGTGACTTAAGTCCATGCCCTTTGCTGTGTCCCAGTATCAGCTGCCAGCAAGAGGCAAAACAAGAGAAGATGGGACTTTCACCCTGAGCTGGAAAATCAAACAAATAGGACACGTGTGTTATTAACAGGGTTTGTCAGGGACACAGCAGCTGCCTCATTGGGCTGGGGTGTGTGTGTGTGTGTGTGTGTGTGTGTGTGTGTGGTAGTGGTGGCTTTTCAATCACAAAGCATTAACAATCTCCTTATCAAGCACGCTAGGCCCTTTGAGGATACAAAGACCAGAAATGAATAAGAATAGTCCCTAGCACAGAAGAGCTCTGTGTCAGACTCAGTGCAAGAAAGAGCAACCACCTGGATGTTTTACGGAGGAAGGGACTTACTGAAAGGAATCAAGTGTCTATGAAATTACTAGAAGGGCTGGAGAAGTAGCCTCCAGGGATGACCTTCAGAACGCTGCAGAACTGACCTGCCAGGGGGCACCCTGAGACTGCCACTGATATCAGGAGCACGCTGCTGGAGCCGCAGTTCAGGAACAAGGAAGCTGCCACCACTGCTGCCAGCATAGCAACTTCCTCTGGTCACCTAGAAACTCTAGGACAGACAGTGGCAGCAGCACAGGGCCGCAGCACACCTGTGTCTCCAGGACCTTACCTGCTGGCAGAAGGCTAACAAAAAAGAGTGGGAAGATGGCTTCTGCCTTCTAAATCTTGCTTGAGGATATCTGATTGACATCAAGAGCCCCAGCTCCAAGAGGTCTGGGCTTAGCTGTCCAGCCTCCATTGCAGAGGAAAGGACACTTGCAGCAGGGAGGGTAGAGTTTGAGCCAATTTGGGGGCCATGGCCGAGTTTCTCTCCAGCCAAAATGGGGTGTCTGGGGCCTGGACAGTACCGGCAAGTCCTCATGTTCAATTTCCTATTTAGATTCAGCCTGCAGACCTGGGAAAGCATGGATTTAGGGGACACTGTTTGTCCCTCCTCCCTGTGAATACAGGGAATCTCAAAAGATCTCCTGGATTTTCTTTACCAGCTCTCTGCCTCGCCCCATGTCTGACATCCCCTGCGTGGCTGGGATACCTGCTGGGAGCCTGGGTCTGGAGGCGGCAAGTGGTTTTCAGAAACAAATTCTCACTTTCTAGGGGCTAGGTTAAGGGTAGCCTAGTCTGGATGCAGGGGAAATGGATGTGCAAGTTAATTTATTTATTCAATTCATATTTATTGGATACCTGCTCTGTTCTAAACACTATGCTAGGACTGGGGAAACAGTGGTGAATAGCCCAGAGATTTTTTCATGGAGCTTACATTCTAGTGAAGCAGAAAATAATAAGCAAGTCAAGAAATTGAGAAAGGGATACGTATTTCAAAGTAAATGAAAGAGAGCTATGTGACAGAGAGTGTCTAGGGGAGAGCAGCTTTCATTGGAGGGCACAGTGAGGGCCTTTCTGGGGAGGTGACTTTGAGCTGAGGTCTGGATGATAGGCTGGAGTCAGCCATAGGAAGATGCCAGCTTGTGCAAAGGTCCTGAGGCAGGCATGTGCTTAGATTGTCTGAGGATCAGACAGAAGCCAGGATGTCTGGACAAAGGAGAGTGGTAGAGAAGAACAAGCAAATGTCAGCAGGTGTCCTTTCATTCAGGACCTTGAGGGACATGGGGGGAGGTTAGGCTTTATGCCAAGAGTGGTGGGACGCCATTGGAGGCTTTTAAACGGGAGAATGGCATGACCTGATTTACACTTTTAAACGATGCCTCAGGCTACTGGGCGAATGATGGATTGAGGTGGGCAAGAATGAAGGCAGGGAGGCCTGAAGGAGGCTGTTATAGTGAACAGGTGAAAGATGATGGAGATGTGGACTAAGGTGCGGGCCCAGGAAATGGAGTTCAGATCAGACTCTTTCCTTTCCTATCCCCCCAGCCCCAGCCCAAAGGATTCCCTGGGTCTCTGAGACCTGCTCTGGCCTTCTTTGGTCTCATCATTGCCCAAAGGCATGAGGTGTGTGGAGTTGAGGGGAGGAGGTGATGTGTCCTTTGTTCTTAGACAGCCTGGTATGATGTGCCAAGGCTCAGACAGACCTGGGTTCAAAGACAGGCTCTATTACTTACCATGGGACCTCAGGTGAGTTATTTCCATTGGCCTCAGTATTCACATCTACAAAATGGGAACAATAATGCCTTCTTGTGAAAATGCCAGCCCAACAGTATACATGCAATGCAGGCCCTTCATTAATGCCTGCTTCTCATTCCATATCCTGTCACTGATGCTCCTCCTACCCTGCACGTGAGTACAGGGGGGACCCCAAACGGCTTGTCTGAAAAGTACCACTGTAATGGAAATGTCAGCAGCAGAAGAAAAGGACCCTGTGCTGCTCTGACAGCAGTGATGGCCATGAATGATTTATGTCCAGGGTAACGGTTACATAAGCAGCTGTTACATTTTAAAAGCGTCATGCAAACAATATGAAACATTCATTTAAGTGGTTCTACACTGTGGGGAATTTGATTTAATCAGCTTTTATTTCTGTTCTCATTAGAATGAAGTCTGGCAACTCTAGTAGACAGCCCTACCTCCGTTCGGTAGCTTCCAGCTACTGAAGGCAAATATTTTTACTGTGCCACAATTAAACATTTATACAACACCCGGCTCCCCATCTGGCCTGCAGGTAGGAGGGGAGGTGCCGTGAATTCACGTCATGAAAGTCTCGCATGGAATGAAGCAAGAAGCACCCCTATATCTAACAGAATTAATAAGCCACATGAAAAGCCGATTTGAGAATTAAAAAATACATTTCTCTGATACGGTGGGAGCTGTAGGTAGGTAATCCGAGGATTCTTGAGGCGCATTTTTAATCTTTGCTGTTCCAGGCTGAGGGGGATATTTCATTTTTGTTTTTAATTCTAAGACCATCAAAACTCACAAACCATGAAAGATGTAAGAGGATTCTCTGAATATGATGTGATTTATTTGAAATTCGACCACGATTTCCAAGAATGATGTCACCAAATTTAGGATAGGAGCTCTCCTGGGAGAGATTTGGGAAGCATACATAAGGGGTTTTTACTGCTGCATTGGCAATGTTTTATTTCTTAGGGTGGTGGCACGTGAATATCTTGTATAATTCTGTAGATCTTTTTGCATGTCTTAAATAGTGTATAATACAAATGGAAAAAGAAAAAAGAAAAAGAGATTCACTGGGTATTGGAGTCAAAAAACCAAAATCCCACTCTTGGCTCTACCATTATCTTCGTGAACCTTGAACTTCCTCCTGTTTTTTCTGGGCCTCAGTTTTCCTATCTGTACAAAAGCAGAGCTGGACTAGAGCAGTGTTTCTCAAAGTGTGCTCCCTGAAACACCTCCCAAGTGATGTCCCTTCAAAATAAACTGTTCCATAGTTAAATAAGTCTGGGAAATACTCTCTGCCCTCTGGGAAAACCATAGAATGTTAAAGGTTCTGAAAAGTCCTGTGGCAAAGAAATCTGTTTCGTTAAATATCTATTAACATCACAAGGTATTAGCATTCTGTAAACTAGTCTTTGGGACCTGTTACTCTGGTAACAGGTCTCAAAGATCCCTTTCAATTCTAGATTCTATAAGTCAAAAATTTAGGCCAGTTTTCTGCCTCTGAACAGGAAAATCTGTAACCATTCCTGAAAACAGAGAAACTAGACATCCCAGCCCTTCACTTTCCTCCAGGTTTTCCAGGTAAGCATCCTTCCTTCCTGCTCCAAGTTCCCCTCTTTCTGTATCTTGGCTCATGCCTTCCCACAGCTTAGAAACTCTTCCTGAGACAATCATTGGAATTCTTGGATGTCTGTCTTTCTTTTCTTTTTGGCTCCCCACCCTAGAAGTATAAATTGTCCAAACTGTCCATAGGTTAGGATGAAATGATAAAGCTGAGGACCAGAGAGGCTGTGTGACTGAGACATGGTCACACAGCCAGGACTGTGGGGGTGGGGTGGAGGGCTGTGACTAGAACCTACTTCCCTTCTCATTCTTTTCACTCTCTCTCCTTTGCTTTACATCCAATTTGCACTCGGCCCCATGCTGCAATTTAAGCACATCTGTCCTTGTATGTTATCATGATGCTGTTTGTTTTTCTTGTTATTGTCTAAGATGGTTTTCATATCTCTCCTGGGAAGCTTGTATCTCCTTAAATGTGGAAGCAACATTTCTGCACAAAATCCAACAGTATCCTGAGGACAGCGCAGTGCTGAAAACACTCAATGCCAAGTCAGAGAATGCCCCACTGGCTTCTTACTCTCCTTGCCAAGGCCATCTCAGCGCCAGACACTCCTCTCCTGAGTGACATAGTTACATCATTCTATTCAAACAGAGCCGTGTTTAAAGCTCCCCTTCAATTGCGGATAAGGCAGGAGTCTAGAATCACATTAGCCCACGTCACAGATTCTTGATCAATTATTCATGTTGGAAAAAAAGAAAACCCTTGGTTAACTAGAATCCTCAAATAACCACACCCAATTTGAGCAAGAAAGGTAACACTTGGAAGAAACCAAGATTTCACAGGAGATTAAAAGAGAAACTAGGGAGAAGCCCTTGACACAATCACCATACAGGGAAATTGGGTGCGAAAGAAAGAAACTCTGACTTTTTGAAGGATTATTTTAAACATGCGTTCTGAAAAACCATCGTTCTCTGCTAATCTTTATGTGACTAGAAAGTGAGAATGAGACATGGCCAAGGTTTACTGACAGCATGGTGACTTGAGTTTCCTCCGTGGCTGTGTATCTGCCCTGGGACAAACTCAGCACCAACCCCTACCTCAGTAAATTCCTTCAGGGGAGCTAATCCCGAGGCTGACTCTATGGTTACACTGAATGTGGATTGTTTTGTTCCAGGTGCTTTTCCAGGCGAGAAGCACTTGTCCACTAGATGGCAGTGTGTCTGCAACCTGCTCTTGCCCGGCCTGCCCCTCAGATCCAGCTACTTGTGGTTACGAAGCCCTCCAAATTGAGATAGGCTGTAAGAGTAAGACGCCCCTGATTTCAAAGGCTTAATGGCAAAAAATAAGTAATATACGTCATGAATAATTATTTTCTATTGATTACAGTTGAATGATACTATTTGGGATATATTTGGTCAAATAAAACATACCGTTAAAACTGATTTCAACTGTTTCTGTTTATTTTTTAAAGTGGCTACTAGAAAATTTAGAATGATGTATGTGGTCTCATTATATTTCTGTTGCCAGAGAAGAGAGAACAAAGTGGAGGGGAGGGTGGCGATAGAGCTGGGTAGAGTCAGCCTGAGGTTCTATGCAAAATATGGGGTTTGGAAAAGGACCACTTGGCTTGAATTGGGGCTGCCTTGTTAATTCTGGACTCATGATTTAATCATTTAAGCTTTGCAAATGGGCATACGAATGTCACCTTCTCATATGAATGTTGAGAGGGTTTGCTGTAGTATAAGCAGAAGTCATGGTTTGCTCAGGCCTGCATCACTATGCAGCTATTAATAGCACCCCCTTCTATTTCAGAATTGTCCCAGTTAAAGCAATAAGTTTTATGGTCTCTCTAGTTAAAAGAGATCATGCATAATTGGCCCCCGATACACTGTAAGGGCACGATTTTATATACAAAAAGATCACACAACTCAGATATGCAAGATGATCACTTTCTTTTCTGTAATTCCATGTACTTTCTGACTCGGAGCCAAAGTTCTGCTTGAAGAAAAAACTCAGGCTAGTCATTTTCAGGTAAATTCGGTTATTTCAGAATTATGTTCAAATCCAGCTCCTTCCTTCTTCCAAGTGTAGCATTTAAGTTGGGGAGGCCATGAAGGGATATTGGCCATTTACTTGATTTTCCACCCGACTTTATTCCTCTGCCTCTCTGGTTACTGCCTCTACGGCTGATGACATCATATCTACAGCTCCTCACTTACTGTGGAACCTCAATACCTCTCTGGGGCCTCTGCCTCCACACCCTCCTGGGGACTGGCCGTGATTTGCCTTTGCAGAGGTTGCAACCGGGGCGGTCTCTGCCATCCTGTCTCTGTGTTAGCTCCTTTTCTTCCATTTGCTCAGACAATGACTCTACACTGTAGAATGGGAAGATCCATTGTTTCCATAACTACATAGATTTTGTACTGGCTCTGACCCAGGCATTTGGCTGAGTTCATGGGATACAAAGACAAAAAAGAAAGGCCACTGGCCTCAAGGAGAGCACAGTCTCCACCAAGACACTCACGCAAAGGACCAGTGGAAGATGATGTCTTCCAGGAAAGATGTGCACATGAAGGGCTATGGGATGGGGAAGGAGGAACTGGTTCCTTGTGGGAAGGAAAACCAGGGTCGGGGACCGTGTGTGGACAAGCTAGTTTTGAACAGTCTTTGAGGGACACCTGGAAATGTGGAGGGCAGTGACCCAGGGGAGGACCCAGCATGAGCAAAGGCTTTGCCTTTTTGTGCAAAGGCTCAGTGATTGGTCCATCCACACAATGGAATACCGCTCAGAAATAAAAAGGACTGCACTATTTATACATGCAACAACTCGGATAAATCTCAAAGGCATTAGGCCAAGTGAAAAAGCCAGTTTCGAAACATTACTGTATCATTTCCTTTATATGACATTCTTTCTCTATTTTTTTTGGCTGTGTTCGGTCTTCGCTGCTGCACGCGGGCTTTCTCTGGCTGCGGGGAGCAGGGAGGGGCTACTCTTCATTGCAATGCACAGGCTTCTTATTGCGGTGGCTTCTCTTGCTGTGGAACACGGGCTCTAGGCGCGTGGGCTTCAGTAGTTGCAGCACATGGGCTCAGCAGCTGCGGCACATAGGCCCCAAAGCGTGTGGGCTTCAGTAGCTGTGGCACGTGGGCTCAGGAGTTGAGGCATATGGGCTTAGTTGCTCCGTGGCATGTGGGATCTTCCCGGACCAGGGCTCGAACCCATGTCCCCTGTATTGGCAGGCAGATTCTTAACTACTGCGCCACCAGGGAAGTCCCTATATGACATTCTTGAAAAGACAGAACTATAGAGATGGAGAACAGATTAGTAGTTGTTAGAGGTTTAGGGTGGGGAGAGGGTGTGACAATGAAGCAATAGTGTGAAGGGTGTTATTGGGGTTATGGGATTGTTTTGTATCCTGACTGTGCAGATAGTTATCCAAAATTACACATCTACTAAAATTCACAGAACTGGATGCCAAAAAGTAAATTTTACTGTATAATATAAATAAATATTTCATCAGATTTAAAAAAAGATTCAGTGGTTTGATCTCAGGAAAGATTGTTAATGAGGGTGTGCATGTGAGAGAGAGAGACATCTGGCTGAAAAGTGTTCTTGAAGGCTCTGGATGGAAGGTTGAGGTGTTTGGGTTTGGTCCCACTGGCACCGTTTTTTGAGTAGGGGAGTGGATAGGATCTGAGCTGTCTTTTAAGGACTCTTTGACAGAAGCCACACATAACACAGACCAAAGACCAAGGCAGGATGTGGAGAGGAGACAGCAGGCAAGGCAGCCCTGTCAGGAGGTCTGGAGGACGGAGGGGGCTGGAGAAATGGTGTGAAGCCTTGTTTGGAAAAGACAGAGCTGAAGTTGATTTCATAAGCTTTGGACACTGAAAGGATGTGAAGGAGTGACAGACAGAGATGCTTTTGAGGTTGGGAGTGGGTCGAGAGGTGCTCATGGAAAGGAAGAGAGAACTTAGTTTGGGAATAGATTAAAAAGTCCTGTTATGCAGGATGAATTTTCTGAGTTCCCACGTTGTCCAAATGAAGATGTCTGGTGGGCAAGACCAGATGACAGGAGACAAGGTCAAGATGAACAGATCAGATTGAGAGGACTAAGGACAGGAAGAAAGAGTGAAATAGGGTAAAAGGATCAGCCAGATTCTCAACAGGAAACATGCTGCACTAAATTTGAGTAATTTGAGGAGGGTTTATTCACAAAAGGACTCATGACAAAGGTGTCAGTGATGTGTAGAGAAAACACAAGGGAGAGTTCAGGACCTGGGCCAGAGCGGCAGAACTTTACCCTCTACACTGGGAAGGGGAGGTCACTGGAACCCAGAAAACAAGAGGGTGTGTGGAGCCAGACACCTTGAAAGCGACCACCTGTCCAGGCGACCTCATGCTCTCTCCTACTCTGATCACCTGCGTCATCTCCCCATTGGCTGAAAACAGACCCTGGGAAACAAATGAAGTTTCCAGAAAAGCAACCGCAGCCCTTATGGTCAGGGAAGATGTTCACTAATTCCTCAGGAGAGAATGCTTTCTGGCTGTTTATTCCTTTATTCAATAACTTTTACTGGGTTTCTTTCTTATTACAAATGTAGTACATGTTCATTGTAGGAAAATTAGAAACTATAGACCAGCAAAAAGAAGAAATTAAAAATCATTAGGAGTCCCACTGCACAGACAAAATCGCTGTTTACAAAAATGCAATTTTTCTGGACTTTCCTGTTAAAATATATAGTGTAGATGTCTTTATAGGTTGGCACATATGCATAGATGTCATTTTGAACCGTTTCTTTTATATAAAGGCACCGCAGTTTACCTAAATAACCCCTTTAATAAAGATGTGGTTTGTGTCCTATATTCTAAACAACACTGCATCTCTGTAGCTGAATATTTATACCTCCTTAGGCTCAGTTCCTAGAAGTGGCATTGCTGAGGCAAAAGGTATATTCATTTAAAAAGATGTTGTGACATATTTTGGCATTAATTTAAAAAAGAGAATATAATTTAAGGGTTAGAATGTGGATTTTGGGGCCAAACCTGGTTTAGCCTCCTTAGTGAATCTGGGCAAATTACTTAATCTCTTTGGGCCTCAGTTTCCTCATCTGTAAAATGGGGGTGATGATGATAGTATGATCCTTACATGTTTGCTGTGAGGATTCAGTGAATTATTATGACTATTTTTTAAATTTTGTTTATTTTTGGCTGCGTTGGGTCTTCCTGCGCGCAGTCATTTTCTCTAGTTGTGACGAGTGGGGGCTACTCTTCGTTCGGGTGCGCGGGCTTCTCATCACGGTGGCTTCTCTTGTCGCAGTGCACGGGGTCTAGGGCACGTGGGCTTCAGTAGTTGTGGCGCACGGGCTCAGGAGTTGTGGCCCACGGGCTCTAGAGCACAGGCTCAGTAGCTGTGGTACATGGGCTTAGGTGTTCTGCGGCATGTGGGATCTTCCTGGACCGGGGCACGAACCCGTGTCCCCTGCATCGGCAGGCGGACTCTCAACCACTGCGCCACCAGGGAAGCCCCAGGCTGTTTCTTGGTTCCTGGCCCAACTCCTCCTATCCCCCTCCACCTCTTCTCTCTAGCAACCTTCCACATGCCAAACCCATTCCGGCCTAAGAGCTTTGCAATGGCTGTTCCCTCTGTCTGGAATGCTGTTCCTCAAACTTCCCATGGATGACAACCTCATGCCATAGAGATGTGACCTCCAAAGTGGGCCTTCCTTGATTACTTCCTCCTTGCCTTTATCCATCCAACACGATTATCAAGAGCCTACTAAGTGTTAGGTACTTCTGGGCCCTGGGATGGAGAGACGGTCAATAGAAAAGCCCCTGTTGGAGCTCATATTCCAGTGGGGACAGGCAGACAACATCTATGCCAGGAAATTACAGGGAGACACAAGTGCTCTGCAGAGAAATGAGACCTGGTGGTAGGATGCTGAGTTCTGAGGCTGGGGTTGGACCAAGTGGTCAGAGGCTCTCTGAGAGGGTGACATTAATGCTGAAATTGCTCAAAAAAGAAGAAATTAGCCATGTTCCTGGAGAGGCTCAAGCAGCAGTTCTTGATCTGGGAAATTTTGTCCCCCAGGGACCGTTTGGCAATGTCTGGGGACACTTTTGGTTGTCACAACTTGGGATGGTTGCTACTGGTACCTAGTAGGTAGGGGTGAGTGATACTGCTAAACGTCACATAAGGCACAGGATAGGCCCCCATGACAGAGAATTCTCTCGCCCCAAATGTCATAGAGTTGAGGTTGAGAATCCTAGGCTATGGGATTAGGGATCCAAGAATGAGGAACCTCTGAGGGGAAATATGAGAAAGAGAGACACACAATGAACAAGCAAATACATAAGTGGAATAATTAACAGTAAAATCCCTCCTCTTTCCAGTCCATCCCCTCACTCAGAAAAACAACGAACCAATGTCCACATGCATTATCCCAATTAACAACCTTCATGTCTGCTCACAGAGAAAAAATATGACAGTAGATAACATATTACACTGAAATTCAGCTCAAGTGACAACATTTATGAATCATGGAAAAATACACAGAGACTGAGTTCATCCTTCAAAATTCATGCTACAAGTATTTGCTGAGCACCTACTACGTGTCAGACATTAGAGACCTTACCAACACATCGGAGAAACTCCTCCCCACTTCCACCTCTTCCTGTTTTTGCTGCACACAGAAGCAAGAAACAGCCAGAGTGAGAAAGCACGGGTAGATTCAACATATTTATTTATACTCCAAAGAATGCTCATTGAATTTCTGGTTGAAATGCTCAAGCCAATTTTGGTACAGAAGGGATAGCAAATAATAATTTTCTTCTTTCAAACACACACACACATTTTGTGTTTATAAGTTTGAAACCTGGATCCATCCAATAACCAACATCTACACTTAATATTGAATGTGGACTCTTTTGGGAAAAACTGTCATTAGGTTGATTGCAGGTCTCACAGTAGATTGGGAGATATAAGGAGGGTCTATTATATATGACATATACACCTCAGTTCCCCCACCCATGCCTGGGGCAGACATTGCTAATCGATTGCAGCAGTCTTGACTGGATGTGCGGAATTCCGGACCCAGCCTTACAGTTCTTCCCAGTGCAGAGCTCTAGGCACTTGGAGCCAGCAGATCTTAGTTACCACGAGGATGAAACATCTTTGCCTTCTGGCTCTTCTTCGCCTTAGACCATTTATTCCGCATCCTCAACTGTGCAACTGTCTTTATAAAACCTCAGCTCAAGAATGGTTGCGGATACATTAGACAAGATCAGGGGAACATTCCGGATGAGTAACTGTTGCGGTTTGTTGGTTTTCCCACAGGAGAGAGAGGTGACTGTCTCTGAATTTGTTGATGGGTTTTGACTCCTTCTTACTGTGAGGGCAGGTCCCAGGGGGAGGCTGGACCAGGGAGCTCAAGGGCACAGCCAGACCATTTTTATATATTTCTGTTTACAGAGTCACATCCAAAGAGCTGGGCAACGCAGGAATGGGAGCCCTGGAGCTGAGGGCAGACCAGACATGAGGAATGAGCCAGGCCCTAGGACTAGACACTGAACGATGTGGAGACCCCCTCCCAATCTCCCCACCCTTTTTCAGGACCAGTTCCCAGTTCCTGCACAGGATGGTTCCCAACAGATGGTTCTCTCCCAAAGCCACCCAAGTAGGGCTAGAAACTTCCTTCCGTAGACCACTGCACTGCCTCTTCACCACCCTTTGTCCAGCTCAAACTGTCACCGTCCTTGTGCTTTAAATAAATTATTCCCTTGAAAGGGGCTCAGTCCCTCAGCCCCATCTCCTTCCTTCTATCTCTTTCTCATCGTTTCCCAGGCATAAGTACAAAGCAAAATAAAGGAAAACAAAACATCAAGAGGTTTTACTCCCCCAGGAAACTCTGAAACAGCTCAGATCTCTGCTTGCACTCAGACCCTGAAGACAAAGAAAATGAGGCTACAGAAAGACCACTCGCATTGGTAATTCTGGACTGAGGTTGAGTAGCGAAAGTCCAGGAAGCGTCCACTGTCTGTCCCGCACACCACTCTCGCCTCATCCTCACTGGCCTCAGACACACCCTCACTCATAAATTAATTATGGTCCAACCTGGCCTCATTCATATAATAATCACATAATGTCGGGTTATATTTGTGTGGTGCTTTCCAAATCTATGCAAATCCCTCATTTCGGTTAATTCCTTGATCTTCATGACGCCCCGCAAAATAGCTCCTATAGCGTTATTCCCCTTTCACAGAGGAGAAGACTGAGGTTCAGAGAAGGGAAGGACCTTGCCCAGGAGAGAGACATGGGCAGGTATTTGGGATATGAGTCCATCTCTTCTGACTTAGGGCCAGGAAGTCTTTTCTAGCACAACACAGCTGCAGTGTAAGTGCTGTCACATTTTAATTGCATGTGGCTATGTTTAGAAAGGTTTCATGATGACAGGAAAGGACCCATTGGGTGCCTTTCAGGCCTGATTAATTTCAAAGTGTCCGTCACAACTCTGCCTTCTGACCCCCCGCCAGTAGGGCCCTGAGGTACCCGGGTCAGCCTCCCTCTGCTGTGACCCTGCAGCCCTGAAGTAGCAAGGTGCTGCCCTGGCCCCCTCCCTGGTGCCCAAGCTGAACTCATGTGTAAGCCGCACACTCACATGTCTACCTACCCGTCATTCCTTCATTCCTTCATTCCTTCAGAAATCTTTATTGAGCACTTACTATGTGCCAGGTGCTGTTCTGCACTGGGGGAGAGCAGTGGGCAAAAGAAAGAACAATTCCACTTGGTGCATTTTACATGTTAGTGGGCATGTGAGTAGGGGATGGTGGCGACAGAAAATAAGTGAAATACAGAGTATGTCAGATGGCAATAGGTGATGGGAGGAAAACAAAGCAGGGGGCATGGGGTGGCAGGTATTATGGGTTGGAGGAAAATAGAATAGGTTGGTCAGGGATGGTGTCACTGAGAAGGGGGTGCTTGAGCAGAGATGGGAAGGAGGGAGTTATGTCACTAGATGTGGGAAAAGCATTCCAGGCAGAGGGAACAGCTGGTGCACAGGCCTTGAGGCGAGAGGGGAAGAGAAAAAGCAAGGAGCCTGTTGCGGACGCCAGCTCGCCCACTGCACCCCTAGAGGGAGCTACATGCCAATGTTCTCTGTCCTCCACAGCAAGGATCTCCGGAAATGGCTTTCTTCCACGCTTGTTCAGTGATCTTGGGACAAATGTCCGGAAATCAAATTTCTGGATCAAAGGGTTTGCAGAGTTTAAGTGGTAGCAGTCACTTTCTGAAGCCCTCTCTCACAGCATTTCCCCCTTTCCTTTCCACCACTCAGTGCATTTTGCTTAGAGCCAGATGAATCTTCCCCTGATGTTTTCCCTTCCGCTTCTTGAATGTTCAGAGACCTCGGTGGCTACCACTTGCTCACAGGAAAGCCCCGGCATTCCAGGCTTCCTCCATCTGCCCCCACAGACTTCTCCCACATTTCCTGCTGCTGCTCCTGGCACAGAGCCTACTCACCTCTTCAGCACACATTGCCTGAGGGCCTTATGTGTGTCTGGCCCTGGAAAAACTGAAAAATTGAAAACTGAAGGACGTTAATCTGATGGGTAGGGTGGCCTGCCGTCCCTGATAGAGTCACACCTTACCTGTCAGCCACATACCCTTTATTTTCAGTGGACACAACACTGATTCATTCAACAAGCACTTATCAGCACCTGCTAGAGGCAGACTGTCTCCTAAGCGCCCGGGACCCCAGAATGGGAAAAGCTGGGCCCTGGCTCAGGTGTCATTCCCATCTCTCCCTCTGAATTCCTCTAACCCCGCTGGGATTCCACCTACACGTGAAGGCACCTTAATCGGCCCAGAGCCCAGTCAGCTGCCCCCTCTGACCTCCCTCAGCACTTGGTCTCTGCCTGCTGTTTGACACTTGGCATGAGTTTATCAACACTGTCACTAATCCTTTTTTTTTTTTTTTTTAAATATTTCAGTGTTTCATCTCTCCAGCTAGACTGAAGCTAAGAGAGGGCAGGGACTACATCTCATTTTAGATTTCTACAACCCTCTCTGTGTCTAATAGATTATCTGGCACATAGTACTTGCTAATTAAATATCGGTTTGTTGACGATATGATCATGCCTCACCTCTGCTCAAAAAACACTTGTTAAAATCTAAATCCCCTAGCCTGGCACTCAAGACCTTTCCTTTAGGACTCCAGTAGACCTCACCTCCTCCAGGAAGTCTCCCAGGAATGCTTATCTCAGGTAAACTCAGAACCATTGCCATACACACATGCACACGTGTACATAGACACACAGACACAGACAGACAGACAGACATTCCTCCTCTGCTCTCTTCTATCAGAACAGCTGCCTGCAAGGTGGGTGAGAACTTAGTCTTCAAAGTCACAACACCCCTGGGTTCTAACCCTGGCTCTGCCACAACTGGCTGTGTGGCGGTTCCCTCACCTCTTTGCGCCTCAGCTGCCTCATCTGTAAAATAGGCATCATAATCACCTCGGTGGAGGGCGATGCTGGGAGAAGAAGTGAGTAAATGCTGCCCAGAGCCAGCACCGCGGCCCACGGAGGGCACAGGCAATCAGTCTCATCCTCTCACTGGCCACATGGTGAGTCTGAGTGCTCCCTGAGGGCGGCCCGGAGCTGGCTCTGCTCATCCCTGAGTCGCCAGTGCCTATCGAGGTCAGGGACAGAGAAGATGCCTCATTAACATTTGCTGGGTGGGTGACCGTGTACATTGCCTTGAGAGAAAGTCTGATAAATACAACTATCTGTAATCCCTGGAACACAGCACTAAAAGCCCATGGATAGGACATCGGTAAGAAGAATGAGACCAAACTCAACAGTTGACTCTGTTTGGGGCGCTAGTTTACCACCTGCCAGACGTCTTTGTGCAGCAGTGCTGAGCTAACCTCAACATCCTGCCGACAGATTTCCTCAGATTCCTTTAGACTCCATGGGGTTCTTCCTTTCTATCCTCATTCGAATAACGTATATTTTCCCATTTTAATTTAATTTTCTCCCTTCCTCCCAAACCAGAGCACTTTGCCCGCAGACATATGGGCCACTGTTGCATTTATAGCATCTTTATTAATCCCTCCCAGACCTCTGGGCTCAGACAGCAGCCTGGGGAAACAATGTCAGTTCCCTTTCCACAGGGCTATTAAAATGCCTTTCTTTTAATTGGTCCAAAACAGAAGATGAGCTTAAAAAAAAAAAAGCCAGCTTTCCGTTTCCATCTCAGGGTGTAGGAAGGACATGTAGGTGCACCTGTGTTGCCGGTGGTGCCCTGTGTGAAGGATTCGGCCGACCTGCGCAGGGCAGGCTGATGAGGCAGGCTGGCTGGTGGGCTCATGGGCCCGCTGATGGTTTCTCTGGGATTCTGATGGTTACCTTGGAGCTTCGAACAAAAAATGTAAAATTGGATAATACTGTGGGTTCAAAGTTGGCCACCAGCAAAACTATCCTTTAAAAATGCTGGTTAGGTACCATGGCTAATCCTTCAGATACTTACCACGCTCTTTGAGCATTTCCTACGCTTTAGACGCTGTTCTAAATGCTTTCTGGGCAACCAGCCCTCGATGCCTCACAACAACACATTTGAGAAATATATTATTTTTTCCGTTTTTCAGGTGAAGATATTGAGGCACAACGAGGGAACACAACTCAGCCAGATAACCTAGCTCCCAGCAGCAGATGGTCATGGCTGGTGCACGTGGGTCTTTTCTGGAACTGATGTAAGACCCCTTGTTCTTTGGGTAGAGGCCCGGGGACCTGGTGACAGGAGCACCGGGCGCCGGCACTCTCTTGGCTGGGAGCCCTTGCTCTGGGCATAACCTACCCAACACTGCATGGTGGCCCTGGTGGCAGAGAGGGGATCCGAACTCACACCGGCTCCGGATTCTGTGTGCACAACTCCTGTACAACCCTGCCTCTACCGAGCTCGCTCGGGGCTCTTTTGCTCCTGCGTCACTGGAGCCGTGAGCAAACCGGGGGACGGAGACTGACTCGTTCTTGTAGGTTTGCTAAGAGCAATGGGGCAGGCAAGTTCATGCACACCTCGAGAACCCAGGTTCTAAATCCTGAGGGCAACTCTTTGGGGTCTCAAGATCCTAAAGGCAGGTCCTCGGAGAGTCTCCACATGGATTTGTGTGGGCTAGGAGCCTGTTCCCTGCCGAGGAGGGCACTGAATGATGCCGTCCAGTTTGAGATGTCAACTCCAGCAGACGACACGGTGGAAAAGGAAAGGCATGGTCTTAAGCACCAGATGGACCAGAGTTTCCGTCCTGCTTCCCAATGCCTGGGTGAGCTGGGTGTGTTAGTAATACCGCTGAGTCTGAAATGAGCAGCTGTGATCGTTGGCTGCCTGGAACAGAGTCTACCCCCGCTCTGTTCCTCTACCTCTTCAGCTATGCGGGCAGCTCACACCTCCAAACCTACCTACCTCACCAGCCACCCCTTGTGCCCCCGCTCCCCAGGCCCGCAGGCCCTCACCTATGCGCCCAGGGCAGTGTGCGCTGTTAGTGAGGCCAGGCTCGCCCACCTTCCAGAGCCCAGCTGCTCCAGGAGTGAAATGCTTCAGAGCAGTCAGACTCTCCCCCTAATGCCTTCATTTCTATTTAAATTTCTCACACACAGAGACCTACAGGCTGAACGAAGCTTCGCTCTGCTTCTCTCTCTCTGTGTTCTCTTTTTTCTTTACAATGGAGACTTTTTGACAAGGGCTGCGGTGACAGCGGTGAATGCTTTCTTTAAGAAGCCATGGGGCATTGAAAATACAATTCTTCCTTTGCCCCAGTAAGAACTACCAAACCAGACCAAACCAAAATGAAACATTTGGAATTTTACCACCTTTTCCTTGACTGGTCCACATTGCAGTTCCTGGGGTCACCACTAGGGACAAATGTAGTTCTGACAGGGCCTCTTCTACTCTCGGAGTTTGGGCGCAGAATAATTCTGCTCACACCCTCGCTCCTATTGTGTTACATGACAAAGAGCTCATTCGGTCAGCTTTGGTCAAGAGCAGATTACAGATGAGGGTCTGGCTGAGCCCTGCAGATGCCCTGAGGAATAATGAGTGAGCGCACAGCAAGTGACTCTCTCCCCGCAGTGGCCGCCTATTCAATGGAGGTCCCTCCAGCCGGTGACTCTTCCATAAGCAGCTGTCTGCCGGCCAATAATTCTAATCTCCTTCTGTTATCCAGTGACCCCCTTTCATCTAACAATTTCCTCCTCCAATTAATACCGTCCACCACTGACTACTGGGGGATTTCAAGATGACAATAACAACAAAATGACAGCAACAGCTAGCATCAGAGCTCTTATCTCTTGATAGGAGCTCTTATCTCTTGATAGGAGCTCTTATCTCTTGAGTGGTTCCAAGGGCTCTACCCATATTTATCTCCCCTAATCTACCCTGGAAGCTAGAAACTGTTATTCTTCCAGTTTACAGATGGGAAAACTGAGGCTCAGAATGATTAAGGAACTTGCCTTAAGTCAAGCAGCCAAACAAGATGTGATTCAACAAGGCCCTCACCTTTGAAGGTCTACTTCCTTCCTGGTGAAGGTCACTCTCACTACCCTGCGGAGGACGAGGCCGTATTCTGAGCAGCAATGTATTTCTGGGGCATCACTTTTCTGATGTATCAGTGATTTCTATGAAGCTTGCCCTGCCCTCAGGAAGCATGTGGTCTAGGCAAGAAGGCAAGATTAGCAAATGTGAAACGATCAGAGAAACAACACAAGGTGGATCCTAAAATAGGCTCCATAGATGATAAATATTGTGGGGAATGCTTTCCAAAGTGCATTTTCTAGAAATGTAGTTCGTTGGAGTGTTATTATGTCTTTTAAAAAATATTCAGGAGTTAGAGTTCATTTGTGAAGCATTGGGCTCAGCACTGTTAATTTTGTTTCTCTGCTGCAGGACTTGTCAGGACCTTTACTCTCCTAACCTGCCTGACACCTTCCATACCGCATTTGCTTCATTACAAAATGCCATTGGTTGTAAGATGCCCCATTTATTTCATAATAACTTTCCCAGGAAATAAACATTTTCACATTTCATATGTATCAAATGAAACAGGTGCTGATTTCCAAAGCATTAATAGGTGGATATCAAAGAAATCAGTTAGGCAGGGTTTCCCAAAACTTTGGACCAAGGAACCATCTTATGCAGGACTGGTGCTCCTCAGAAAAATCTTTGTAAACCATTGGTTGGAGGAGAAAGCTGCTTCAGACCTGGGGAAGCCAAAGGGACATGGTTGGGGCAGGGGCAGCCTGGAATTGGGTCCCAAATTCTGGACAGGAGAGGCTGAGGGGAAGAGAGAAGGAAGAGGAGGATGGGTGCTGGAGACCATTAAAGGGCTGCATCCTGCCCTCAGGACTGGGTCCCACCTAGCACCCCATCATGAAGGGGGAAGAAGAGGACATTCTCAGGACAGGCTTCCCCACAGCATCTGGCTAAATGCTGAAGACAGTCCAGGGGGCAAGACTCCACACCTCACAGTCTGTTATGGAGACAGTGCAGCCAGCAGTTTCAGCCCAGGCCAGGTACTGTGGCAGGGGAAATGCGGCCTCTGTGAGAGCCCAGAGGAGGGTGCCCCTCCTGTCTGGGAAGTGGTCAGAGAAGGCTTCCTGGAAGAGGTAGCTTTTAAGCCACCTGAAGGATGGGGGGAGGTGCACGTTATTAGCAATAGTAGCCTAGATGTTTGGGTAGAGCACAGAGCACTGGGGGAACTGAGAGCAGTTCAGTTTAGTGGGAGAGGAGGGGCCTCGTGGGAAGCAGGGAGCAATAAGGGAAAAGGTGAACAAAAGCCAGGTCCTGGAGGACCCCGAAGACCATGAGAGGACATATGGATCTCACCATGCAGGCAGACATGGTGGGCATAGGTTTAAGACCATGGGCTCTGGAGACAGGCCACTCCCTGTCCAAATCCCTGCTACAGATATCCTAACTGTGTGACCTTGGGCAAGTTACTTTCCAGCACTAAGCCTCAGTTTTATCATCTGTAAAATGGGAGTGATGACAGTACCCATTGCACAGTTGTTGTGAGGATTATATAGGAAAGTGAATGCCAAGTACCTGGGCTGGAGCAGACTATTATTATTAAAGGGCATTGGCCCCGGCCCTGGAGTTGGACAGGTGAAGTCTGGCTCCTTCACATGTTAGCTGAGGGCCTCGCCGCCTCCCTGGACCTCCGTTTTTCACCTGTTCAAAGGAGAAGATGTTACCTGTCCAACCTCCCACACTGGGTGCAGAAAATCAGAGTGTGGGAAAGAGCTTTGAAAAAGATGCATTACAAGAGAAAAAAGTCCGGGCGGGAGGTGGGAAGCAACCTAGAAGAGAACTCACAAACCTAACGATAGTTGCTCTGATCGAGGAGTGGGATTGTGGATGATTTTTTTTAACCTCTTTCTTTCCATGGTATGTTTTAAAAAGAAATTTTTTTGAGTTACCCTCGTTAATAGGAGAAAAATTAAAGTGTCAGTCAGCACAGTTATTATCTTTATCTTTCTTTCTAAATTCCTGCCCTTCCTTAAATCTATAAATGTTCCTCTCATTTACATCAACTGCTCCCTCTTTAGTTGTGGGGAAACACCTGCAAACCCATCTCTCTCATCACACAACGTGTTAGAGAAAGAGATCCAGCCTGAGGTCCTTAACCACAGGGCCTGCTGGGCCCCCCTTAGCAACATGCCATCACATACAGGCTCTGCCTCTCTTAGCTGGTCTGTGGTGCGACCCTCAGACCACCAGGCACACCCTCAGAACCCAGCAACTTCCCCCCACGGGAGGTGGGGGCACTTTGAGCCCCGAGACTCCATCTGGATGTGGGACCAACCTCAGTGTTGCTAAGCGTGTGGGGTTTCCATGAGGATCACTTGGAATCGTGGATGAGCAGGGGCCTCATACGCATGTGGGAGGGGTTGGCAGAGCTGGTTGGTATGGGAGGTCATTGGCAGTCCCACCTGCTCTCCCGCTCAGGGTGTAAGTGGTTAATATCACGGGTCCAGGAGACGCACTATCCTGACAGACAAGAGGTAAGAGATTGCAGGGCCCTGAGTCAGTTTGTGTCCACCACAAGGTTGACCCTCAGCCACCGACCACAGAGCTAACACTGGAGCCCAAGGAAGGGCCTGCCCAGCCGGTGCTTCATTCCAGCTCCCGGCGTGGCCAACCAGAAAGGAAGAGGAGTCACGGGAAGCTGGGAGGCCCTGCAGGAAGGCTTGCATCCAGGTGGCTGCTGAAAATCTCACTCATCTTTGCCCTTGGAGGCAAAGCAGCACTCCTTTGCCATGCCTCTTGATGATAAGTACCTAGAATATTAAAAATCATTTACACTTTTTTGGTTCCACTTCTTGGAATCTATTCCAAGGAAACGATCAAAATTACAGAAATGGCTACCTGCATAAAGATGTTCTGTGCAGCCTTATTTATAACTTGGAGAAAGGGAAGTAATCTTTATGTTGAACAATTGGGACATAAAATTGAGATAGTGGAGTAAATTGTACTCTGCCTTCTAACTGTCATGCAGACAGTAAAAATATTGTCATGAAGACTTTGTATAGATAAGGGAAAATGATTATAGTACAATGTTAAACTAAAAATTAGAAGAGTATATGCAGAAATACAGAGGATCATGAGGGATTACTACAAGCAACTATATGCCAATAAAATGGACAACCTGGAAGAAATGGACAAGTTCTTAGAAATGCACAACCTTCCAAGACTGAACCAGGAAGAAATAGAAAATATGAACAGACCAATCACAAGCACTGAAATTGAAACTGTGATTAAAAATCTTCCAATAGGGCTTCCCTGGTGGCGCAGTGGTTGAGAGTCTGCCTGCCGATGCAGGGGACACAGGTTCGTGCCTTGGTCCGGGAAGATCCCACATGCTGCGGAGCGGCTGGGCCCGTGAGCCATGGCCACTGAGCCTGCGCGTCCGGAGCCTGTGCTCCGCAACGGGAGAGGCCACAGAAGTGAGAGGCCTGTGTACCACAAAAAAAAAAAAAAAAAAAAAAATCTTCCAACAAACAAAAGCCCAGGACCAGATGGCTTCACAGGCAAATTCTATCAAACATTTAGAGAATAGCTAACACCTATCCTTCTCAAACTCTTCCAAAATATAGCAGAGAGAGGAACACTCCCAAACTCATTCTACGAGGCCACCATCACTCTGATACCAAAATCAGACAAAGATGTCACAGAGAAAGAAAACTACAGGCCAATATCACTGATGAACATAGATGCAAAAATCCTCAACAAAATACTAGCAAACAGAATCCAACAGCACATTAAAAGGATCATACACCATGATCAAGTGGGGTTTATCCCAGGAATGCAAGGATTCTTCAATATACACAAATCAATCAACGTGATACACCATATTAACAAATTGAAGGAGAAAAACCACATGATCATCTCAATAGATGCAGAGAAAGCTTTCGACAAAATTCAACATCCGTTTATGACAAAAACCCTCCAGAAAGTAGGCACAGAGTGAACTTTTCTCAACATAATAAAGGCCATATATGACAAACCCACAGCCAACATCATCCTCAATGGTGAAAAACTGAAAGCATTTCAACTAAGATCAGGAACAAGACAAGGTTGCCCACTCTCACCACTATTATTCAACATAGTTTTGGAAGTTTTAGCCACAGCAATCAGAGAAGAAAAAGAAATAAAAGGAATCCAAATTGGAAAAGAAGAAGTAAAGCTGTCACTGTTTGCAGATGGCATGATACTATACATAGAGAATCCTAAAGATGCTACCAGAAAACTACTAGAGCTAATCAATGAATTTGGTAAAGTAGCAGGATACAAAATTAATGCACAGAAATCTCTGGCATTCCTATACACTAATGATGAAAAATCTGAAAGTGAAATTAAGAAAACACTCCCATTTACCATTGCAACAAAAAGAATAAAATATCTAGGAATAAACCTACCTAAGGAGACAAAAGACCTGTATGCAGAAAATTATAAGACACTGATGAAAGAAATTAAAGATGATACAGATAGATGGAGAGATATACCATGTTCTTGGATTGGAAGAATCAACATTGTGAAAATGACTCTACTACCCAAAACAATCTACAGATTCAATGCAATCCCTATCAAACTACCACTGGCATTTTTCACAGAACTAGAACAAAAAATTTCACAATTTGTATGGAAACGCAAAAGACCCCGAATAGCCAAAGCAATTTTGAGAAATAAAAACGGAGCTGGAGGAATCAGGCTCCTGGACTTCAGACTATACTACAAAGCTACAGTGATCAAGACAGTATGGTACTGGCACAAAACAGAAATATAGATCAATGGAACAGGATAGATAGCCCAGAGATAAACCCACACACATATGGTCACCTTATCTTTGATAAAGGAGGCAAGAACAAACAGTGGAGAAAAGACAGCCTCTTCAATAAGTGGTGCTGGGAAAACTGGACAGCTACATGTAAAAGAATGAAATTAGAACACTCCCTAACACCATACACAAAATAAACTCAAAATGGATTAAAGACCTAATTGTAAGACCAGACACTATAAAACTCTTAGAGGAAAACATAGGCAGAACACTCTATGACATAAATCACAGCAAGATCCTTTTTGACCCACCTCCTAGAGAAATGGAAATAAAAACAAAAATAAACAAATGGGACCTAATGAAACTTAAAAGCTTTTGCACAGCAAAGGAAACCATAAATAAGATGAAAAGACAACCCTCAGAATGGGAAAAAATATGTGCAAATGAAGCAACTGACAAAGGATTAATCTCCAAAACATACAAGCAACTCATGCAGCTCAATATCAAAAAAACTAACAACCCAATCCAAAAACGGGCAGAAGACCTAAAGAGACATTTCTCCAAAGAAGATATACAGATTGCCAACAAACACATGAAAGAATGCTCAACATCATCCATTATTAGAGAAATGCAAATCAAAACTACAATGAGATATCATCTCACACTGGTCAGAGTGGGCATCATCAAAAAATCTACAAACAATAAATGCTGGAAAGGGTGTGGAGAAAGGGAACCCTCTTGCACTGTTGGTGGGAATGTAAATTGATACAGCCACTATGGAGAACAGTATGGAGGTTTCTTAAAAAATTAAAAATAGAATTACCATATGACCCAGCAATCCCACTACTGGGTATATACCCTGAGAAAACCATAGTTCAAAAAGAGTCATGTACCAAAATGTTCATTGCAGCTCTGTTTACTATAGCCAGGACATGGAAGCAACCTAAGTGTCCATCGACAGATGAATGGATAAAGAAGATGTGGCACATATATACAATGGAATATTACTCAGCCATAAAAAGGAACGAAACTGAGTTATTTGTAGTGAGGTGGATGGACCTAGAGACTGTCATACAGAGTGAAATAAGTCAGAAAGAGGAAAACAAATACCATATGCTAATACATATATATGGAATCTAAAAAAAAAAAAAAGGTCTGAGGAACCTAGGGGCAGGACAGGAATAAAGATGCAGACGTAGAGAATGGACTTGAGGACGTGGGGAGGGGGAAGGGTAAGCTGGGACAAAGTGAGAGAGGGGCATGGACATATATACACTACCAAATGTAAAATAGTTAGTAGGAAGCAGCCGCATAGAACAAGGAGATCAGCTCGGTGCTTTGTGACCACCTAGAGGGCTGGGATAGGGAGGGTGGGAGGGAGGGAGATGCAAGAGGGAAGAGATAAGGGGACATATGTATATGTGTAAATGAGTCACTTTGTTATAAAGGAGAAACTAACACACAATTGTAAAGCAGTTATTCTCCAATAAAGATGTTAAAAAATAAATAAATTAAAATTAGAAGAGGATAAAACTCTATGCCATTGTGTTAGATTGTAAAATGGTCCACCATTTTGTACGAGGACCACAAAGCTAACAGCGTAGCCCAAAGAAGAATATTTTGTAGGTCCCCCAGTAGTCTTTCCTTTCTCCCTTGAATCTGGGCTGGCCTTTGATCTGCTTGGACTAATAGAAAATGGAATAAATGGCACAGCACAGGACACCAATCCTCGGCCCTGAGAATATTTGCAGCTTCTGCTTTTCCTACTGCTCTTGGAACCAGCACCATGAGAACAGGCTCATCTAATCTACTAAGAAACACATGGCATAGTCACCCACTGTCACCCCAGCTGATAGCCAGCCAACCATGCAACATAAGAGAGGCCTTACAGGGTCACTGACTGCAGGTAGCATGAGTGAGCCAGCTGAGATCAGCCAAGCCCAGACCAGACCAGAAGAAACATCGAGCAGAATCATGAGCCACTGCTGTTGCTAAATTTGGGGGTGGTTTGTTACACAGCAATGGATACCTGATACACCAGCCTATGCTTATTCCTATGTACAGAAAAACCATTTAGAAAGGAAAAACAATCCTGGATGGAAAGATTCCAAGGTGCAAAAATAATGGATTTATTAAATGGTAGGATTACAGGTAATTAAAAAAATTATTTGTTTCAAAATTACAAGACTCTGCTTAAGCTATTTACAGTGAAAAACAAAGGCACATTTTAAAAAGTGAAAATAGGAGCTGAATTTTCCTCTCTGGAGAGTTCTAATTCAAACCTCTCTGGCATATTCCTGTTCAGAATTGGGACCTCATCATCAATTTCCTGCCTTTGGCAGATGTGGGAGGAAACTTGAGCTGCAGGGCCAGGATGGTGGGCTCTGGAGGGCTGCCCCCAGGCCCCCTCAGCCTCTCCCTTGTGGGTTTTGAAGTGAGAAGCTTGGGAACTGTTGTCTGTTTTTGGCAGCCACCTTTAGCTCCCCTCTCTGAATCCCTGTGGCATTCTCAGTCCATACAATGGAAGCAGCCCCAGGCCCCTGGTTACCTTGAATTGTTTCCCTGTGTTTGGAGAGCTCCAGAAGGAGAGCTGGCACAGCAGGATAAGCCTGGCATTTGGAGTATAAAGGCCTGGACCCCAACCCCAGCTCTGCCCTTCTTGGCTCCTGCATTCATTTCTTGGCACCTCTATGCTCCAGGGCCGGGGGTGTAGGCTGGACATTCAGAGATGAACTAGCCACAGCCTGTGCCCTAGGGAAGTACTTGGTCTTGTGGGTGAGACCTACACCCTCAAAAGCCAAAGTTAGGGTGACCACATCATTTATTGTTCAAACAGGGACATTTCGGGGAGTAAAAGGGGCTGACTACAGTCAACAGGGGCTGTCCAGGGCTAACAGGGACCTATGGTCACGCTATCCACAGCCCAGCTCCTTCATATGGAGTTGCAGTCAAGAGATGCTGTCCAGCAAACAAAAGGAATTTAAACAAATTAAAAAGAAAATCACTGCTCTCCTTTAAACACGTAAAAGTGGATACCATTCATAATTCAGAGTTACACCTCTGCTTTTCCTTTGCTCCTGAGTTTTTCATAACTGAAGCTGCTCCAAACATCTGACATGTCAAACCAGAGAGAATTTTCTAGGACACCTGGCCCACATGGATTTTCTCTCTTTCTGCCACACCCTCCCTTTCCAGCTCTTAGCTCTGTGTTACCTCTCTGCCTCTCTAAAGCCAGCTCTCTCTCTCTCCCTTCTCCAGAGGGACAGGCAGGAGGAGGGGAGGAGAATCTGAGAGTCAAGGACAAAGGGCTGACTATTTGGGGGCTGGGGAAGGAACGGGAGGTCCGCGTAGATAAATGTTATCAATCTTATTCCTGGCATACACATAGATGCTCATCCAAGACTACATTTCCCAGGCTCCCTTGCAGCTGGGTTGGACCATGTGACTAGTCTCCACAAATGGAATGTAAGGATAAGTCTTGCACGTCACTTCCAGGCCAAGGTGGTTAAGTATCAGGTATTCTATCATCCACATTCTCTCTCTGTACCCACTCCCTCCCTGCAGTCTATCAGCTGGATAACTCCAAGGTGACCTCAAGGCCACAAGACAGTGGAGCCACAAGATGTAAGGGGCCTGATTCCCCTGGCAGCCAGCTGTAGAAAAATAAAATAAAAATGGAGTCAGTATTGCTAAGAGAGCTCGCTAAAGTGGATTCAGGAGGCCATTAAGGAAGTGTGATTTATATACATAGCAGCCTGGATGGAATCTGACCTTTCGACCACTTATTGTCCTAATGAAGTCATCCAGAACATCTGCCAGAAACAAGATACTTTCCAAACTCTTACCCTAAAGTAACTTATGAAAGTCCGTCTGCTTATTGGACTCATACCCTAAACTAACTGGTGATTCCTTAAAGACAGACATTTCCTGACTTGCATCAAAGTCAAGCACAATTCTCACCAGGCAACTTTCAGCAACCTCGTGGCTTTTCGTCTTTATAAGCCTCTGACTTTTTCTCTTCCCTGGAACATTCTTTCGGTTTCACCAGAATCTGTGTCCCCCGAATTGCAATTCTTTTAATTTATTTAATTTTTGGCTGCATTGGGTCCTTGTTGCTGCGCGCGGGCTTCCTCTAGTTGTGGCGAGCGGGGGCTACCCTTCGTTCCGGCGTGCGGGCTTCTCATTGCGGTGGTTTCTCTTTGTTTCGGAGCACGGGCTCTAGGCGCGCGGGCTTCAGTAGTTGTGGAGTGTGGCCTTCAGTAGTCGTGGCGTGCGGGCTTCAGTAGTTGTGATGCGCGGGCTCAGTAGTTGTGGCGCATGGGCTTAGTTGCTCCGCGGCATGTGGGATCCTCCCGGACCAGGGCTCGAATCCGTGTCCCCTGCATTGGCAGGCGGATTCTTAACCACTGCGCCGCCAGGGAAGCCCCCCGAATTGCAATTCTTAAGACTCCAAATAAACTCTTTTCTTATTTTCAGCCTCCTGCATTGTTTTTTGGTCGACTTACCTAGAAAAGGAGCCGTACAACCAGTAGCATACATATTGGGCTTTCCAAAGGTAAGAAATGTTATTGGCGAGAGCCATTAAAATCTTGAGGTTGTTACAGCAGTTAGTCTATCCTGGCTACTTCACCTCCCTCTCAGGGCTGTTACATAGATTAAATAAAATGAATATAATGGCTTAAATGGTGCTCCTGCCCCACAATGATATATCCATGTCCAAATCCCCGAATCCTGTGAATGTGGCTTTATGAGGTGAAAGGGTCTTTGCCCATGTAAACGAAATTAAGAATCTTGAGGTCATCCTGGTTTACCTGTTACCTGTGTGGGCTCTAAATCCATTGATGACAGCCTTTATAAAACAGGAGAGTAGAAGACACAGACAGAAGAGGAGAAGGTCATGTGGAGACAGAGGCAGAGATTGGAGTGATGCAGCCACAAGCCAAGGAATGCCAGGAGCCACCAGCAGCTGGAAGAGGCAAGGAATGGATTCTCCCCTAGAGCCTTCCTAGGGAACATGGTCCTGCTGACCCCTTGATTTTGGATTTCTAGCCTCCAGAACTGTGTGACAATAAATTTCTCTTGCTTTAAGCCACCCACCCAGTTTGTGGTCACGTGTTATAACAACCCTAGGAAATGAATACAGTGAGGTGTGCACAGGGGCTAGCACAGGGCCCAGCACAAAGTAAATGATGACAGTAAAGGGTGACAAAAAAAAAATCATCCCTTGAAGGCCTCCACAGTTCCCTCCTTAGAGACAGGTCTTCTAGGAGGTTGTGTCCACAGAGAGCAGGAACAATTGAAATCTGTATTGTTAATTCCCAGAGAAGTTTCTAACGAAGCTCATAATAGTATTTGCACTGAGAGTAAATGTAGACCTTGAGCTTTGTGGGAGCAATTTAAAGATGACAGACATACATTTTCATTAATGTGTGACCAAAACGATTAAAAAGCCTCTCTCTGCAGCATCTCTTTTTAAATGCCTGCGGAAGCAGCTACTGGGACCGTCTGCCTGGGGCAGACTAAAAACCAGCCTCAGGCAAAGGGATGTGAGTCCTTGGACCTTCGGGAAGGCCATTCCGAGTCCCTCTCGAGGCTGGGGTCCAGAAGGGGTTGGGAGACACTTCACAGGACCTTCCTGAAAGCAGATGTGACGTAGCAAAGAAAAGGCCATGCAGGGGCAGTGGAGTGGCCAGCTGCTTACGACTCTGGAGATGTTTGTTCAGTAAGGTAGCACCAGTCACATGTGGCTATTTAAATTTAAATTCATTACAATGAAATAAAATTAAAAATTTAGTTCCCCACTCATGTGAGCCACTTTTCATGTGCACAATAGCCATATGTCACTAGAGGCTACCACATTGTATGGCTCAAATTTATAGAACTTTTCCATCATCACAGAAAGTTCTATTGGACCACCCTGCTTAACCAGGAGGCTCTGTGAGTTACCAGCACTGTGACCTCAGACAAGTAGGTCTCCGCTGTCTCTGCCTCAGTGTCCCCATCTACAAAATGAGGATAATGACAGTATTTACATCATAGGATCAGGATCAAATGAGATACTAGATCCCAGTGCTCAGCTCAGTGCCTGACACGTGTTAGTGCTCAGTAATTGAGAGTGTTCCTTATGGGTAGAGAAATAACCTACAGCAGAGAAGTAAGGCAAGCACATGGCCGGGGAGTCAGGAGTTATGGGCTCCAGGCTAGGTTCTGATATTTACCAGAGGCTGTAGAGAAAGACCATAGTTCCAATTCCTGCTCCATCAAAGCTGTGTGGCTTTGGGTAAGTCACTTCCCCTCTCTGAGTTCATATGGCTTACCAATAGAAGGGAAGTTTGTATCTTATAGGATCCTACACTTCCAGGAAAAGAGAAGGGCTTTCAAAGCATAATATTCTTTGACCCCGATCCCTGCTTTTAGAAATCTTTTGGAAGAATCAGAGAAGTGAGCAAAGATTAAAGTTCAAAGATCATCATTAGAGAATAGCTAATAACAACAAAGACTTGAAATTAGCCTAGATTTCTCCTAATAAGAAAATCAACACTTTAGGGCATATCTGTATGATGAACTATTATAGACATGCCACATCATTTTGTAAAATATTACCTAAAAGGGAAAGTGTTTCTATTTAAAAAAAGAACTTATTTAAAATTATACAGTGTATTCCTAAATTGACTTTTAGAAAGCATTCGCATCTATCTGTAGAATAGAATCCACCAATATTTTGAAAGTATTTTCTTCAAGATGCTGGGCCTTCATTGCTTCTCCTTTTCACCTTTCTGTATTTATCAGATTCTCTAAAACTTGCCTCTATTAATTTGTAAATGGAAAACCTTACACATGCAGATAGCTGATGACCTAGATGGTCTCTGAGGGCCCTTGGAGGGCTGACATTCTATGACTCAGCAAACGGGTGGGAATAATCTGTTTACAGTTCAAAGCCCCCCACCATGCAGGGAGGTGGAAGGCAGTGGGTGAGGGCATGTCATTCAGTCTTTGGACTCCATCCTGACAGGTGTCACTGAAAGCAGCTGATGCAGATTGAGGCCCTGAATCTTGCCAGAAAAAAGGAGAGTCCAGACATCCTGTTCACCCCTGACCACACACAGTAGACAAGTCATGAATGTGACGTCAATGACTGTGGGAAGGAGTGAACTGTAAACCAGCAGGGACAGGAGTTCGCTATGTGCTGGTGCTGTGCTAATTGCTTTCATAGGTTCTTTTCTTTTAAATCTTTAAAAAAGGAAATTTGGGACAAATAAAATTTTCTTTTCCAATAAAAATATGAAGAACTGTTTAACTTTGCTAGTAATTTAACCAAAGCAAATTAAAACTGGAACTAAAGACTTTTCACCTAGCCAAGAGGCAACTCTTTCTATGTTTTTTTTTTTTTTCCGCTGCGCCATGCGGCTTGCAGGATCTTAGTTCCCTGACTAGGGACTGAACCCAGGCCACTGCGGTGAAAGCGCTGAGTCCTAACCACGGGACTACCAGGGAATTCTCAAAAGGAGACTATTTCTAAATTTAATAGTGTCAAGTACTGGTGAAGATGTGTGGAATCTACCACTCTCGTGTGCTGGCTGTGTACACACATTTATCAATTGGTATGAATGTTCTGGAAAAAAATATACCGTAAGTATCAAAATCTTAAAAATGTAGAAATCTGTTGCTCTAGAACTGTTGCTTGGAGGCCTGGTCTTTATTCTAGGGAAATAGTCAGAAATGGGCAAAAATTATATGCAAAGAGTATTGAGTGCGGCTGTCATCCGCTGGAGGTACAAATGAGCCGCATTTATTGTGATTTACTAATGCTTCAGCTCAGAGCTCTCACCCGACTCCCACAGGTATTCTTAGGGGGTTGCAGGGACTCCCCCATGTACTTAGGCACCCTTTGCTCCCACCTGCTTGTTGGTTCTCCCGCCCAAAAGTCACCTAGGGGAGATGGACTCATATCCTCCTGTGTGACCCCCAGACCCACTCCCACTCTTCTCCAGACTGTTCTCTGCCCTGGAGGCTGACCATAGGACTACATCGAATCTACCAACTACATTCAGTCAGTGGGGCTGTGAAGATCAGAAGACAGGTCTCCGGACAGCGAGGTCAGCTCTTCATTACCCAGCTGCCCCCTGAGGGTCTCAGGCTGGAGGTACCCCTCTCAAGGAGACTCTATTTCTGATGCTGACACAGCCCCCTTCCCTCCTCCCCCAGCCCATCGTGACCAGCCCCCAGGGTACTGCACTATTCCCTGTGCTTCCCTACACCCTGCCCACACTTTTGCAATAGTTCCTAAGACCTCCTTGAATCTCCCAATTTGTGCGTCCTCTGAAGTGGGGTGCGGGAAAACCGGCTCTCCAAAAAACAAACGTCCTGATTTGCAGTGCTTGTAGATTTCCGTGGTATAAATACTCGCACCGTGGCTGATGACCAGCTCCCAGTGTTTTAACAACTGGGTGACAACGGCTCAGCACACCAGCGGGCCTGCCTTTTCTGGGGACTCTGACTGGTGCAGTAGTGTCCGGACACTGCCTCTGCTGCAGCTGTCTTCAGCAATGATGCAGATTCCCTTTCTAGGGGGACACTGCCCAGGGCCACAGCGTCACTCTGAGCCCTCTGTTCTTATCACCCTAGAGTCTGAGTCCCACAAACTATGGCATGAAAAGAGCTCCATCTGCCTACATCTACCTACCTCTCTTTCTCTCTCTCTCTCTCTTTCTCCCCTTCCCCTCCCCCTCAGTCTTAAATCAGGCTGGGGCAGGGCTAGGAAACTGACAACCTGCTGCCATCTTCCACCTCAATGGCTTCCACTTCAATCTCTATCCCCAGGTTCTGATTCCTAAACTGTGTCCTTATAGATCCAACCTCCTGTGTACCTGTCAACTCAGAGAAAATGACTTCGGATGCCAGTGAGGGTGAGGGTCGGGGTGGAATAGGTCTGATAACCAGCAGAGGGCAACTCTGAGTTCCAACAAACAAGCACCATTCTTAAATATCCCACAATGGCATGATCAAATATATTATGGTTTACCCATAAAATGGAATATTATACAACCTTAAAAAATGTCTTATGAGGGCTTCCCTGGTGACGCAGTGGTTGAGAGTCCGCCTGCCAATGCAGGGGACGGGTGCGTGCCCCGGTCCGAGAGGATCCCACATGCCGCGGAGCGGCTGGGCCCGTGAGCCATGGCCACTGAGCCTGCGCGTCCGGAGCCTGTACTCCGCAACGGGAGAGGCCACAACAGTGAGAGGCCCGCGTACCGCAAATGTCTTATGGGATGGGAAAATGATTATAATATTGTGTTATAGTAAAAAGCAAGATTTTTTTTTTCCTGGGCAAATGCTACAGTATGGAAGAAACTTGAGGACATTATGCTAAATGAAATAAGCCAGACACAGAAGGACAATGACCGTATGATTCTATTTATATGAGGTATCTAAAGGAGTCAGACTCACAGAAGCAGAAAGTAGAATGATGTTTGCCAGGGCCTGGGAGGAGCCGAAAGTCGGCAGTTGTTTAGTGGGTACCACGTTTCAACTCTGCAAGATGAAAACTTCTAGAGATCAGTTGCACAACCATGAGAATATAGTTCCTCCACTGAACCGTACACTAAAAACACGGTTAAGAGGGTAAACAAAATTTTTCAAGTAAGAGATTTTTTTTTTTTCCAAGCCAAACAACAACAAAATCCCAAGATTCTCTATTTATTCCTTTGGGTGTTAGAGATGTGGCAGTGAACAGGAACGGCTCTTGCTCCGGATCTCAGGAAGCTTCCATCCCTATGGGTGATCTGTTAATGGAGAATGCACGCGAATAAATGTGAAATTACAGAAGGGAAGCGCCGTGGAGGCGGTGCACGCAGTGCTCTGAGCAGGTTAAATCAGAGCACTGACCCGGCCCAGTAGCTGAGGGGGGTGGCTAAGGGCACAGGAGGTGAGGTGAGGACCCCAGGAGTGAGTCCCGCTGGAAAGGAAGAGCTCACCAGCAGCTGGGGCCAGAGGGGGCATGCTCTCTGGAGAGAGAGCACCTGCACCCTTTTATGAGTGTCTGGAAGGATGCATGCCCCGTCCCCTCACCAGCAATTCCCTCCGAATGGCGTGGCGAGGTTATTATTGAGCCTTCATCTTCCTCCTGTCCTTTTCTGTTGCCCACCTTTTCCACAGTGAGCTTAGATGATTTTGCAGAAAGGAAAAGGCATAAAAAAAAAAAAAATCTCACCTTACTTCACAGATGGACTGCAGGGCTCTTGACCTATGTTCCTCCTTGTTTCAAAGAGGACTTCAAGCTGCTTACAATTATGTTTACAATACAGCAGGCTAAAATGCCTTGTCGTTAAGTAAGAAAAATGCAGCGAGGGGAAAAAGTGGCTAGAAGAGTCAGGAGAAAGGAGCGAGGTAGCCCTTCACTCACAGGGAGAGAGCCTGTCCTGCTCCCCGGCGGCAGGGCTCGCCTTGTCATTTGATTCGAATATTGGCATTTCATTGTCTGTTTTTGTATTGATACTTTGTCTTCTCAACTCTATTGAAAAATCTTTTGTTGTGATTTATTCTGCTCCTCATTACTCTCTCTCCCTTAAAACATGTTATTTTATCTTTTCTGTTGTGACTTTTCGCAGTGTTAAAAATCCATCCTCGCTCCTCTGCAAGGAAGGAGACACATCTGACCCACAGGTCAGCACAGTGACAGATTCACAGCCTCTGCACAGCAGGCCCTCAAATGTCTGTGAGCGAATGGCTTATCTAGGGCTGAGAGCTACTCACACCCTCCCCCCGGCAGCACTCAGCCAGTGACACACCCTCAGCAGGGGCTCAGGACACGGGTTGCCAGTTTGATTTATGGGACTTCTCATCCCAAGTGGCCACACAGAATAGATGTTGATTCAAAGGGTTTACATAAGTAAGTGGGTACACAATCCAGAAAGGGCTATAGACCGAGTAGAAGGGGTGTGTGAAGCAGCTGAAGCAGACGTCATAAAGAAATGCTGGTCCTCTTGAAAACAGCATCTGGGGGAGTCATGGAGGGACAAGGATGGGCTGCGGAGCCAGCAAGCACAGGTGCACATCCGGCTCCATCACATCACATGCCAGGGGAGTGACCTTGGGCAAATAACTGAAACAAGAAGACCTCTTGTGAGGACTGCCCAGAGGAACGTATGTGTGTATGTACTTGTGTATGTGTATGCATACATGTGTATATGTATATGCATGTGTACGTGTGAGTGTGTCTATGTCTATCTGCATATGCATATGTGTTTGTACATGCATATGTGTGTATGCATGTGGATGTGTATACATGTGCGTATGTGTATTGCATAGCACATGCACATGTGTATGCACACACATGCATATATATGTACATGGATATGTGTACATGTGTATATACACATGGATGTGTTTGCATCAGGTGTATGCATACGTGTGTATATGTGCACGCATGTGAATGCACACATGCAAGTACATGTGCACACACGTACCGGTGTATATGCGCGCACACATGTGTGTATGCATATGTGTATGCATATGTGTTTGTGTATGTATGCACACACACATGCATGTATATGTGTATTGGCATATATATATGAATCACGCCCTGGCACAAGTAGATGATTGATAAATGAAAATGCCCTCCTATATCACTGCCCTTCTATTCCTTTTGTGCAGCAGTGAACAACCTGATAGAAGACTATACAGAGCATTTCTAAAGCTCCCCCATCACATGTCATACAGCAATCTCAGGCTTTTTAATCCTGGTTCTGTACTACCTCTGTCACCAGCAACAATAACAGTTCCCCTTCCAAATCACTTACAACATGTTCCCGTTACTATGGCTGCATAACAAATTCCCCCCAGAACATAAGGGCATAAAACAACCACTTAATTTGCTCATATGTTTTGTGGATGGGGAATTCATCGAGGGTGCAGAATGGTGGCTGATGTCTGAGGCCTCAGCTGGGGGACTTGAAGGCTGGGGCCTGGAGTCATCTGCAGGCTCCTTCACTTACATACCTGGGAGGTGCTGTTTGCTGACTGAGAGAGAACTGAGCTGGGGCTGTCAGGAGGAACACCTACACGGGGCCTCTTGGCTTCTTCACAATACGGACAGTGTCCGGCGAGAGCGTGCCCAGTGAGAGCTGTACCACAGTTTACGACTTAGCCTTGGGAATCACAGTGTCACTTCCGCCACATTCTATCCGCAAGACAGTTACAACGCTCTGCCAGGCTGAGGGGGAGGGGACAAAGATGCCCCCTCTTGATGGAGGAATGTCGATGTCACAATGAAAGAAGAGCACGTGGGATGGGATGTGTGTTGGTGTAGCCATCCTGGGAAAATGCAATCTGCCACATTATGTGTCAGGTAGCTCAGCTGATCTCTTGTTCCTCAAAAAACGCTGAGGGGTTACCTATACGTATCTCCACTCTAGAGATGGACAAACTGAAGCGCAGAGAGGCAAAGTAACCTGCCTTGGGCAGTGTATTTAACGTCTCTGAACCTCAGTGAGCCCCCTCTATAAAATAGGTAGAAAATTCTCTACTTGAATGGATTACTGTGAGCGTGCAGTGCTTATTACCTTATGAGGTTGTTGGAAGGTTGAAGTTGGGGAAGTGATTTTGTGATCTCTTATCCTTTGTGCCAGTGCAAAGTACCGGTCTTCACTGCTGTGGCATCATTATTTCCTTGCCTTCCACATACAATCATCTGTCCCACACAAACCCCACAGCCAACCAGGGACCAGGGTTTCCACCCGCATACCGTGAAGAGCGAGTATGTCAAAGCCTTCTGGCAGGGGTTAGCTTTGATGCAGCAGAAGGATCGCACCCTCCTTCCCTGCCTGTTCCTCTCTTCCAGGGGGGAAAGTACCTTGGGAAGAATGCTAGTGTTTGTTTATAAATTCCAAATGTATAACCCTTAATACCTCATTTAGTTGGTTAAATGTAACCCTTTAGTCATATGAAAGGCCATCTGTTGTACTGTGTGTCTCTCCCCCAGGGGAGCAGAAGGAAGGACCGGCATTTTTGCCTGAGTTCATGGGCGGGAATCTTCTGGCTCCCGGGGGTGGGGGTGGGGGTGGGGGCGGTGGGCCAAGGACCTTCTTGGAAAATCATTCCTCTGGGGATGCGTTCCAGGCCCTATGTCCTTCGTTGACAATGCAGTATCTGTAAGGTCTGAGGCCTTAAGAGACCCCCTTTGCTATGATGTCTGTTATATAGACGATTTACTCTACTGTTCATAGGATTCCATTAGGAAAGGGGCAGTGGAAGGGAGCTAAGTGCTGGAGAGTATGTAGCGGCCTGAACATCGCTCTCATTTCATGGCCTGCTGGGCTGGCTGCCTCACAGCAGCCGAGGCAGGAGTGAGGGAAGGGCTAGAACACATTCAGCAGGCATGGCTGGGCTGTGCTCACCTCCCCAGGAGCTGGGGGTACTCAGGTGACCGCCAGAACCTCAGGTGGCAGGTGTCTGTATAACCGAGGTGAGCTTTTATATTTTAGAGAAACGCCAGTCTCAGCAGAGAGAGCCCCGGCTCTGCAATCTGGAAGGGCCAGCTTTGAATCTGGCTCCTGCCCTGAGAGCAGGGGAACTGTGGACCAGTAACTTACGGCCTCTGAGCCTCAGATTCAGTTTCTTCGAGTAAAGTGTGGGGCAGAGGCATGCTAACCACCCGCATCATGCCTGATACTTAGGGGAGGCCCAATACATGGGGTTTGTTTTTGTCGCTGCTTTTTAATCCTTACAGGAAGCGGAGGGAAGCATGGTTTTGCCTGCAGACGCTGCTGCTTGTCTTTCCTATTGATGGGAACACGTCTCTGCCCATGAGCCCAAAATGTACAGTTTGACAGTCTCTGGGAGGCCATAGGGCCAAGAGGGCTATTCCTGGACATGGCTGGCTGGAAGCAGCGGTCCATCTCTCACTGTTCCCAGCTTCTGCTTGGTTGGTCTTTAAAAGGTGAGTTTCTTTTCCCCTGCCCCAAATCTCCACCATCTCTAACCCTCATCACTACCCTGAACAAAGTAAGATTTAAAAATCCCAAGAGCACAGATGGGAAAATTGAGGTTCAGAGAGGTGCTGTGACCTGCGCAGGGTCACACAGCACACAAACGCCAAAGGCTAAGGGTTTTCGGTTGCTCTAGCGGGGAAATGCCAGCCCCTCAGCGGCTGACAAGCCCAACCCCTCAGAGCTTCAACTCCTCCTCCCTCCCCCATGTGAACAAAAAGAAACTCATTTTCTATTCCTGGCTTCTCTGCCAGCTCAGAGAAGGGACTGAGTGAAGAAGAAATGTCTCCAAATATACCCAGATGGTCTTTCCTGACTTCTCAGTTTTGCTGTCTGTTTTGCGAAATCTGTTTTCCACTAGACTCTGGGAACTGCAGGTGCAGGGGCCTGGGTAACAGCTGCCCTCCTCTGGGCTGGGTACCTGCTCTCCCGAGTTTGTGTCCTGGGGCTGTGTGCTCAGACTTGACCATGTTTGGGCATGGAGGCTCGTCTCAGATGGGAACCAAAGGCCACTTCCCCAGAGACGGACTGGGAGCCCAAACTTCCTGCTGGAGCTCAGGCGGCCTCTTTTGGGGTGGGGGCTGGGGGCCAGGCAGAAAAGTGTCTGCCGAAGACTCACAGGGCACCAGGGAGACTGTGAGTACCAAGTTCAAGGGCACTGGGGAAGTGGTTTCTCCAGAGACTGGGGCTGGAGGGGAGATCTTCGTGGAGGGAGGCTGGCAGTGGGAGTTCCCTCCCTCGATGGGCTGTCCATCAGGATTCTGGGCTCCAGAGGAGTTGATGTTGTGTCACTCGGGACTAGAACTGCTGGACCATGGTCTGGTGGCCTTCGGGGGGCCAAGGGTAAGGGTGGGCGCTCCATGGCCCAGTCACTGTAGTAACTCAGTGCTCTGGCCCTCAGGTCTCAGCTCCCAGAGCAGCCAGAGGGCAGCAGCCTGGAGATCAAGACCAGTCCTGGCACTTGTCACCAGGGGAGGGGGTAGGAGAGAAACAGGCCCAGCAGGAGCACTGGGGACTTCTGATCCAAACCTTCAGGGTTTTCTTTGTTAATAGTAAGAGTTAATATTTATCGAGGGCTTGCGTTGGGCCAGGCGCTGTGGTAAATATGATGTTCGATACATCCTTTGCTCTTTGTCAGAACTCTTGGAAGCAGGTACTATCATACTCGTTTTACAGTCACAAGGTTGCTAAGTAGCAAAGCCAGAATTTGATCCCATGTCTGATGACCTCAAAACACCCCCTGTCCCTCACTCCACCAGACCCTTAAACACTGTCCTCTATGCCCTGTCCTCTTAAGGAAAAGGAGGTCAACCCAAATACCAGGTCACACAGGACCCTCCAAAATTCTGTCTTGCTTGGCCTTTCTTCATCCTTCCTAAATCCACCCCAGACCTCTAGTGACTTTTCTAAATGGGAAGCTATATCCCCAAAGTCCAGAGGTATTTAGCAATTCTCAAAACTGAGATAGTCTTCTTAGAGTCTAACTGAAATCCCTCCTTTTACAGCTGCAACCCATTTCTTCTTGTCCAGACCTCAGGGGATGTGAGCAGCTCCCAACCTTCCTCCTGTCTAAAGGCTCTCACTGTGGTTGTTGTATCCTATGACCATATCCGCAACCATATCACCTCCCCATTCTTTTATCCTGCGTGGTCTTACGAGGATTTATCGAAACTCTGAAGCCTACTCCTTCAGTGTGGGCCACAGTCTCACCAGAGCATTGCAGACAGGTGGAATCTGAACGAATGGCAGATTCCAGACTGTTCTCTGACAGAGAGCCTCCCATCTCTTTTCCTCCTGAGTTCTCAGACCCGGTAGCACAGGGTCCTGCCTTCCCCAGCCTCGGGAGTGCCCAGTGGCTGGGAGGATATAAGAAGCTGTGCAGCAGAAGGGCCAGTGCCCCTGGGGGCTGATTAGCCAGGAAGGCAGGGCAGGCCTCCCCCCTTCAAGGATGCGCCGACTCTCCCAGGAAAAGACTGGTTTTGTTGTGAGCGCTCGGCCTAGGTCCTCCCTCCAAGGCAAGATTCCTTCTTGGCCCCAGAGACTTGTGTTCCACAGTCCTGGGGCTGGGACCAGGCACCAGTGACCATAGACAGTCCTGGGGAAGCAGGCCACGTGGGCTTTTAGCCCATCCTCAGGTGGCTGTGTTCCTTTACCTGCAAAAACATGGACGGGCTTGTTAAACTGGCCCCAGGTAAAAAATGATGTGGACTGTCCCACTCCCACAAGACGCAGAGACAGAAGGACAGAAGTAATAGGACAGAAGAGAATTGAACAGAACATCTTTCTTTGTCAAGGGAACATTTTTTTCCCTTGTGAGTTCATAATGTCTGTTAGAATGTAGGGAAACCCCACTTCTCAGTGCCCCAAATGTGGAAGGAAAAGTCATCATTGGGTGAGGGAGTCAATCATCTTGGAGGGAGTGACAGGGCTGTAACCTTGGTATCTGACGCTGGAATCTCCTCTTCAGGACACTAGGGGAGGGGGAACAGCTGGAGTGGGGAGGAAAGGGGGTCAAGCATCTCTGATTGGACACTTGAAACAGTCCAATAGTTAGGAGAGAAGCCTGAGTAGAAAATGAAGCACTTTGCTGAAAATTCCTTTGGACTAATAATGCCTATCTCCTGGATACTCACTAATTCATAAAAATATTAGGTTTATTACTTTAGGGACCTGTTGGGGAAAATAAATTCCTTCCTGATATCTGGCTAAAATTTCCCCTACAACAGGGATTACAGAGAAAGGCCCCACGGCCCCTGCATCCTTGGTAGAACTGCTACCTTCAACAACAGACAAAACACCAGCAAAGGAATTTACCACAGGCTGTGAGGCAATGCACAGAGGGATGGGAAATCCATACAAGGACAGAAGCCAGGCACCTCTGGCTCCAGGCGGCACACGGGTGGCAAGAGTGACACTGCTGGAGCGTGTTCAGTGCGCCCAGCAGGGGAGGGAGGGGCCGTGCTTGCCCTGGGGAGAAGCAGATTCCCAGAAAAAAAACGAGGGGCTTCTGGCCCAAGAAGGGGGAAGGGAGGAAGATGCCTGTCACTCCCGTGCGATCTGCTTTGGCCCAGGGTGGCTCAAGTCCCTGTATAAGAGAGCAGTTGCTGAGGCCACATAATGCCTCCTGCCCTTGCTTGGAGCAAGGAGGAGGCTCTTACAGGATCCCAGTAGTGGAGACACCTCCTGCCACCCCAATGCCTGTGGCTGCCCTCTGGGGGCCCTGCTGCCCCTTTTCTGCATGCTGCCCACGCCCAGCCGGCCCTGCTATGGGACTGTTTTGGTAGAACTGTGAAATGCTCCAAGCTGTTCTGAGACAAGTATCCTAGGAGAAAGAGCACAGATGGTCCACTTCTGCAGGGAGGATATTAGTTTATCTCCAGTATTAGCTTCCTATCAGTGCTGTAACAAAGTACCACAAACTTGGTGGCCCCAAACAACAGAAATTTACTTACACACAGTTCCGGAAGCCAGAAGTTTAAAATCAGCAAGATGTTGGCCAGGCTAAGTCAAGGTGTCAGCAGGGCTGTACTTCCCTCAGAGGCTGTAGGGGACAATACGTAATTCCTTGCCTCTTCCAGCTTCTGGTGGCTGCCCGCACTCCCTGGCACGTGGCCACATCACTCCAATCTCAGCCGCCCTGGTCATAGCGCCCTCTCCTCTTTTGTGTCTAATCTCCCTCCACCTCCTTCCTATAAGGATTCTTGCAATTACATTTAGGTCTACATGGATAGTCTAGGATAATCTCCCCATCTCAAGATCCTTAATTTAAAATCTTTGCCATGTAAAGTAACGGTCACAGATCCTGGGGCTGAGAACATGTGTAACTTGGGGGCCACTACTGAGCCTGTCACATACTATGTGACCTTGGGCCAGTCACTTTACCTCTCTGAGCCACAGGTCCTTCATCTGTAGAATGGGGATGATAGTACTTGCCTCTCAGAGCTGGGGGGAGGCTTACATGGGGTCCAAAGAATTCTCTGAGGTTGCCAAGCTCCATATAAAAGTAAAGATGATGTTGATATTTGAGCACCTTCTTCTCTCACCTGTCCTCCCTTCTGTGGTTTACCTATCACCTGTGCTGATCTCACATCTGTTTGCCTCTGTGGTCCTAGAAATGACTGCTGTCCCTTGTGGACATGGGGAAGAAGCTGGTGATGGCTCAGAAGCGGGGAGAGACCCGAGCCCTTTGCCTGGGTGTGGCCATGGTGCTGTGCGCCGTCATCACCTACTACATCCTTGGCACGACCATGCTGCCCCTCTACCAGAAAAGGTACGGAACCCTCCCGGCCTGGCCCCATCCTCCGGCCTCTCCCCTAAGGGTCTGGTCTGCAAGGAACCCCAGGCTTCTTCTTACCCTTCCCCTTGACCCTCACACCAGGCAGGAAGGTCTGGACAATCCTCATTCTTAGGGTCAAGGGTTCAAGTGCATGGAGGGTAGGCCGGACTGGGCCCTGCACGTCTGGAATTCTGGAACTTGGGTGTAAAAGATGCAGGAGGCCCTTCTCACAAGAAACAGCCAAGGAGGCCAATACCTCTTCCCTGGTGGTCCAATGGTTAAAATCTGCCTTCCAATACAGGGGACGTGGGTTTGATCCCTGGTCGGGGAACTGAGATCCCACATACGGCAGGGCAACTAAGCCCGCGCGCCGCAACTACTGAGCCCACATGCCTCAACTGGTGAGCCTGCGTGCCGCAAACTACAGAGCCCATGCGCCCTGCAGCCTGCATGCCACAACTAGAGAGAGAAAACCCGCACGCCACAACTAGAGAAAAGCCCACGCACCACAACTAGAGGGAATGCCACGTGTCTCAACTAGAGAGAAGCCCGCATGCCACAACTATGACCTGACGCAGACAAAAATAAAAATAAAAAAATAAAAAGAAAGAAAGAAAGAGCCAAGGATCAGAGCAAACGCCCCAGTGTGAGTCTGATCCCAGGAGGAATCAGAGAGTCACAGAATTTTGTAGCTCATCTGCATTTTGGTTCTCTTTCACAAACCTCTGAGTCAAGTGGGCATCTATCTTCCTGTTGAATATCTCAAGTGATGGGGAGCTCACTACCTCAATTGTATACACCATTTCATTTGGGGGCCTTTCTGATAAGTAGGGAGTGTCTACACCGAGCCAAAAACTGTTACCCTGGAGCTCTGCTCTGGAATCTCAGAGAATGTCCCATGCCTTTGCTGCCTGACATGTCAACCACTTGAGCTTTTAAAGGAAAGGCTGTGAAGTCCCCGATCCATGTTCTAATGGGAACAAATATGCTCCGTTCTCTCAGCCTGATCTTAGGATAAGTCTCAGACCCTTGCCTCTGGCCGTGTTCCAGCGGCTGACAGCCCCCTCGGTCTGGCAATGTGTCTCCTGCCTGGTAAGTGGGAAATGAGTCACAATTGATTCACTGGTGTGTTGATGAGCCTGTTATGCTCTTCCGGGCCTGCTCCTGCTCCACTTTTTACAGCCCTGGAGCCATTCCAGGCTGGAATCTTACCGAGTAAGGCACCGCTCAGAGCAGCCATGTGCCTCCAACACGTTTTCTCCGGGTTAGGCATCTTCCCCTCTCGGGAAACAAATCAAGCCCCTCCTTCATCTACTCTTTTTAAAGAAAAGGGCACAGATTCTGAAGCCATCCATACCTGGCTTCAGGTGCTGTGTGGCCTTGGAAGAATCACTCGACCTCTCTGAACTTCTCTGCCACCCTCTTCAAGACGAAGATGGATGTGGCTAAGGTGTCTGAGGTCGGGCTGCCCATCAGAATCACTGAGAGGAGTTTTAAAAACACACCAGGGGGCTTCCCTGGTGGCACAGTGGTTGGGAGTCCGCCTGCCGATGCGGGGGACGCGGGGTCGTGCCCCGGTCCGGGAGGATCACACATGCCGCGGAGTGGCTGGGCCCGTGAGCCACGGCCGGTGAGCCTGCGCGTCCGGAGCCTGTGCTCCGCAACGGGAGAGGCCACAACAGTGAGAGGCCCGCATACCGCAAAAAAACCCCAAACAAACAAACAAAAACACACCAGGGCCTGGAGCCCACCTACCTTAGAAATTCTGATTCACTTGTTCTGGGGTGTGGTTTGGCCCGACAATCTTTACAAGCTCCCCAGGGTATTGGGTGAGCAGCCAGGGCTGGAACCACTTATGCAGATGTTGTCCAAAAGGCCCCAAAGCGTTGATATTTAGATTCTACGATTCCTCCCCTGGGCCCAGGGACTCTGGGGTCACGCTCCTTTAGTGCCAGATGCTGAGGGTCTCGGCCCTGGGTCTCTCTAAAGGGGTTCACACTGGGCAGTCTGTGCCATCCGGGTTCTGAGATGTGTGTGTGTGTGCATTGTCTCCCCAGTGTGTGGACCCAGGAATCCATGTGTCACCTGATTGAGACCAACATCAGGGACCAGGAGCAACTGGAGGGCAAGAAAGTGCCCCAGTACCCGTGCCTGTGGGTCAACGTGTCATCCGTGGGCCGGTGGGCCGTGCTGTACCACACAGAGGACACTCGGGACCGGAACCAGCAGGTACTGATGGGGGGGGCGAGGTACGCATCCCCTTACCCCGGCAGGCGTGTGCGCCTGTCCCTAGCTGGTTCCCTATCCCCGCTCTGGAGAGCGGAGGCCGGGAAAGATAAACCCACTTGACCAGGGGCCACAGCTGGTATGAGGTCCAGACAGCCTTAGCTCTTCTGCACTGGAGTCAGGCAGACCTGCCACCAACCAGCTGTGTGGTGGGCGCAGCCAGCGCGGCCCCCCTAAGCCTCAGTTTCTACATCTGTTGAAGCGCTGTTATGAAGTCAGGGACTGTTTATGATGTACCAAGCTCGATGCTGGGTGGATAGCAGGCACAACAAAGAAGCTGTTAATGGTCTCGCTTCATCCTGTAAAGTGAGTCACATGAGAGGCCGGACCCAGAGCTGACCCCACAGAGAGGAACCCCTGTGACTCCCCCCTGCAACTCTAGGAAACCAGAGGCCCAGGTTTGGAGCAACCTTTGGAGGCCAACACTTGGGAGATGTACCCATCACTGCCTCTCAACAGCCCCCCACCCCAAATCCACCATTGTAGCCCTTTCTATAGGAAACACAAGTTGGCCCATTTTCATTCACTCATTCCCTTGCTCTTTCATTCAGCCATCGCTGAGCACTTCCTGTGTTAGGGGCTTTGGGTTCAAGAGGAGAGAGCTCATATGTGACATAACACCTAGTAGAGAGGGATCAGTGCCATAGGGAGAAACCAAAAAAATTATGGGCATTAAAGGAGGAAGTGACATTTCCTAGCACATTGAGGTGAGGGTATCAGAAAGGCATTTGGGTTAAAAATCAGGCAGGTACAATTTACACTGGGGCGGGGGACATAGATATCAAGGGGAGGCAGAGAACAGGCATGAGGAGGGAAGGCCGGGTAAGAGAGAGGTTCCAACACCGGCACAGACAGTGCCACAGGATGGGGTGTAGCGGGAAAATGTTTCAGAGGTAGCCTAGGGTCTGTTCTCAGAAGCCCCCCACACTACCAAAGTGGACAATTAAACTGGGGTGGGTTTTTTTGTAGTTTTTTCTTTGTTTTTTGAGAGAAGAAGAACTTTAATGAAGAATGCTACATGTTATAGAAGGTAATTAGCCCCCATATTAAAAGAATATTACAGAAAACACTTTCCGGAATTTTTTTTTTTTTTTCTAAAAGGACAGTCTTCAAGGGTGTCTGAGAGTGATAGCAAACACAACACAGTAGGAGAGAAGGAGGGGAGGTGGAATTCCAGCATTCCCGGACCCAGCACAGTTAGGGAAGCACATGAAGGAACCATTTTACAGAGAATGGGATTAGGCATTCATATTCAATCAGGATTTTTTTTTTTTTTTGAGCCTTAACAGTTCAGCATAAGGAAGGAAACTGGGAAGGAAAGATGGAGGAAGGGTTAAGCTTATCCACAATTGCCATTTTACAGAAAAACACACTGGTTCAACCATATGAGGTGTGCAGGTTAGTCTTCCCCGTGTAGCCCTGCAAATACGTAGAGCAAATGCCAAGGCGGCCATCTGGGCTCGGGGTTAACGTACTGGGTACACAGTTTGAAAGAGACTCTGATTCCACCAGGGCTGGTCTCTCATCAACCTGGGCTGGGAACACATGAAGTTCCTTTGCATATGCATCAAAAGGCCAGAGCTTTGCCTGGAAAAACCTCAGACCAAATAATGCTCGTGGTGCTGGCTGTAACAGGGAGTAAAGTCATTTGCAACTCCTAATAGACTCCACCATTTCCTGGGGGAAGGTTCTACTGATTACCAGGGATTTAAATTCAAGCAAACCGTAAAGAAGGGAAAGACTAATGATATTCTGGCGCTGTATAAGCTGTGTGCCTGTCTTCCCTGCCAAGGACTACCAAACTGTGGAATTAAAGTGTGATCAGGGAAGCTGGGGTTCCTCACCTCTGTCTGTGGGTTAGATCCATCTGGGGGACTTAGAACCAGGGTCCCACACCAGACCCACGGATGCAGAATCTCTGGGCTCTTCAGGTGATTCCAAGATTCCTTGGGAATTACTGCTGTGAGCAGCTGGGAGTCTTTAAAGGATTTGGGGTCCTGGCAGCATGATCAGAGTGATGTGGAGGGCTGTGGGGTTCAGTTACTGGCGAGGGAGGTGAGGGCCACAGCAAACACCTGGGACAGCTCGGGCAGGGATGGATGCTGACAGAAGTTGGCAGCTGATGGGATGGGAAGGGGAAGGGTGCCTGGGGGGACAGTGGGATCATTGACAGTGCTAGGGGGTCATGGAGACGTGGGTCCGGGCAGTGCCAGGTGGCCTGACTTGTTCTGTCATCACTAGCATGACTCGGCCATGCCAGATGGAGCTAGAGCCTCCAAACCCACCTGAATCAGCTCCTCCCATGACCCCTGCCTCTTCTTTGGCATCCAGGGGCCCCTGATTTATTCAAGGATCAAGAAGCACATTTTCAAAGACAAGCAGAAGTGATCACTCGTGCAATGGGGGCTGGGAACAGGCTGGTTTGCAGGCTGCCACCCCGGTCCTGAGGCTGCCAGAGGAGCGAAAGGCCAGATCTTCTCCCTAATGGGCTGTCAGCAGCCTGTCAGACATGCCTCTGTCTGGCCTTGGAAGGACAGCTCTGGCAGCCACTGGATATTCTATCTTTTATCCCATAGCATCCAGGCACCACCAGGAGTGTGCCAATGGCAGGTTGCTACTCTGGCGTGACAGCGGAAGTGGCCTTCACGGTTTTGCCAAACAGCTGTGTTGGTGCACCAGCTGTTCCTCCCACCTTTGTTCAGCTCCTTGCCGTGCAAGGAGCCAGTGTTCCAGGCCAGCTGGGTGTCTTCTGGAATCACATGTGAAAGGCCTGGCAAGGCTGTCTCCCCCAAGCCCTACTATGAGGAAGGGTGTCGCCAGCCCACTCTTGGATTCTTCCATGAGACTTAGCCTGGGGGGATTCTAAGCCCCTTCCCACAGTCTGTGCTGAGAACAGTGACACTGCAGGACTTGGGGGAGAGGCTAGATCATTTAAGATCCTTTAGACAACTCATGGTTAGCTGGACCCAGGGCAGGGGAGAGAGGATGCAAGTGGGCCCCAGGCCTCTGAGGTTGGCTCTGCAGAGTAAACTCCTGTCCAGTGTCTAGAGAACATTAAAGATCTAGAGTAATCCCAAACTGGCAAAGAATACAGTGGGACCCCAGGATGGGCACAAGTTCCCACTTCGGAGCTTGTCCATAGGCCCCTCCTTAAGGGAAAGAAGGAGTATTGTTTCAATTTCATAGTTAAGTCACAATACTATTATTAACAGCATCTTCCATTTATTGAGCACGTAATATGTCCTGGGCTCTGCGCTAAGCGCTTAACGTGCATCATCTTGGTTAACTGCCATGACAATTCTGCTAGGCAGGCACCCTCACAAACCCAATCTACAAGGCTCAGCGAGGTTGAGACATTTGCCAAGGTCACACAACTTGGAACTTGTAGTTGAACTCAGGCCCGTCTGGTTCCATCGCCACACCTTTGTTCCGTGAGCTAGGTAACCCAAGGTCACAGTCAGAGACTTTGGGGAGATAGGACTAGGCCCTCTGAGCTCATGACTCTGGATCCACCTGCTACTGGGACCCTATCGTACCCAAGAAATCTGAATGCCAGATTCCTCAGGAGCCGGCTTCTCCCCAGCCTCGGCTGCTCCCTGACTGGCTGGGGACGTGAATCTGCCTCTGGATGCAGCTCTCCCACTTCCCAGGCTGTCAGAACTGTGATGCAACCATTCTCTGTAGTGCTGGACTGAACGCTGTCAGGGCAGGCAGCTTTGGGGCAGGACCTCATTTAAATACTGGGAGCAACCCAGGCCCGGGGAGAAGCTGGCGCAACACTGTCACTCGTTTTGATCTGGGACGTGATTGGACGAGGACAGTGGTCCTCGAACTTTAGTGCATGGAGGAATCACCCGACGGCTGAGCCCCTCCCTCAGCCGTTCAGAGTGAGGAGGGAGCCTGTGCTTATGACCAGCCTTCCAGGTAGTCTGCTGCGGAGCCCGTGCGGGGGACCACCCTCGCAGAACATCTGCCGGAGGCTCACGTAAGCAACATGCAGACCTCCTAGCGCGGAAGAGGGATAAAACCAGGGTCTCCACTTTGTGCCTTCTCTGCGGAGCTTTCCATCTGGACCTCATCTGCCCAGGCCGGAAGCTTCCTAATCACAAGGATCAGTGTCAGAATTAAACGTGTCCCAGGCTCTGCCTGCACAAATCTCTTTTAAATGCATGCTCTCTTTCCTTTGAATCTCGGTGTCAGATACCAGCTGGCCGACATCTTTTGCTCGGCTCACGCAGGGTTAGACCTCAAAGGGTTTTCAATTCAAATTTTCGCCAATATTTTAAAATTGTGAGAGTCCACATTAAAATCTGGTTTTCTGGCTTCTCTACAGATATTGGAGGTCTGGCTACAGTAGGTCTTCTGGATGGCATGGCATCAGTTGTCCAGATGGAGTGATGCCTGCCAGTCTAGACGCAGCTGGCTCTCTCCATCTCACCAGGACCACCCATCCCCTGACACCGAGTGTCAGCTGGCACCTGTCATCCTATTCCCTCACCTACTTCACCTGTGGACGTTACCTGCCTGCGCTTTGTAGGCAATTGAGCGTATGACTTCTGCCCTGAATCGAAATATAGAGCATACTCAGCCTGTGTCCCCCATTGGTCTCCTTAGACAGATAAGTTTGAAGTTCTTTAATAAACTCCTTTGAAAAAGGTATTGCTATTAACCCATTTAATTGATGAAGACATCAAGGCTCAGAATGGTAAGCAATTTGCCTAAGGTTCTGAAGCCAATGGGAGCAGAGCCAGGGCTCCAGCTGGGGCCCCTATCTCCAGGTGTGCAGCGTGTACCCTGAGCAGCTCCAAGGCCACCACCCTCCCAGACGACACTGTGTACACACCTTCTAGAAGCACGCAACGTGCAGCCTGCCAAGCTTTGGACAGTCTTAACTCCCACCCAGGGGCCTGACTCCAAAGCTGACGCTTTTCTTTATTCCATGCCAGGCCCTAAGAAAGAGGGATTTCCAATCCCATGGGTGCTCTCGCTTCTCCCTACAGTGCTCCTACATCCCAGGCAGCCTGGACAACTACCAGATGGCCCGGGCCGATGTGGAGAAGGTTAGAGCCAAACTCCATGAGCGCCAGGTTTTCGACTGCTTCTCCACGACTCGGGAGAATGAGACGAGTGTCCTGTATCAGCGCCTCTACGGTCCCCAGACCCTCCTCTTCTCCCTCTTCTGGCCCACCTTCCTGCTGACCGGTGGCCTCCTCGTTATCGCCATGGTGAAGATCAACCAGTCCCTCTCCATCCTGGCAGCCCAGAAGTAGCCCCATCCACACCACGTCACTGCTCGGGCCACCAGGGGCTGGATGGGTCCCTGGGCTGTTCCTCACTTGTGTCCCCATGCCTCCTCCCCCTGCCTTCCCACTCTCCCCCCTCCAATACATTCTGTCTTCTGCTGCCTGGATGGTCTTTGGGAAATCTCTTTGTTAAGTCATTTCCTGCTCAAGAATGTTACAGTGGCTTCCCCGGACCCAGGAGAATGCAAGGCCAACCAGTGATATGTCTCCTTTCCCTGTCCCCGCTCAACTGACTCAAACTTCTTTCCTGCTGTGCCACTGTCCACTGCACCGAGGACAGTGATTCTGTGCCTGTGTCCTGGCAGTTGGATCAAAGACCTGCTTGTCCCACCCAGGAAGCCATCCCTGGGAAACCTCTGTTCCTTCTTTGAATTCCACTCTGAAAACAACAGCAGCCCTCATGGGCAGAGCACACTTAGAACATCATTTGTTTTCGGGATTCTCAGAGCTATATACATTTTTATACCAATATTATCAGATATAGGTACAAACTTCTGGTCTTAAAGCCATGGGGATATAACGTACAGCATGGTGACCATAGTTACTAATACTTTATTGTATATTTGAAAGTTGCTAAGAGAGTAGATCTTAAAAGCTCTCATCACAGGAGAAAAAATTGTCACTGTGGGGAGATGGATATTAGCTAGGTGTGGTGATGATTTTGCAATACATACTACATATATCGAATCATTACGTTACACACTTGAAAACTAATATAGCCTTATATATCAATTATACCTCAACTTAAAAAAACCAAATATATAAAAAATAACACGAGGCTATAAGGAAATAATACTAAAATACATCAAAGTAGTAACAATGGGACGGTGGTTAACTGTAACTTTCTTCCCTCTTTTTATTTTTTTAAATTTTTTATTTTATTTTATTTACTTATTTTTTTGGGGGGTACACGGGCCTCTCACTGTTGTGGCCTCTCCCGTTGTGGAGCACAGGCTCTGGATGTGCAGGCCCAGCGGCCATGGCTCACGGGCTCAGCCGCTCCGCGGCACGTAGGATCTTCCTGGACAGGGGCACGAACCCGTGTCCCCTGTATCGGCAGGCGGACTCTCAACCACTGCGCCACCGGGGAAGCCCTTCTCTTTTTATTTTTGATACTTTTCTAAATTTTCAACACTAAGAAGGTTTGGTTTCATTGTGTTTGTTTTTAATCAGAAAAGTAACAGTAGATGTTACTTTCGAAGGAAGTTTGAAAGGGTGAGCTCCCCATCACCAAGCAGAGGCAAGTGGCCTAGGGAAGGGGTTCAGCTCCCATCAGAGACAGGTTCTTGAGAACACACAAGTTTAAGAACCCTGTATGGAGGGAAGGTAACCGCAGAGATGGGGAATTATGATTTACAATGCAGATAACTACAAGACGCTGGCCCTGCAGGGGAAGTCCATCTCAGTCTTAGAAAGGGGATAATTGGGGGAAGCTGTCATCTCTACCATTACCACTCCAAACACTTGGCCTAGAGCAGTCATTCTCAAAGTGTGGTCCCCGGACCAGCAATATTGGCATTCTACGGAGGCTTGTGAGAAATGCCCATTCTCAGGCCCTCAGCCCAGCCCCACTGGACCAGAAACCCCAAGGCGGTGTGGTGGGGAGTGGTTTCGTGGGGTCCCGAGGAGATGGACAGCACTTTGTGTTTTAACAGTGGCTGCAGGGGACCTGTGCTGGAGCATGAGAACCACTGGTGTACAGAACCAGGGTCCTGTCACTGGGCTTTTTGGAAGGAATCAATGGCTTTTTGTCAGCTCCAGTCCTGAGCTGGACATGAAGTTAGGCTGGTGTCCCTGAAGCTCCTCCCGGAGCTGTGATTCCAGGTGCAGACCCTGGGGGTGAATCCTGTCTCCACTTCCGCCAGATTGCACCCCCCTGATTCTCACTTGTTTCATCTATAAAAGAGAGACTCCCCATTTTGGGTAGTTGGGAGGGCTAATGAAGGTTTGACACATAGTAGGTGGTCAAAATGGAAGTTGTTGTTATAACAGTAACAAGTAATGAATACTCAGAAACTTCCAGAAGAACTTATACCAACAATAATGTTAACTAGCATTTATTGGTGCTTATTTATTCCATGCCAGGCACAGTGCTAAGCAGCGTGTCTTGTAAAAATTCAGTGAGGCACTACTGAACCCAGCTCACAGATAAGGAGAAGCAAAATAAGACAGTGGTTTATATATGTGGACTTGTGATGCATACGGCCTGGCTTCAAATACCCAAACCTGTTATTCTCTAGCTGGGTGACTTTGGGCAAATAACCTCTCTGTGCCTCAATTTCCTCACTTGCAAAATAGGAACTAATAATAATATTTCCCTTTTGGGGGTTGTTGGTATTAAATGAGTTATTGTATAATGTTCCTAGAATAACGACTGACACATGGTAAGTGCTATATAAGATATTATGGGAAACTGAGGCTCTAAGAGATCATTGGCCAAGGTCAACCATATAGTAAGTGAGGAACTGGGAATCAAGCCTTGGGCTGGGTGATTCCAGAGCCTGACATGTCAACCACAGTATTTGAGCTGATTCAGCTGAAGGGCTGAGGGACCCATCCACGCAAAGACCCGGGGGCCAGGTAAGGAAGAGTTTTGCATCCTGGGAACCCCATGGTGTCCTCATGTAAGTCAGAGATCTGAGGGAGCACCTGGGATCTGCACCAACTTCTGTCACTTGCAGCCAGGGATCCCTGATGCAAGCTTCACATCCTCCAGGTTCTTACTGAAGACAATCCTTCCAAGGGGAGGTAGCACACTATTCCCTGGAGTTTCTTCCTTCTGAGGTCAGGGACTTCTCAAGGGCCTTGTGAGTCTAGAAAGTCCCAGTTGTGATACTGTCCTATAGTTCTTTGGGGGAAATTAGGTAAAGGGTACATGGGACCTGTCTGTGTTACTTCTTACAACTGCATGGGAATCTACAAGAAGAAAAAAGTCCCCATCGTGAGTCTCATTTACAGGGCTTCCTTTGCATATGCTTTCCATGCACCTGCATTTGAGGCTGAAATACAGAGAAGCTCAGATTATCCAAACAGCCCCTGCAGGGGAAAAGGCCATGACTTTCTAGCAAAAAGTACCTGGGGATGCCCAGCCCCACTGATCCATGCATTATTAACAATGATCTTCATTTGCTTGAGACAATGCCGTCCTCCTGTCAACGAATTTGGCCCACTTCTATCAAATCCCATACCTGCCTGTTGCTCACAGAACTTCATGGTCAAGACAAGAGTGACATAATGGGCATTTAAGCATGATGGAGTTAGACACGGAGGAAAATGGTTTTGGAATAATGGCTGCCTGGGAGCAGAGAGCCCTCATCAGTTCTTAAAAAAATCACTCTGCTAATGAAGTCTAGTGCTTCCACTGGTTTTGATTTTTCTCTCCTGAGCCAGTGACTCACACCTGAAGAGGTGCACCTGGATCACTCCCTGCAACCCCCCCAACTCAGATCGCCTGGTGGAGGTCAGCGGCAAGGAGAGGAGGAGGAGCAGAGAGTGCCCGTCTTCAAGGAGCTGATCATCTTCTTGACACTCCGTCTCCCTCCTCCCCTACCATCATCAAGGGCTTCCTTCTCCACAGCGAAGAACGTAATTTATGCAAATTCAAAATAATGCAATGTAAAAATATTAGTAAAATCTCAATTTTTGTGACTTCCTGAAATGATGCCAGCCTCCCCGACCGCCATCAACAATTCATCTAAAATTCCTCCTAATTTCAAAACTCCTCGGGTGTGTGGATTGTAGACTGCATTCGCTCTATTACTAATTGACAGTACGGGCTGGTGCATAAGAATAGCCAATGTATTTTGCGTTTGGGGGAATTTGAATTATATGTAATATTTGCAAAGATACTGTTTGAACAAAGTGCAGCTGTCTTATACCTCACCAGCCACTGCCCTTTCACATGTAGGGAAAAGAGTAAGACCAAAGGAAAATCAGGAAGACATGAAGAAATTCACTAGAGACTAGGGTAGTGGTTCTCAAAGCAGAGGACTGCAAGGTGAAAACTCTTTTTATAATACTATTTAGATACTATTTGCTTTTTTTGCTCTCATTCTCTCACCAGTGGAATTTTTCAGAGCTTATGCGGCATGTGATATCACAAAAGACTGAATGCAGACATGAGAATCCGGCAGTCTTCTACTGAACCAGACATTAAAGAGATTTGCAAAAAGGGAAAACAGTGCTACTTTTCTTAATAATGTTTTTGAAAATATAATTATTTCTCATAAAAATATGGTCTTTTTGTTCACATGTAATGGGTATATCATTGTTGTTTTAAAATAAATTCATTTAAATGAAACCTTCTGAGTTTTCATTTCTAAATGGTAAACATTAGTTAATATAACCCATATAAACCAAATCTCTTTGGAGTCCCAACATATTTTAAGATTGGAGAAGGATTCTGAGACCAGATAGTTTCAGAACTGCTGGCCTGGTGAGTCCAGAGACAGACAGGGTCCCCCTGCTCTTCCCAGCCATGCCCTGTGCACATCCAAAACCCTCCTCTAAGTTTCATCAGATTCCCACTGAGGGCCAGGAGGAGAGCGTCCATTTTCCCCATCTCTCCTGGTTCCGGGTTGTCTCTCCTACAGGTGGGTCAGTTTGTGGACTATCTTCCTATCCACAGGTGCTTTCCTGGAACTTCGTCATGTCAATTCAAATACAGAATTCAGCACCTTCCTAGATTTCCACAACTCTCCCTTCCCACTCATATCATGCCTGAGCTCAACAGCCAACTTCCTTAAGTGCTAAGGAGGTCGGGGAAGAGATGTCTATAAATGCAAAGCAATCGACTCCAACTGAATGTTGGACCAAGATGGTGATTCATCCCAAAGCTTGCACCTTCTGCCTCCATTAGAGAGACTTCAATCTCCCATAATCTCCCGCATCTCACACCAACCTCCCTCGATATACATAAAAGAAAGACAGGGGTTTACTTAGCATCTGCAGCTTTAAGACCCATCTTCTCTCTCCACTCCCAGTGACACTGTTGCCCTGAGCCCTCGTCTGTCAATTCTGCAGCCTCCACTTTTCGACACGCCTTTGATTTCTTATATTCAAATGAAAACTCATCTTCTCTGAGGGTCAGTAGTTCTTTAAAGATCACCTAGTGCTTCTTCACTTTCTGATCTGGTGCTTGAACCCTCCCTATAACATTCCCCTTTAGCAACAACCTACGTCAACATCTCTTTTGACAAATAACTCACTGTACTGGGAGGTAGTTACTTTCATTTGGGGATGTATTTAGCAAATTACATCCGGAACAAGAATCTATCATCTGTAATAATAATAAGACTTAACATCTGTTGAACACTGTAGGCCAGGATCCGGGCTAAACCCTTACATGTAAGGTCCATTTAACCCTAACAATATCCTTTAGGCTATTATTACTATCTCCACTTCATAGATGAGGCAACGAAGGCACAGAGATTTAACTTGCCGCAGGTCGGAAGTCAGTAAGTAGCAGTTAGTGAATAGCAGAGCTGGGATTCAAACCTGAACAGTACGGCTCCAGGCTCTACTCTCTAACCACTGTGCGTCCTGCCCGTTAATCTCTGCCCCGTATCAAAAGTGGAAAATTCCCAGCAGGGCAAGTTCAGTACTGAGAGCTTTTTAAGGGCCTCTATATACATTCCCATGGAGCCGAGGCTCTCGAACGGTTCCCTGGAGCCACACCTCTGAAGAGTCCACAGCTGTGGAGTGAGGCCCCACCATATGCATCCGAAAAAGCTCTGCAAAGATTCTGATGGCGAAAGTGCCAAGATGGACAGGCAGATGAGGTTGGCTAGAGTCTGCCTGATGCGGTGATCACCCAGCCCATGGCACCAACCAGGCAGGCTATGGCCACAGAAATCCCTGACCTGATGTCTCTACTAAAAAGCAGGATGGAAGAGAGGCTGGGCTGACTTGTCCCTTTCTCAGGGATCCCACACTTTTCTCAGTCAACCCTGCTTTTTTTCCCCAAGTGTTCCCAAATCCCTGGTTCACTAGTCCATTCTAGGATGTGTCCAGGAGCTGACAGCATGCTTATTTATACATAGCTTTAGAATTTTCTTTTGCAATCATTAATAAAAATTGAGCTATGTGACACTTTCTTGGTCTCTAACTAATTTTTCTGCGACTCTGTTGGCCATGCAAGTGGTAGTCTTGGAAACATCTCATATATATATATGTGTGTCTTTAAACACCGTTTTATATGCCCTCCGTTGGTTCTTTCCAACTCCGGGAACTGAAATTTTCTGAGCCCCAAGCCAGAACCTCATTGGTTTGGAGTAGCCTGAGCCCTCTGCGCACCTGTGAGCCTCTTAGCCACACTGGACCATCACGTCCAGTCTTTCACCTTGTGGGGAAGATGGGAAACCCAAGTAGAAATAGGTGTCGTTTGCCCCTCCATCAGATCACGTGCCCCAAGCAAACTCGGTTATTTTTACTGAGTCAGTTGTTTTTACTCTCTCTCTCAGAACACGTTTTCAAAGCCTTTTTCTTATTCTTAAATTTTGCGGGAGGTAAGTTTCAGCTTAGTGTAACCTTATTCTTCTGGTTCTAAACTACATGTTTCATTTGTGTTTGGAGAGGGAGCCTGCAGGGAGGAAAGCTCAGAAAAATGAAAGTTCGAATCTGGCTTTTCTATGACCCTGGGCAGTTTATTCAATCTCCCTGAGACTCCGTTTCCTCAACTGGAAAATGAGCATAACATCTTTTGTTTTATAGGGTGCTTGTGATGACTCAGTGCAATACTGAATGTGAAGCGCTCAGCACTGTGTCGGGTGTATAAAAGATGCTCTGCAAATGTTCACTCTCCATTTGAGCAAACATATCTCCTTCCTCTGATTATACAGATTCTTCTCTGTTTGAGCTCAGAGAACTTCCCAGCACCCCTCTTTTCTCATGCACAACTTCTCACTTCTCTTTCTTGTGAGCATCATTGAGGACCATCTTGCATCTCTCTCCCTTTCAATCTGTTTCTAGCTGTGTTCTGTCTTAAGAATTTCTGCCACAGAGAGACTGTCTTTGCTTTGAACTTTCTTGAATCTACTTGTTATAAACTCAGTTCTGGAGGAAAAGCAGAACCTGGTTGAACCATCCAAGGGCCAAAGGACCAGTTTCCACGATAGTCCCCTTCATGGGAGAACCACCAACATTGACAACAATAGGTCTGGCTGGAACGATTCTCTCAGTGTGAGGCAGGCAAATCCCTCGGCCCAGAAATCAGGCTTAATTGGAAATTAAATTGCATTTCCATGCCAACTGCAGGGTGCTTATATCCACAGCTAATTTATCAAGGTGATGCCTCATTCATGGGAATAGAGTGGCTGCATCAGCAAGGTTACAAGCTTGTGTCTGATGAGATGAACTTTCTTTAAAGCGCAACTTGAACCCTTCAAGCTCCTCATTTTGGGGTTTTTGCACTTACTGGCTGCCTCCTCTGTGCCAGGCACTGTGCCAGGGCCTGGAGATGTGGATGCTGGCGGGAAACGGCACTGCATTCTCCCTGCTCTGTGCCAGTGGCAGAAAGAGAATCCCATAAGCAAAAGATTCCCAAACCACAGCACTTTACTTAGTTATCCAGGGTTGAGTTGTTTAGGAAGGTAGAGAGCATTATGGATAACTTCATGGTTAAGAATCTGATCTCTATATTGAACACTGACACTAGTCGTTCACGACGAACAAGGGTGGCCAGACTCTTCACCAAGCCCTTTACACGCATGTATTCCATTCTCCAGGCAATGGTGGGAAATAAATACATGATGATTTTCATTATCCCCATTTCACTGATGAAGAAATTGAGACCTAGGAAGTACGTAACATGCCTGAGGTCATTGTCACCCAACTAATAGGTGGTAGAGCTGGGATTTAAACTAAGGTCATTTCATAGCAGAGCCAATGCCTTTCAATGCCAGATTATACTGCTTCTTTATTTCCCCCGACTTTAATTCTAAAAATGTCCAACTATAGAAGAGTTGCAAAATTAGTATATAGGAGACGCATACCCTTCACCTTGGTTCACAAATTATTATCAATATTTTGCCATATTTGTACTCCTTCTCTGTGTGTGTGTGTGTGTGTGTGTGTGTGTGTGTGTTTGTGTGTGCATTTGGTTTTCTGAATCATTTGAGGCTAGGTTCAGGGACATAAAACACAAGTCTGGTTTGGAAACCACATGGGGACGAGTTTGGCTGGAGAATGTGTTTGTAGTTGGGGAGACACGAGCTGGAAGCAGGCTGAGACCATGAGATGCCAGCTATGACAGCCGGGTCTGGAAGTTTCGGGTGTGCTCTAACATGGTGAGGACAGGCAGTGATACAGTGCAGTGAAAGCATAAATTTTATTGAAGGTATTGGGAAGAATTAAAAAATTAAAGATGTGTATTCAAGGAATGGTATTTTTATGGTCTGATTAAATATACATGCTTATTGAAGGCAAGGCGGACAATACACTTCTTCTATCAAGAAGAACTTTAAAATATAACCATTGATCTTAACAAAAACCCAGGATATTTCACTTTATTTCTTTTCTGTTTTACTTTTTCTACCCACCTATCTATTCACAGATTGGAACCTCATTGTACTTATAGTTTTGTATCCTGATTTTTCACCTAATATTACGTCAATAACATTTCTGCTTGTTATTAAGTAGTCCTCAAAATAATTTTTCAAAGGTTTAATATTATTGCATCAGATGGATGAACCAAAATTCAGTTAACCCACTATTTTTTGACTGAAGTTGAGATTGTCTTCAATTTTTCACTATTATAATGTAGTACCATGGTGAACCCTGCTGAATAGAAGTCTTGGTGTACATCTCTGATGATCTGCTTAGCACAGACTTCTAGAAGTAGGGCTCTCTGGTCAAAGGGTTGTATGGACTATCTCTTTGTTTTGCCCTGGTGTGGAGGAGACAAGAGGGGAGAAGTGGAAAGAAATGCAGTCTGCGGGCTGCAGCAAAGCAGTGAGACGTGATGAGAGTTTGGACTTTGGGGACAGCACTGAGAATGGAAAGAGTGACAGACAAGAGAAACACCAGGGAGAAATAATCAATAGAACTCAGTGAGCAAAGATAAATGGAAGGTGCAAACTGGGGACACATACAGAGAAACAGTGAAGTCAGGAGAGAGAGGTCTGCTTTGCTTTTACGAGGGTTGAGTAGAGGGCACAGGAAGACATTCAAATCGAAGGACTTATGATCCATCCTCCCTCCCTCCCTTTCTTCCTTTCTCCATTCATCCCTCCATTGAGTCAGGATCATCGACACTTTGCTAAGGGGGTAAGTGTGGTTGGAAAGATGGACTTGGGAAGGCAGAACCGGGGCCTTTAATGGGCACGCAGTGCAGAGACTTTCAGGAAGGGAAAGTGGATTCAGAGGCCCAGGTTCAAGGGCCAGCTTTGCCACCCACCAGGTGGTCTCCTCCTGGGCTTCTCGTCTGCCTGGTGGACCTCTCAGCTTCCCCTGAGGACTTACTATGTGCTGGGCCCTGTGCCAGGTGCTGGGGAAGCGGCAACGGCCAGGACAGTCCCTGCCCTTGTGAAGCTGGACTCTCAGGGCACAAGTCAGACCAGAAACAAATGAGTAAATGTGTGATGTAATTGCAGGAGGGTTATGCGGGAAAATGAGGCAGCGTTAGGTGGGAGGAAATGCCACTGTGCACAGCGGGGGCGACTGTAGACAGGAGGGGATCTGAATGAAGTGCGGGAGATAGCCAGAGGAGAGCTGGCAGAAGGTGTCCAGACGGAGAGACAGTAACCGTCAGGACCCAGAGGCTGGAGGAGCTGGGGTTCCAGCAAAAACAACATGGCCTGGGGGCTGGGGTGCACTCCTGGAGGAGAATGCCACCAGAGCAGGAGGCCAGAAATGCAGGGACAGATCACGCAAAGGCTGCAGACCAGAGACGAAAGTCTGCATTTGACTCTGAATGTGGCAAGAAACCACTGGAGACAGAGTTGTGAGCAAGGGGATTATGTCTTTTGAAAATACGGGAGTGGATGAATAGCAACGGTTGAATGGATTAAAAAAAAATGATGGTATATCCCTACTCTGGGGCATTATTCAGCCTTAGAAAGGAATGAAATTCTGACACATGCTACAACATGGATAAACCTTGAAAACATTATGCTAAGTGAAATAAGTCAGACACAAAAGAGCAACTACGGTGTGGATCCTACTTATATGAGGTACCTAGAATAGTCAAGTTCATAGAGACAGAAAGTAGAAGGCTGGACAGGGGCTGGGAGCGTGAGGGTGGAGGGAATGGGGGATTCTTGTTTAATGGGGACAGAGTTTCAGTTTGGGAAGAAGAAAGGTTCTGTAGGTGGATGGTGGCGATGAGGGTTGCACAACAGTGTGAAATGTAATCAATGCCACTGAATTGTACACCTCAAAATGGTTAAAATGGTAAATTTTATGCTATGTATATTTATGACAATAGAAAGATATGCGAAAGGATGCTATGCAAAGAATTGTCTCGGGTGCATTACTTTCCTAGGGCTGCCTTAACAAGAGACACAGACTGGGCAACTTAAACAGCAGAAATTTATTTTTTTCGTGGTTCTGGAGTCTGGAAGTCCAAGATCAAGGTGCTGGCTTCTGGTGAGGCCTCTCTCCTCTGCTTGTAGATGGCCACTCTGTCCTTCTTGCTGTGTCCTCACAGGGCCTTTTCTCTATGTGTGCATCTCTCCCTCTTCTTATAAGGACATTGGTCCTATTGGATCAGGCCTCCACCCTCAAGACCTCATTGAACCTTAATTTCCTTTTAAAAATCTTACCTCCAAATACAGTTACATCGAAGTTAGCACTTCAACTTATGAATCTGGGGGGACACAATTCAGTCCATCCCAGGGGTGATGATGCTGAGGGGTTTGACACAGAGTGTTCCTTTGGTACCGTATGGGATCTTCAGAGTCACAGCTCTGGCTTTGTGACCTTGGGCAAGTTATTCAACCTCTCCCAGCTCCAGGATGGGAATAACAAAAGTAGGTAACTCGCAGGGCCAGGGCTGGATGGACTGCAGTCCAATATGCCTGGTGTCTTAGGCGTATCCCAGGCTCCAAGGCACAGCAGGTTCCCAGCTGATGTTTACAGATAGCGAGCTGCAAGCCTGGGCTTGGCTCTGCTTGTCAAGCACAGATGGTTTGAAAAATGACACCCAAACTGGCTCAGGGTTAATCAAAAGATTATGGAAAGAAAATTGGGGTGGGCTAACCCCAGCCTCTCAGACACAAGCCGCAGAATCACATCTCCCTCCCTGATCCCTGCCCGATTACCTGCCTCTGCTTCTAAACCAGCTCATGCCAGCAAAAAGTGAAAATTGGCTAGACTGGAATTACAATAGCAATGCTTGCTGGGTGGTATTTCATTTCTTTCCCCTCTGTGCAGTCTCAGCTGTCAGGCTAGTTCTCCCATATTTTTTTGTGGTTTGACTGGAGAAGGGGTGTATGTGGATGAGGGTCTGGGGTGTAATCTGGGGGGCACAGGTCTCAGCAGAATCTTCCAAGCTGTGCTGCTTCCGTCAGAATAGAGGCCTTGAAACCTTGATTTCTCAAATAAGAGCATGTGTCGCCTCTTGGTCAAGCTGCGGAAGAACCCGTTTTGTCTTTATTACTTTCCTATGCCGGATCTGAGTTTTAGAAATGAAAGGAGCGTCATATAGGAAGTAGAACTGGAACTTGGAGACAGATAGCCTGACTTCCAATCCTGGCCCTGTCCCGAGCTGGCTGTGTGACCCAGAGCCAGGCCCTTCCCGTCCTGAAGCTCAGAACTTCTTATCTATAAATTGGGTTAACGAGAGCTCTCCACCTTCTGTGGTTCTTGTGTGTATTAAATAAAATTGTGTGTGCGGTGCTTAGAGCAAGGTCGGGCACAGAGCAGGTGCCATGCGTAGTGTTGCAATGATCGCTATAGAGTCTTAAAATTCCAAAACTGGAAGGGACGCTTGAAGCCAGAAACTCCCTCATTTTAGGGATGAAGAAACGGAGGCCCAGAGAAGGGGAGGATCTGGAATCGAAGGCCCAGCTCCCAATCTGCTGCTCTTTGTGGTTCTAAGACCACAAGAAGAAACACAATGGCTTCGAGAAGAGAGGACCATGGTTGGCTTTAAGTTCATGGTCCTCCTGCCGTCATCCCAACAGGAGGAAGGCTTCCTTCTGCCTCCAGACTCAGGAGTACAGGGATTGGAATCACTGGCAGTGGTAAACGTTCTCCCTCATGTCTCTTCCTGGGGTCCTGGCTTCCACTGCCTCCAGATGGCCTGGGGTGCCTGTACAAGTTTCTCATCTCTGCTTCTTCTACACAACTCCCTGCCCTCCTGTGGGGCCCTCAGAGCCTGGGTCCTCCCTCCTGCCCTTCCAGTTGGGGAGCAGATGGACACTGAGGGGGAAGCCGACCTCCCCTCTGTGCATCTGGCCAGCTGTAGTGGACAGGCAGCGAGGGCCATCCCACAGGGCACCGGAGAACTGGGGTGGAAGAATGGCCAGGCCCCTGGTCTTGCGTGCACTGATCCCTCATCTCATCAAGGTCACTGTGGCTGGTGGCTTCTGTCAAACTCTTGCAAATTCAGAACAGGGAGATGGGGCGTGGAGGCCTCTGAATCAGCCTGACAAAGTCCAGGCCTCAAAAAGGGACTCCAGTCTCACAGCCTGATGTTGCTGGGCAGGAAAAGTGATTAGTCATCATTTATTCAACATGCATCTGGTGCTCAAGGCATCACCAATAAGCCCCATGCAGTGAGCGCTCATGTTCTCACAGGGGCAAGGGGATGGCCAATAAAAACGAAAACCAGTAAATGAAAAGGATAATTTCGGCTGTTGACAAGTTCCCAATTACAGAAGATGTAATTGAGAGTGACTGGGCGTGGAGGGGGCAACGTTGGAGGAGCCGTACGTCTAGAGAAGAGCCGGAAGAAGACTTGACTCATAGCCTTGTTTCTTTCGGCTCCGCCTCCTTTCTGTTGGCTATGAGTCCAAGGTTTAATTGCATGAAAAGAAGAGAAGGGTGAGAAGCTGACTTTTCCTGGGCAGCAGGTATGTGCTGGGTGCTGGGTATGCCACGTGCACCATCTCCTCGTAGCCCCATGAGGAGGGAATTACTGGCCCCATTTCCCAGGGGAGGACACAGACTCAAGGTGGGACATGGCTTGTCCCTGGCTATCCTGCCAGCAAGTGGCAGGATTTGAACCCAGGACTGTCTGGCTCCAGAGCTGTGCCCTTGCTTGCCCTGCATCTTCCTGCCATCCATGGCTGCCTCACATGACCACGTCCGCTCTCATGAATCAACAGCTGTCTGGGACTTGGGACTTGTGGTCCGATGAGAGAGGTGGTCTGGGGAAGATTCTGTGGCCTGGAAGATTCTGGAATCCTAAGAAGAATGGGGAAGGTGAGGGTCACACTGGCAGGGCCAGGGACCTCTGGGCCTCCAAAGGCTGATTAAGACCTGATTTGATCCACTCCACCCTGTGTCTTTGTACTGCAGCCCTCCCGCCTGCCAGAGGGGCCCATTTCCAGCTACTTTTAATTTGGAACAAACCAGCCGGTCCCCCGTGGTCCTAGAGTTAATAGGATGTCTGTGCAGCAGGGCTAGGATAAGCAGCTGAACAAATTATTCCTGTCTGGTATTGGTGTCATTTGGAAGAAAGGACCAGTGGTCCCAGAGAGGGACAGCCTTGGCAGGTGACGGAGGTCCCACCTTCCTCTCTCTCCTCTGCTATGGGACTACAGGGACCCCAGAGAGCTCCTGGTCAGCAAAATGAATCAGGGGGTGATGGGTCTGCTACAGAGGGGCAAGGACAAGAGACCTGTAGGCTGGGATGAGGGCTACGTGGGAGAGCCAAAGCGAGCACACTGCCCACCCTGGCAGGTTCTGGCTTGGGACTGGAGAGGCAGGAATGGACCAGAATATTGGAACTTTCTGCCTATGACAAGGCACAAGCACTCAGAGATTCCCAGTTGCAACCAGGGATGGGGCTGAGCTAACATGAGCCCGATGCTCGCCTGAGTGGCCAGGAGAGCAAGCCAGCTGGGATCCGGGTTGGTGGGGACTCTAACCTCCCCAGCGAAGGGAAGTGCACACAAGCTGAGCTTCTCAGGAGGCAGGAGGTGCCCTCCTTCTGGCAGAGGGCACTGTCACATCTCACAGGTTCCAAGATCCCCAGAGTCAAGGTCATTGCTTTTTTTAGACAATTCTAGTAATTCCAGACTGCCTGGTGCCCTGAAACTTGTGTATTTCTCCACTGGCAAGACAACTTCTCACACTTGCCCTGTAAGGATGCAGAGCAGTGAGAGAGGGTCCCACATGGGCGAGGAGCTTGAGACAGCAGGTGTCTGGGCCCCAGCGCACCTGTCCCAGGGGTGATAGTGCCACCAGGAGAGCACGCATGGGTCTGTCTTGCTGACCTTGGCCTGTGGGGTGTTCCCTTTCCCCATCAAGCTTATTCCTTAACCCAGGTCATGCCACATAACGGAATTTGTCCCAACCCCTTGCAAGATAGGTGGCTTCCCTGAAGCACCCCAGCAGGTACAACCATTTCTGACAAACCCACCTACAAAATTAGTGGGGAGCTGGTGGCACTCTGCCAGTGACAAGGTGGGGAGCAAAGCCCGCAGGGGCATCCTCTCCAGCCCCGTGGAGAGGCAAGCACCTGGTCTTGACCCCAGTAGAACTCAGGTTCTTCTCCAGCCCTGCCACTCATTGCCAGCTGGGCAACCTGGCTAAGCTAAAGGTCCGTTTCCTTAAAACAGTTAAAATGGAGATTGCAGTGCCTACTTCCAGGGTCAGGATGGGGCAAGGCAAGAGAGGTGCCTAGGGCATGCCGTTTAAGGAGCTCAGCTCCCTGCAAGTGCGGGGTCCCCTCTCGACCTGCTTGCTGCCAGCCTGTGACTTGTATTATCCTTGTTAAATTAGAAAACAGCCTTGCGTGGTTGATATTGCTATTATCGCCAATGATCAAGGAAGAACCTTGGTTTTGGGAGGGTTGTGCAACTCACCCGAGCTCACACAGCTGGTGGACCACAGGGCTGGGACTCCAGCCCAGTCTGCCTGAGGGCAGAGCCCTCCCCACGTTCAAGGTCATTTTCTTGAGGCTCCTGAACAGCAGTCGGGGGGAGGCAAGAGGAACGGCTTGTCTCCGTTGGGTCTGAAGCTGAGGTCTTGCCTAGCACACAGAGAACCGACCTGGGCCGGGAGGGAGGGAGAGCTGGGGCTCCAGTGCAAGGTTCTTGAGACAAATCTTACACGGTCAGCACCGCCCCCCTGCCGACCCCGCCTTCCGACCCCGCAGCTACGCGGGTGGCCAGGACAACTAGAAGCTCTCCTGGATTGGATTTCTCCCTCCTGCTTTGCGTTGGCTTTGCCATCTGTGCCTGGGGTAATGGATGGGTCCCCAAAATGCAAAAGGAAATGGGCTTAAACCTCACCAGCCAGAGTGGAGCCTGCACAACTTCTGGCTCCCGTCGCCAGCCCCGGGGTCTCTGCCAGGGCTGGGGAGCTAGCTGCGCAGGAAGAGGCACGTTCCTCAGAGCCCGGTGTAACTGGGCATCCAAGGCAGGAGCTGAGCATCTGGTAAGCTCTTCGTTAGAGCAGGGGAGGGCCTGGCTCTAGGAGTCACACTCCTAACTCCTAATCAGGGAATCAGGTGTGGGAAGTGGCTCGTGTGTCAGTCTCTGCACTGGGTGGAGCCGTAGGAAAGCAAGTTCAGCGGAGGGGAAACAGCAAAAGTGCTAGAGACGAGAAGCTGCTCTCAGAGTCTGCGTCAGGGGCTCAAGGAACAAGCAGTGAGTGAGAAGTCTCTGCCTTAAGATGCTCACAGCCCCGAGAGTACCAGCTAATCACTGTAGCAGCCCCATGGAGCATTGCCTCAGGACTTATTATGCGGATATCTTTTTTTTTTTTTTTAATTTTTATTGGAGTATAGTTGACTTACAATGTTGTGTGACTTTCCGCTGTACAACAAAGTGAATCAGTTGTACAAATACATATATCCACTCTTTTTTAGATGCCTTTCCCATATGGGCCATCACAGAGTATGGAGTAGAGTTCCCTGTGCGACACTGTAGGTCCTCATTAGCGCAGGAAGCTTTACATGCACAATCTCATTAAGCCCCGTAAGGAGGCCATTTACGATTCCATTTTATAGATTAGGTACCTGAGGCCAGAGAGAGGTAAGGGACCTGGCGCGAGGCTCCCCAGCCAGTATGCAGAGAACCCAAGATGTCCTAGTCTGGCAACCAGTTGCCTATGCCACTGCATAATTTGTTTGCAAACTTTTTTTAAGCTTTCTTTTTTTTTGTTTTTTAACCTTTTAAAAACTCGTTTGTTAAATTTCAGAGAAGTCCAGTATGTGAAACAAATCAAAGTAGAGCTGAAGGGGCAGGAGTGAGGGTGCTAGGACACTCCCCCATCCCCAAAACACACACAACCTCCCCTCTTCTGACAATTTAAATGCCCTTCCCAAGACCCTAAGAAGCTCAGGCACGGTTCTGAATGATTTGTCTGGCTGGAGGCTCACCCTCTGACCATAGACTGAGCACCTCTGGGACAGGTGTGTGCACGGTGCTTCCTAGAAGCTCAGGCTACTACAAGCATCATCTCAGGGTGTCACGTAGTGCTGCTTCATTCATTTAATGCTATTGGTGGAGTACTCACTCTGGGCTGGGCACTGGAGGCGTAGCTCCGGCTACAGTGGTGAGGAAAATGCGCGTGGGCCCTGCCCTCACAGAGCTTAAGTCAAGTGGGGAAGACGGCCTTAAGCAAACATGTTCCTAAGAGAGACACAGATCACATATTGTGATCAGAGCTATGAAGGAAAAGGTCAAAGTCAAGGGGGAGGACCTGATCTCTGAAAAGGACCTCCATGAGAAATCTGGGCCACTGGCAGCTGAGACCAGTGGAACGGGGGATTGCTGGCATCAGGGGGAGGTGGCCAGGACAGGAGCAGGCAGGACACAGAGGGGGTGTTCATGGGCCCACCCTGTTCCCCAGTTATTCCCAAGGCAGGTTAAGAAAGAATACATTGCCCCCAGGACCAGCAGGAGGTACCTGGTCCTATAGAATCTTTACATTCCTCAATCCTGAAAGGAGCAAAGAGAAATACTTCTTCTAAAGGTTGGATTATTGCAAATCTAGGACTCAGTGTGATGAATAATGAATAAGTGAAATCACAACGGAAACCAGAAATCGTTAGGCAAATGTCACGTGTCCATGTAGGGTGTAATCTAAATTCACCTAGGGCCGGTCTATACGTTAGAAAGACTGTTCTCCACTCTCCTGCTCAAGGCTTGGCTCTGCTCTCTTGGTCATTTATTTTAAAAATATTTACTGAACACCTGGGTTGGGCAGCACACCGGCTTCCCAGCCTGTGCCTGGCACAGAGCCAGGGCTGTGTAAACTCTCGGTGCTCTCTGTGGAGCCAGGAGGCAGGACCGTGCCCTGATGCCTGCCGTGGCTCGCCTCTCACACGAGTCTGAGAAAACTCAGTGGTGAAGCAGGTCAGAAGGAGTCCAGGCGGCCACTCGGTCCCCGCTACCGGTCCCCGTGGAGCCCTTTCTGTGTCACACGGATCTTAGTCTTCCGGGATTCTGAGCAGAGAGGGGGGGCCGTCCTGACCCACTGGCTGGTTTCTCTGAAAAGGCTGACGCTCCAGTGCTGCTCCCTCTGGAGCACCAACTCCTTCCACTGCCCAGCCCTGGCCCTTCTGCTCGGCTCAGTTTAGACGCCACTTTTGGAGGAGCTCTTTCACCTGCTCAGGCTACTTTTCTCTGTGCCCTTCGGCCCCCACGCCTCCCTCCTTCTCAGCACTCAGAGTGATGTCCCCGTGGGGTCTGTGTCTTTGGTCTGTGCTCCCACCGGAATGCACGTTTCTTGACGGAGGGCTCGAGTCCTATTCATCCATATGTCCAGCGTCTAATGAGTGTGGCGCAGAGCAGGTGCTCAGTAAATAAATGTCAAGGGGATGGTTGTGGGCAAACGTGCAGGCGAAAATATCCTCCTCCTCATTTATTCAAATAGCCATCCACCCTTTCTCTGAATCTCTCTGTCTCGCTCTTACACACACACACACCCGTTTGCATACACTCTCTCTCCCTGACTGACCTCACCTACTCACACTCACCCACTCTTGAGGCATTATGTCCTTCTGTGATCTCTCTTCCCCTCTGATGCTGCCTGGAGTGTACAGACCTGCCTGCAGTCGGCTACATTACAGAGATTTTGACCCTGGGCAGGCAGAGGGGATGGCCTGGGTCACCCTCTCCAGACCCGTGCCCATCTCAGTCCCTGACCTCTTCTTCGTGTGGGGTCACTGCAACACACTCCGTAAAGGGATCCTGTGTCTCAGCTTCCCTGGATCCTTGAAACGGAGCTGGGAGGTAGATAGGTTTGCTTCATTTTACAGATGAGGAAACCGAGGCTCAGCGAGGCTGTGACTTGCACAGGGAGCGAAGCTGGAGCTGAGACCTAGGTTTCCTAAGTTCAGGCCAAAGCTCTTTCCATTGCATTTCTGGGAAGCAGAGACTGGGATAGGATGCTGCCCCTCACCCGTCACCCCCTGAGATCCCGGGATCCTTGATGAGAGGATTGAATGGGGGAACCCTGCACCATCCCCTAAGCCCTCTGCTCTCTCCGCCTCACCTCAGTCTGTCCCACTTGGAGCCCCTAATAATTCTGCCTGGCAGCCTGACCCTTAGCATTGGGCCTTCAACCCACCTGAGCTTCCTGGAGGGGCAGCGCCCTATTTCAGAAGTGCAATGGGGACAGAACAGGAGCTATGAAAGGGCCAGAGAAAGGAGATGAGCCAAATCTCACCATTCCTTCTCCCATACCCACCTTACAATTTCACCATGCTGGACCTGCCGGGCAGCCGGGGACCTGAACCAGGTCATTAGAGATGGCCATACACAGTCCTTATCTTCTCTCATTGTCATTTAAAAAAATCCCCGATCAAGAGTATGTGGGCCTCCCTCCTTCCCCAAATACCCTGCCTGCCTCTTCCAGTGCATCTCCCCCAAAGACTCTTTCCTCCTGAACGAAGGGCATGAATATTTAAAGACACTTTTTCAGCCAGTGCAGCCACATCACGCCGCTGCTCCCTCTTTAAATTTTATCTCCAGAAAGTTTGCCAGAGTGTCTCTGAGTCCCTCACACTCCTTGGTACAGAGTGTAACATGGGGCCCCAGAGGCAGGGACGTCCCTGAGAAGTTAGCCTCCCCTCTGCATCCTGGGGCTGAAATGCACACATGCAGTCCTAGTTCCGGTCTACAACCATCCCTTCTGGGCTACCCAGGCAGTCAGACCTGAAAACTCCCTGCCACGCCTGCTCCTGGGGAATGGGCCTAGGTAGGAGACGCAGAGAGACAGGGGTCCAAAAAAAGCAAAGAAACGATGAACAAAGACCCAGAAACGCAAGACCCTGGAACCCCGTGAGAGGAAGCTCTTGGCTCCTGACATCAGACCCAGAGCTGATATAGATCCTGTATTCACCAGTGCACGGTGGCTTCCAGCCCCGAGCCACCTCCTGCGGGCGCCCCCTCCAGCCTCTCTGTTCTGCAGAATTACTCACAGCCCACTGCATCAAATCTCTCTTTTATCACAAGGCACAACACTCCGTGGATAACTTCTTGAAACTCTAGTCATGCTAAGCTGCTTCTAGTGCTCTGGGAAGGGTTCTGTCCCTCTGCCCGCCTGTAACCAATCAGCCACACACCGCCAAACCCATTTCCAAAGTTCCAGGCAATTACAGCCGGCTGAACTCCCTGGCCTGGTGCCCGCCTGCTTGCAGCCAGGACCCAGGTTGTCAGCAACCCTGAAATCCAGCCCCCGATTTCTCCCCAGCTTCCTCTGAGACCCAGGCGCACGGGAATGGCCACACTTAACCGCACCGAGGCACCCTGACCAGCCAGACCGCACCAATACAGAAAACGAGGGTCAAGGCCAGGCTCCCTACCTTTGCTGAGGGTCCCAGTGACGAGCTTAAAGACGGTCCGAGCAAATTTCACGAACCCAAGCTTGCATCTTTTGGAGCAGCTGCTCATGGTGGCAGAGGGAAGGCAGGCTCTGTTGTCGGCACCCAGAAGGAAAGGCACCCACCTTGCGTGCCCCTGGAACTTGGAGCCTGCCTGGGCGAACCCTGAGAGAAGGACGCACCCCAGAAGCTACGGGAACAGCACAGCTGCCTCTGCAGTGAGTCCGGCTTCTGCATCCAGAGAGCCTGCAGGGCACGATATCTGCTCCCTTCCTTCCTCCCTCCCTCCACTCCCTCCCGCCGTCCACCCAAGTCCTCGCCACAGGAGGATCTCAGGATGTCAGGGCTGGGGCAGCACTGCCAGGGCACAGGGCGCTCTGAGGGGACGGAGGAGGAGGGTGAAGCTGAGCAGCGTGGGGAGGGAGAAGCTGGAGCTTTCCCAGGCTTTGCTGACTGTCTTTCTTACATGGCAGTGGTAATGTAGCAATTAATACTCGAGTCAGAAGGGAGGGGACTGCTACGCAAAAACACTCCACTCCACAGCCTCCCGGTTCACTCTCCCGCTCTTTCCTTCCTGGTTAATCTAATAGATCAATTTTCTGTGCCGTGCCTTGATCGGGATCTGGGAGGACTTCCCTCCAGAGTAGGAGACCACTGCTTTGCGCTCAGTGGAAAGTTTGCAGGTAGCTTCTGAGCGGCCTGGTTTGCATCACGGAGAAGTTGGGCTGAGTGGGGAGCCCTGGGGGAGCTGGCTTGTGCAGCTCTCTGGCACCAGCAGCAGAGGCTGTCTGCCTCCGTTTATTTGGAAAGTCAATGACTCTGCTGCTTCCCGGCTCCAGGTGCCCCGCCCTCCACCCCAACACACACCCACTCAAAGTCGGGGGGTTCAACTCCAGCTCTCACCCCTACAGAGCAGCTAAGAGTCTGTGCTCTCTCATCAGGACAGCAGAGGAGTGCAATTAGGGCTTTTCTTGACGAAGAAAGTACTCCTCGGAGATGCCGTAAAGGAATGACCGAAATTCAAACAATCTGACTACAGTACAATACTCTTAGAAGTAAAACTGCATGGTAGTATGCAAATATGAACCCCAACTATTGCTTAATAAAAAGTCTGGCTGCTGTTCAGTAGCATAGACCATGTGGGTTGCCTGGAACGTCAGGGGGACATCTCATCCCACCCTCTACACAGGGCCGTGAACCTCCCCCATGACATCCCCACTTTACTTTCCCTGGTGATTTAAAGGGTCCCCATGGGCCATCACCATGGGTACCACCCACCAATGCACTATGGTTCCATTTGAACAGCAGATATGAAATCCACCTGGCATTGAACTAAGCCATGCCCTGGGAATGTCTTTCTCTCTCTCTCCATCGGCTTGTCTATTATCTGTTTCTCTGGGATGTTTGAGAGCACTAGATTGCTTAAGAGCCAGAGAAGGGAGACCACCTGTTGATAAAATGCCACATATGCCAGAACTCATGCTTCGTGTCTAGTTTCTTCCCCATCTTCTGCGAGTCATGTGGAAATGAATCTTGAAACGAACCTCAGCCCTCAGGCCACCAACAAATTTCAATTCCACGAACAGACCCCGGAGACAGCCCACTAGCACAGAGCCTTTCTCCAAGCCCTAAAGTGGCCTGCGCTCCCTGACTCACCGACATGGTATGAGTCACAACACATACAACAGAAAGGAGCCCCGGAGGAAAATACCCCATTGCATTTGATGTCTTAAGGTTTGAAACCGCCATGTTATTCACTCTTTGTCTTAAGGTATTGAAGGTCCCAGTTAAAATGCATGTGATATCTGGGAATATTAATGGCTCTTGTTCTTTTGTACACTTGCTCATATATCCAGTACTTACTGAGCTCACAGTCTGTAGAAAAGGGCTGAGCAGCCTGGGAGCAGGAAGCACTGAGGGCCCCGGATGTAGAAAATGCTGAGCCGGGCACACTAGATAGACACGGTCGGTGCCCTCCTGGACCTAACGGTGGAGTGGACTCATCATCAGATGTGAAGCCCTTGTCAAGAATCGTTTATCCAATGAACTTTGCTCACTTTGGAGAATCTTAGTGGGATGGAGACGCAGGGCAGGTAGAGGTGGAGAGGAAAGAGGAAAGAACTGGGGTGTGAAACATCACTGGGTAGGCAAGCAGTCGGCCAAGGGCAGCACTACCTGGGCACCAGGGAGGAGGAGAAAGATTAGAGAAAGATTAAAAGAGCATGTGGTACCCACCTGACCATTTTGCCAAGGAGAGTACCGCCCTCTGAATGGAGAATTCACTTCATAGGACATGGAACTCTCAGCTACACCCAGTTGCTTCTCTCTTCCATCCCACACAAGGGAAGGACACTGAAAATTGAGAAGCCAAAAAAACAAAGGCTGTGACTTTAGTGACGTTAGCTGACCCTGAACTTGGTCTTTCGGCTGGAAACCTGGCCAGGAACATTGCTGGTGGAGGTACTTCTGGAAGGCTGTTAGCAGCGTCTGTTTGGGAATGATGAGAGATGTCCGGAGGGGATTCGTATTTGGGCTCCAGCTCAGGAATCTGGAATCCCAACATTTGAACACACAGGGGTAACGAAACAACGGCACCTACTGTTGGAAGGATCAGGCCAATCTTATAAGCAAGTATCTCATAACTCCTCCAAGCAAGACAGATAATGGTTAAGACCATGGATCTTTGCACCTGGTATTTAATCACTCGTTCATTCTACACCCATATATGTTGAAAACACTGTTACCATGACCTCTGCTCCAGCCATTGAATATACAGTGATGGACAAAACAGAAAAAGTCCTGTGCTTGTCAGGGTCACGTTCACATGGTGGAAGGACAGACGCAGTCAACCAATATGTGCATATATCGATTGTGCTTTGAAGAAAAAGAAAGCTAAGTGGATAAAAGTGACAGGAGCTCCTATTTTATAGGGTCATCGAGGAAGTCTTCTCTCTATTAAAATGACACTTAAGCAGAGATTCCAAACCAGCCATACAGCTCCCTGAGGTAATAACTGTTAGGGCTGAGGAACAGCAAGTACAAAAGCCAACGACAGACCCGAGATCCTAAGGTCTGCAATTTAGCAATTGTTGGAGCAAGCCAAAGAGCCTCAGTTTTTTCATCTGTAAAATGGGAAGAACAATTCTTCCCTCCTAAAGTTTGGGGGAGATTTAAATGAAACCAATGTGATTAATTTAGCTTCTGGCATAGTAAACCACTTTGTCAGGGGCAAAGGTCATTCCTGCTGCTCCTACTACTGCCACTGTTGTTGTTAGTGCCACCACTCCCGCCCCGTCCCCTAAAAGAATTCATGCTGTGTAGGTGAAGCTTCATGGTCACTGGAAATCGTGGAGCCAGGCTCCAAGGTTTAATCTCCCCTAGTAGTAACCCAAACACTAAGCATTTCAGATCCTCCTCTGAACACAGCAAGGCAACAAGTATCTGAACTCTCAACCTTAAATAAATGACTCAGGCCCAGAGAAGGTCGACAGCATCCAAAATATCACACAGCAAACCCCCCAGGAATGTGAGCAAGGTGTTTAGTGTGCCAAGAAAATTCCCAGCGAAGGAAGGCTGGTTGTGCCTATATTACATCCATGATAGGAGAGTATAGGAGAGGATCCTTCTCTGCTCAAGAAACACGGTATTCTGAAAACCAAGAACAGAAGAGGCCACACGGTATTCAGGTGGCTCCAGGGAAATTAAACCGTCAGCAGGCTTATAATTAGTCAGCCTCCTTGTACCAGTGTGCGTTAGCCAAAGGAACTTGGGAAGACAGTTATCTCTCCACTTGAAACTGTTTATGGGAATCTTCACAAACTAGTTCCAGGGGGAAGGAGGAGAGGCAGATGGGGGCTCCAGAGGGCGTCTGGGCCCAGGAAAGTGCACTGACCTCTCCGAGGGCAAGGCTAAGACAGGACAAACATGCTATTCCTTAGAGGGTGGAGAGGCTGTCCTCACAGTGATAATGATGACAGCAGGATTCATTGAACGCCTTCTACGTGCAGGTGACTGCTCTAAATACTCACTTTGCCCAGATCTAATCCTTATGACTCTGTGAGGCAGGTACTATTATGTTACCGACTCTACAGGTGAGGAAAGACTCAGAGAAAGAAAGTAACTTGTTGATGGTCACACAGCCATCTTGAGTCAAGACCATTTGACGTTTGACTCGAAAATTCATGGAAACTTATTTAGTATCTCATCAGGGTTCAAAATTAAAGCCACTGGCAGTGTGAGAGAGATGCGTTTTGCCTCGCTATTAAAAGAAAAAAGCAGCTGTCCCTTAAAATCATAAACTCCCCATCCCTAAAACATCATGGAGAGAGAATGGAGACATTCATCCTGGAGGGAATTCCCTCCACGGCCATAGCTGTGGGGATGGGAGGGAGGTGGAGAGTAGGCACAGATTCAGTCACAGAGCAGCCAGGAGACACAAGCCACACCAGCTATTTTAACAGAGAGAATTTCATATAAGGACGTGTTAAGCAGGTATTGGAGGACCGGAAAGGCAAAGGGGGACAGTGAGGCCTCACAGAGGTGGTAACTGCGGGAAGCAGCTGCCTGCTCTAGTGCTGGGGCTGGGGGTAGGGGTGACGACATAAAGAACTGGGACCCTCAGGACCTAGAAGCCTGGAGGAGGGACTCTGTGACAGTGAGCCTCAGACCTTTGAGGAAGGGGTGCTGGCTGGCTGGTGCTAGCACCTCTGAGGCAGAGCTATGAGGTTGATTCTGGAAGTTCAAAAAAGTATATGTCAGAAACCGGAAGCTGCCGCCACTGCTAGGCTAAAGCACTGTGGCCGTGGGGACACGGGCAGGAGCAGGAAGCTGCCTGGAAGGGACAAGGCCCCCTCTCCAGCCTGCAGCCTCCCTCTCCGCCATGGCACAGCCTGTCCTGGCACTGCTGGCAAAGCAGAGAGGTGGCTGGCAGAGTCCCAGCCCAGCATCACGGAGCGGGGCAGGGAAAGGAGCCCTTGAAGCTGAGGGTCAGTAGCTTAATAACCGGCACAGTCTAGGTGTCTTCCCTTCTGAAATTCTAGAATCCCACTATGTGCCAGGCACTGGGGATGCACCAGCCAAAAAGACAAAATCCCTTCCCTTGAGGAAATTGCATTTTCCAGGTGGAGTGGGGGAGGGGTGCTCAGACCATAAACAAACACGTTTATAAGGTAGAGAATTTCAGAGCATGAAAATACTCTGAAGCCAATAGTGACCAGTGTCTGTTTTTCTGATCAGAAGGACTGAGTCGTCTCAGAGCTCACTAAACAGCTCATAATAGAACAACCACTAAGAGGAAAAGGGCAGATTCCATGGGGGACGGGATCATTATAATCACCATGACTTGTTACTCTGTGCTGGGGGTTGTATTTGGATTATCTGGGTCTTGTCACAAACTCATGAGGTTGGTATTATGAGTTAATGTTACCCATTTTACAGATGGGGAAGTGGAGGCTCTCAGGCAGACTTGGTGATTCACTCCAGGGGAGGAAGTGGAGTCAATGGGACTGGTGACTGATCAGAGGAAAGTCTCAGGGATGGGAGGGAGTCAAAAGCCACCAGCGTTCCTAGAAACAGAAACAGGAAGGATACGAAGAGGATCAGGTCTGGGGAGTGAAATGATTACAGATTCCATTTGTCTTAGGGAGAGAAAAGTCTAGCTCGTCGATGGAAATGAAAGTAAGGAACTCAGGAGAGAGTGTAGGAGCTAGAATTCTCATAAATAAATGATTTTTTGTTTCTGCTTAGGAGAAAATAAATGTGGCATCCCAGCAGGCCCAAAATATTAGCATTTAAATACGGGCTTACACAGGTGGGTAAAAAAGGCAATTTCCTCAGAATTAAATCAGTTTTTGTTTTCCTTTTCCTCTGAGTCTCAGAAAAATCCGTTCTGTGCAAGTGTGGTCCTCAGAGGGGGATTCACCTTGCTCTAGGCCTCCATGTTCCCAGTGGGGCTCCATGTCCTTCTCCATTATCATTATGAGAAATGATGCCTAAGAGCTGATGGAGATTCATGAGTGCTGTTGGCTGGCGTTGCTCAGGCCCATTTGTGTTGAGGGCGGGGCACCTCGTGTGGGGGTCTTGATGCCCTTTGCCCTCAACTGTGTCAGCACGTCTGCAGGGCCTGGCTTGGAGCTGGAGGAACCACGGTTTTGCTATGCAACTGGCGAGAAGGGAGATGGTGCAGCTGCAGAGACTTCCAGGGAAAAGATGGGGAGAGACCAAGGGGGTCCTTGAAACCTCCCCTTCTCCGTCTGGTGGCCCCAGATGCTACCCCATTGCTACGCATCGACACGTCCGGCCCAGTGCTGCCTTCTCCTGACCCCCACCCTTGCGTACTACGCTCAGAACTGGACTCGGACCCCCTGTGTTATGTAAGCGTGGAAAGAGAAGAGCCAGCTTCAGCTGGATGCCAAAGGCCACAGGTGTGGTCTGGCTGCCCCAGGCTGACCAACACGAAGCCATATAAGTCAGGCTCCCTGTGTCTCACCACTGCGTCCCGGAGGCCCTGAAAGCAGGACACAGCTTCACAAAATGCACATTTTAGGGCTGGGGTCCCAATTCCTAGATACAAGTGATTCTGGATTCTTCTTTAATTCTTATGTTCCCATCAAAATATACCTGTCCTGTTTCAGCGTCTGCAGGGCCCTGCTCTTTGCAAATAGCCCAGATGGCTTTTCCCGTATTCTTTAGCTCAGCAAACCACATCATAGCCTCCCAGGATACCCAGGTCACAAAACTGGGGGTCATTCTTGATTTCTCCCTCATCCTTTCCCCTCGGTATTAGTTTGCTGTGGCTGCTGTAACAAATTACCTCCTACTGGGTGGCTTAAAACAACAGAAATTTAGTCACTCACTAAAGTTTAGTTCTGGAGCCCAGAAGTTTGATATCAAGGTGTTGGTAGGGTTGGTTCCTTCTGGAGGCTGAGGGGGGAATCCGCTCCCTGCCTCTCCTAGCTTCCAGTGATTGCCGACAGTCCTGGGCATTCCTTGGCTTGTAGATACATCCCTCTCAACCTGCTTTGATCTTCACGTGGACTTCTTCCTGTGTGTCTGCTTTCTCTTTTTATAAGGACAATAGTCATTGGACAATGGTCCCAATCCAGTATGACCTCAACTTAATTTAACTAATTGCAACTGCAAAGACCCTCTTTCCAAATAAGGTCACATTCTGAGGTTCCTGGTGGACATCCATTCTGGGGGAAAACTACCCAAGTTTCCCGTCTTTCCATGCCATCATTAGTTCCATCCAAGCTATCCCCCGTTCTCGTCACTTCTGCTTCCTTAGTACCTCTCTGATTGGCCCATTTCTCACAGTGAACCTGCTTAGTCAGCACCTCATTTACATTCCATCAGTGACTTCCCATTGCCTTCAAAATCACACCCACGCTGCTTGGCAGTGCTTTCAAGGCCCTTGTGATCCCACCACTGTTTATCTCTCCAACTTCATCTCACCTAGGATACACAATTGTATTCATTCGCATATAAATGTGGACCCCTTTGTGTGTCTGTTGGTTTAATGACAGCCTCTCTCCCTGCATGTAAGCTGCCCGGAGAACAGGGAGAGTGTGTCTCTTTTGTTCACATTTCTATCCCAGGCCTGACACGTACTCCATGCTCCCTCAGATCCCAGCACAGTGCTGGGCACGGAGAGTGTCTTGAGAACTTTGATGCCTGGACAAAGGATTCTGACCCTGGAGTGATGCTGAGACAAGGAGGAAGGTAGACTAAGGGAGCTGAGCCACTTGATCAGGGACACAGGGAAAGGTACTCCTCATCACCCCACCCTCATCTCCCACTTCGGTGGCCCTGAGCCACCTGGCCAGAGGAGACCACAGCCCTGGGGCCCATGGAGACATGGCTGCTGTGGCTGAGACTGCAGTGGGGGCAGGGGCTGATCTCTGTCACCTCCAGTTCACAGTCCTGTCTTTCTCCTGCCCTGAACCCTCCAGCAGCCTCCCTGCAAGGCTCTGGGTTAAGGTCCCGGCAGCCTCTGCCTCGCTCACTCCCTTCCAGCCTCGCGGGCCCCCTGGCTGTTCCTCACACAGGCCAAGCATGTTCTGGACTCAGAGCCTTTGTGCTGCGCTTCTTCGGCCTGGAACGCTATTCACACAAAGTTGTTCTCACCTTACTCAGGTTTTTGCTCACATGTCACCTCCGCAGAGTGGTCCCTCCAACAACTCCATCGGGAAAGCGCCCCTCTGACCACCGATTCCCTTACCCAGCGGGGGCAGGTGTGTGTGCGTGTATCTTTCTTCAGGGCACTTGGCCTTCCCTGACTCTATTTTATATACGTGTCTGCCTGATATCTGTCCCCCGAGTCTGCAAGCTCCCAGACAGTGGGACCAGGTCTGTTTTCTCTCCATCCCCAGTGCCAAGGGCAGCCCAAGGAAGAATGCCCGCCTCCCCACTGTTCATGGAGACAAGCTGGGTTCCTCCAGCCACCAAGCTCTTTTGAATAAATTCACCAAAACAGACTTGAAATTTTGCTCTGGTTGGGATCTTGCCTGGTTTAGAGCACCATGGATAACGTGGGTTTTGGAGCCCATGAGACTTCAACTTAAGTGGCCACTGTAACCACTCATTAGGTGTGTGTCCATAAGCCAGGTATTCCAGCTTCCTAAGCCTCTATTTCCTTACCTTTAAAATGGGGATAAGACCTCCCAACTGTCAGAATTGATTCTGGTGTTAAACGGGCAGGGTGACCAACTGTCCTGGTTTCCCAGGACCAAGGAGCTTCCGGGGAAGCAGCTACTTTCAGTTGCTAAAATCACAACAGTCCTGGGTCACTCTAGGGGCCCCTGCACAGATAGAGAGGCGGCCTCTCCCACAACAATGACAATGAGAGTGGAGAGCCTGCGTTTTTAACCCAAATTCTACACTGCCTTCAGATTTTGGGTCACTTGCATTTTATATTTTACTACATATATTGTCACAAATGACCCAAATCCCTTGTGGCACCAGGGCGGGTGTCAGAAATAATAAAGAGGTAATTCGTCATGGGTGGCCAGTCCCCTCTGCTTCTATGGTTGTCTCCCTTTCTCTGTACCACTCACAGTCCTGTTTCCCCAGATCCGGTCATGGAGAATAGAGGGGCTGACCCTGACATTCACAGCCAGGCCAGACTGACTAGTCCCTTCTACCTTTAAGGCCACCCACCAAGAAAGCCGGGAGAATGGTCACATGACCAAGGCCAAACCACAGGCAGCTCCGGGTCTAAGTCAGAACAATCCTTCTAGAAATCCATCTAGAGGCAGTGATGGAGGGAACTTGGAGAGGAGGCACTTCCCGGTTAAATAAAAGTCCCTTTAAATAGGCATCCTCATATTGGTAATTACATCAGCCCCCAGGGGGGCCGGCAGAGTCCTGGGTGGCTAGTGGGCAGGAGGGAGACCCTGGGGCATTTGCATCGGTGCAGTGCTGAGTAGGGGCTATTTCCCAAACTCTGGTGTAATGCTCACTGCAGATCCGAGAAAACCCGCCCTTGTCACTGTGCCCAGAGCCTCAAATAGTGAAACCAACTCAACTCTTAGAGGAATTCAAGCTTAGTGCCAAGCTGGCGTGTTCCCAGAAGGGCAGGAGGCAATGGCATACCAAAGGGGATGTGAAAGCTTTTTGGGTAGTTTGTGTTGTTTTTCTCCACCTAGTCCGTAAGCTTGCTCATGCTGGGGAGGGAGATGCTCACCCCTTGAATATACACTCCCCCCCGCCCCAGGTTATCTTTCCACTGCAGAATGTCAATACCTTTCACCTTGGCATCGCCCTCGAATTCCAGTGAGCAAAGGAGAGGCGGACGAACCCTGTCATTTGTCTAAGCCTTGTTTCCTTGTCTGTGACGTGGTTGTAACGTAGCTTCCAGGTTGGGTATATCAAGGTGAGGAGTAAATAAAATAATACCTGAGAAGTTCATTTCTAAGTTGAGAATTGATACGTGTTCAATGGTATACTGGTTAGGAGGCAGGGCCATGTGATGGTTAAAAGCCCAGTTCCTACACCTCTGAGCTATGTCACCTCTAGACCAACGAAACCTCTTAAGCCTCGGTTCTTCCATTCCTCACTCTGTAAAATGAGGGTAGTTACATCCTATGATTACCGTACTCAATGAAAAATGTGTGTAAGGACGTGGCACATCATAAGCGCTCAAATAAGGACAGCTATTATCATTTGCAGTTGCTGCTGTTGTTATTGTTATGATGTTGACCACTATACAGATGAAGAGACCCGTGGCTGCCTCTCCAGGTGTGCTGACCCCACATGGAATTATCTGGAGTCTGCAATGACTGTGCGTCTCTCCTCCTTACAAGCTTCAGTCACATCTCCTGTCTCTGTCTCTGGCCACGAGTCTGAGAGCTGGGTGTCCTTGGGCTTCAGAGGTTCCAGAGCAGTAGGACAAAGGACCAGACACAATGGGCCTGGAGGCATTTCCAGGGCCCTTTTTCTTCTGTGGCTTCAGCTTCGGTTGGAAACAGTATGGGTCCTGCCTTCCTTAATATGTGAGTGAACTAGGTCAGCTCAGGACAAATCTTTATTAAGACTCTGCCGTGTAGAGGAGACAATGCTTGAGTTTGATTCTCTGACTTGAGGGGCTAAGACCCCCTCCGAAATAACTATGGGGCAGAACTCTGTGCAGCCTTGGAGCTCCTCTCTGCGACGTCCTCACTCTCTGCCCCTGCAGTAGCATCCCATCAGCCCTCATTCTTTCCTATCTCTTACCCACATGAATGGGGAGTCCAGAGATAGAGTGTAGTGGAGAGAAAGAAGTTATTATCCCCTCAACTGACACCTAAGCTCCTCTCAGGGAAGGGATTGCCTTTGTAGATAGAGGTGTGGATCCTTGAAGAAAGAAAGACCTAAACTTCTCTGTGGTAGGAATTTGGGATGGGAGAGAGCTGAAGAGGGCTTAGGAAAGTGGAGATGGAGGCTGGCCTCCAGGTATTGGGAATAACCAAGGGATGTTTAGGGAGATGTCGAAACTCACCTTTAAGTTGTCTGTGTGGCTGTGAGGTAAGCTCCGTCTGTCTCCCCAGACTTCCCGTGACGTTGGCTACATACAAAGGATTTGTCAGATTTTTAAAGTGAAAATTAGGAGAAGGGATTGAATTACAAATTCAGATGGATTTGATGCAGAAGAGAATCAGGGTACCTATGAAACCAAGCAGGTCCCTAAGCTGGCCTAATTCAGTGTCAGCAGGTGCTCAGAAGTCCAGGTGACTGGGAATACCCTGACCTCCGTACACCTCTCCCCACATCTACATAATAGCAGAGAGACTGAGAGCAGAAGGGGCCCACTACATGGTCGTGGTGGGGGGACATCCAAGAAAAGCCATTGGAATCCTAAAGGATAAGGCATCTCAGCTGATTTCCCGGTTTCAAACATAATAGAAATACTAACAGGGGCTTGTGCATTATACTTTCCAAAGTGCTTTCCCATATTTTGTCACTTTTAACCTCAGCCTTTTGTTTCAGTTTTCAGACAAGGAGACTGCAGCCCTGAGAGGTCACGAGACTCATTCGAAGTGACACTGCCCACGGTCTGTTCTCCACTGCTGTTGGGACATCTGCTGACTCAGCAGAGCCCAGGCATCTGGTTGCAAGAGTTTGCTAATCGTTAGGATGTTAAGTGACTCCAAAAATACTATGGGGTGGCTTCCAGGAGGAAAAGCTGAGCACGGAAATGGGGCTCAGGGCCAATCTCTGTCATGGCCCACCCCCAGTCGGTAGGGAGCAGCGGGGTGAGCAGGAAGGGGCCAGGGGCAAGCCCAGCCCAACGGGCCCAGCAGGGAAAGCAGTGCTTGTTTGGTGTGGCAAAGAGTATGGTGTGGAGGCTGAGGGAGCTACATGGGGCCAGAACTCAGGGATCTGTGTGTGCACAGCTGGGGGAAGTTTAGGTGCAGGGGCTGAGGGAGCTACATGGGGCCAGAACCCAGGGATCTGTGTGTGCACAGCTGGGGGAAGTTTAGGTACAGAGGCAACGACCTCAGAAGAGCGAGCTTTCCTGACAGCTCTGCTGGGGAGTTGTTGCCGTTCTTGGCAGCCACAGGAGGGGCTATTTTTGACCAGGACTCTCTCAACCCCACCATCTTCTTGACAGGGAGGAAGTCCTACAGAGAGGCTGCTCTGCGCCTAGAACGCAGGTCCCCCACTGTCTCACTAGAGGGAGCCCAAGTTCCTACTCCCTGATCTGCAGCCCACCTGGCTAGGGGTGAACGCCCTTCTGATCCTGAGAAGATGTAGGTCAGGGGACTTGGGGGAGGAGCAGGTATCCTTCCTAGTGATGGGGAGATCTCAATGCGCTTTGGACAACGTTTTCAGGAATCACAAGCAGCAAAGGCTAGATCTGACTGTAAAATGAGTACTGTTTCTACTCACAGTTTTTGAGACCCTCCAACCCTCACTCGGAACCTGGTGGTCTGTATTCTACCCTCAACCTGCTTCCCCATCCCAGGATCAGAGCTCTTCTCAGCAAGTCCCACTCTGTTCCAAGTACAGAGTCCCAGGACCCAGACGCAGCGACAGGAGATGGGAGAGGCTTGGCCGTGTGCTTGACAATGATCATAAGACCCATCGCCTATGAAGAAGGCAGTACGAGTGGTGGGCAGACATCTGGGCTCTGGAGTCAGACAATTTAGAGTCAGTCTCCAAATCTCCCTCAAACAGACGTGATTGCCAAGGGACCAGGAACCTTGTCTTTCTTGTTTTCCACAAAATCCCCAATGCCTTGCATAGAGCCTGGCACACACAGAGCAGTCACTATTTTATGAATAAACCAATGGCTCCAACCTTACTGCTTCTTTAACCTAGCACCACTTACTTCATCTCTTTGAGTCTCAGTTCCCTCCTCTGTAAAATGGGTACAAAAACCTACTTACCAGGTGGTGAGGATTTGATGGGAAAATCCAGCTATGGCACTCAGCACTGTGCTTAGGGTATAGTAAGCCTCCAGCAACAGCAGTCAATTCGCAGTTCGCAGGTGCCCGGCACTTTGTGAGGTACCGTGTGTTCATGCACACATGTTTGTGTGTGCGCATGCATGGGCGTACATGTGCATTGGTGTGCATGTGTCCCGTGTAATCGTAAGTTATCCTCCCAGGAAGATGGTTCTGTTATTGTCTTATTTTTACAGTTGAGGAAGGTGAAGTACAGAGAGGTGCTGCAACACGTCCAAAGTTGTCTTGCTGGTAAGTGATGGTGGAACCAGATTTTGAAGCCCAGTCATCTTTGTTCTCACGCTCAGAAATTTCTTGCTTAGAGTCCTTCTGGATCTGACACTCTGCAAACGACAATGTACTGGCTTGGGTCAAGGCAAGCCTTCAGCCATCCTTTTCTGCGTCAGACACTTCCAATTTGGTGACCCCAGGCATCCAAGAGGTGAGGAGCTGAGTTGCCCAAGGATGCAATGACGGATCGCCAGGTGTCAGACACTGGGCCCAGCCTTGCATCTTGCTGCCATGTGGAAACAGGATGGGCTCAAGGAGTTTATAGCCCACCGTGGGGGGCTTTCGGCCTTCAGCGTCTGTGAGCATCTCCCGGGCCACTAGCCACGTGCAGATGTCAGTGCCCACACCCCAGGCGGCAGAGGCTGATTCTGTAGGTCTGAGGTGAGACTTTGGGGCGTGAATCTCTGACAAGCACCCTGGATAATTCTATGCAAGTGTTCTTTCTACTTTTGGAAATTATGAAAGAAAAAGAAAGATCTGTCAAATAGGTATGTGCCCTACAGTTATCTGTTAACCAGGAAGGAAGGGGAGAGCAGGCTCTGTTTCAGCTTTGCAAGAAAGGGGGATGTCAAAGAGATGTCACTTTATGGGTAAGTCACCCACCAGCTCCCCCTCCCCCGTTGCCCCCCAAGCACCATCCCCGTGGCTGCTCTCCAAAGAAGCGCTGAGTCGGCTCCCAGGCAGCCGCCCATCTGAGCTCCCTGTGTCGTGCTCCTACACCTCCCTTCGCTTCCACTGGAAAAAAGAAAATTGCCAAGTAATTGCTCTTCGACAGCCCATGCTGGTCTCGGTCCTTTCCTTCTTGCTGAGATTATAATTAGGGAATCAGTAAATTTAAACAGAAAATCCATGAGCTGCACAGAGCCTTCATCTTTCAAACGCCATTTTACGTACCCTGCAAGTGGCACTCGTACCCGGTATGGACAGCGGTGGCAGGACGAGGCCCTGAGTCAGGTGGGGATGGGAAGCCCGGGAGCACAGCCCCTCGGCTCTCAGCACGGGTACAGGGGCAGCAGCATGAATGAGCATTTGCTGTGCCCTGGAGGCTGGGCCAGGTGCTTTCTAAGCCTTGCTTTATTACATCTACCCTTGGAGGTAGCACTAGTTTTATTCCCATTATGTAGATGAGGAAACTAAGGCTCAGAGAGACAGTGACTTGCTCAAGGTCACACAGCTAGGAAGAGACTCTTAAGATGGACTTGAAGCCCCACATGTCTGATCTCTCAACCTATGTGTTTTATCCTGAAATTTGACTGCTCTCAATGGACTGGGGGCCTAAACCCCAGGTCAGAGTAAGTTTCAGGTTGTGTGGTCCTCCTTTTTCCCCTTCTAAAGTCTGGGGGCAGCCACAGCCCGGCCTACGCCCCGAGGGTCTATAGGTCTAACAGAGGCTCTTGGTGGGGCTGAGAGAGAGGAGGAGAATTCTGCCCTTCCTGTGAGCTGTGGCTTTTCTCTGTACTGATAACACTGCCTCCCTACCCTGGGTCCTCGAAATAACTTGTCTGGGCAGGAAAACCCTTAGCATCACCTCTACTTCCATTCTTCTGATGAGGAATCAGAGGTCTCAGAGAGAGAAAATGATTTTGCCCAGGGTGCCTCCGCCAGCTATTGGCTGATGGATTTGGGACGAGGTGCTTCCCGACGCCCTCCAAGGCCGGGCTGCTTCTCCAGGGTTCTGCAGCTCTGCAGGGCTGGACTCCAGCTGCAGGGAATGGGCCTGTCCAAACAGAAAGCCAAACCATTGGTAGGTGGAGAATGAAAGGAAGCTCACGTATCTTGTTCGCCTATGATGTGTTGGCTGTGAAAGGGAAGGGTGTTGGAGCCACCCTGTCAGCGGGAACTTTTGGTTTTGCCTTTCTCAGTGTCATGTAAAAAGTGAGAATGTTGGGCTTCCCTGGTGGCGCAGTGGTTGAGAGTCCGCCTGCTGATGCAGGGGACACGGGTTCGTGCCCCGGCCCGGGAGGATCCCACGTGCCGCGGAGCGGCTGGGCCCGTGAGCCATGGCCGCTGAGCCTGCGCGTCCGGAGCCTGTGTTCCGCAACGGGAGAGGCCACAACAGTGAGAGGCCCGCGTACCGCAAAAAAAAAAAAAAAAAAAGTGAGAATGTTTGTGGTCCATACCTGGTGGAGGTGATGTGAGGACGTCTTGGGATCATGAGTGTATGACACACACCTACAGTGTGGTGTTCAGTATGTGTTGGTTAAGAGCCAAGACCATTACTTGTTTCCTTGTTTAATAGTGTACTAATATTATTAATAATTCTTATAATAACACTGTGGGATATTAATACCTCCATTTTCCAGATGGGAAAACCAAGGCTCGCAGAGATTAGGGAATTTGGTTCAAACACAATAGCTAGTAAGTGGCAGGTCCTGGGTTCCAGCTGGGATATGTATGATCCTGGGCCTGCACTCCCTGCTTTAACACGTCAGCTACAGCTTGAGGGGGAGAGGTGTTGGTAGGACAGGGATATCTAATGGGATGGGAGACATGAGACACCCCAGACAGATCAACCCATGACCTGCCTCTTCAGGACAAGCTTCAGTGCCTGGTCTACCGTACTTTTCAACCACCCTGCACCACAGAAAAATGCAGAAGGTACAAGTTGCCCTGTAGGCCAGGAACAAAGGCTCGGGGACCTTGCCACTTAACTGGTCCTGGTTCTTATGGAACTTCCCCTGGTCGCCAGTCACCTGCTGCAGGGGTTCTTTCATTTGGTAGTAAATAAGGGGAAAAATCCCTTTTAAACCCTTTCCCCTCTGTTCAAATCTTATTTGTGATTTTTAAACATATTCAAGACTGCCACACCTCTTTCTTTCTCTTTACCCTTTGGACTTTTTGTCTCTCCCCTCTCTGGTCTCTCTTTGTCTCTCTGGCTCTCTCTGTGTCTTGCTCTGTCTCCCTCTTTCCCTCTGTGCTTCTGTCTCTGTCTCTTGGCTTGGGAACACGGAGAAAGTTAACCATGATTCCAAGGGGGAACCTTAGCCCCCCTCCTTTCCGACACCCCCCCTTCCACAAGCCCCTCTGTTCAGAGCTCAGTGGCCGCTTGGGCACACAGCACCAGCTCAGCACCTTGGTGAGGGCATCACTTTTAAGTATCACTGTAATTTTCCCCGGCCTCAGAAACTCCCAGCTAAGCCTCTCTCCTCAGGTTGCTAAATGTGAATAAACAAGTCCCGAGATGGGAAGGGCAGGATCGTAAATTGGCTGTGTTTCTGCAAAGCAAAACTTCTTAACCAGAATGTGGCACGCTCTTCATCTTGCTGCCTGGAGGGGGCAAAGAGATGACAGAGGACAGAGGACCTCGAGAGTAGGAGGAAAAGAGAAACAACAAGCAGAAGCCAGGGCAGAAAGAGAAAGGGTGATTGAGGGGGAGGAGAAGATATAGAAAGGCCCATGGGAGTCACACCCACCTCTCTCATACCATAGGTGATGAGTTTAAAATGAGGTTTTCCATTTCACTGCCAGATAAACTGAGGCTGCTGGAAGCTCAATGTCGATGCTAAGAGAGGGCAGAGTTTCCTCCACAATTAACAATGGTGCAGCAAGGGCAGAGGGAGTTTCTGAGCTCCCTAAACCCCAGGAACTAGAAAACCACATTCTGCATTGTTTTTCTTCCCACTGGTGGAACTGAACTGGCCTCCAAGTCCAAGCCCACTGTTCTGCTGATCTAGCTCTGTCTGGCAAATGCATTTGGGGCTTCTGCAGTTTTCCTGAGAAACAGCACATTTCCTAGGGAGTAAACACCATCCTTGATTCTTGTTCTCTTCAGTTTTGGGGGCCAACCCTTGAACATCACCTGGACCCCGCTTTGCTAAAGAGGAAACGTTGTGCAGTGATGTCATAACCTTAGCAGGAGACAGACGCCAGACAGGATTTAAATGGGGGCAAGGGTGTTGATTAAGGCCTCGGGAGAAGCCTCACGCTTTCTTTCCAGCCTCACCATGGAAGGGATGGAGGCGAACCCAGGGTGAAAGAGGCTTCAGCCCCCACGCACGCACCCACACTCCTGGCACAGTCCACAGCGCTGATGCTCGAAGCAGTAACATCAGCCTCTTTGTAGCACCTAGGCCAGCCGAAGGCCCGGAAGCAAGTCAGGCTTTCAGCTTTTCCACCCAAGGAAAAAAAGCCACATTTTTGCTAATGCTCACCTCCTCTGGCCTTGGACCTGGCGCTGGGGTGGGGAGAGAAGAGAGCAATGTTGCCCTGCCCTCTGCTGGGGTAAGCACAGCAAAACAGCACTTAATCCAGGGGCTGAGGAGCTTAACCCGTTTCCTGGGTTTCAGGTTATCTGAGTGGAAACCCTCTTTAGCTCCACATCTTGAGGGTGGAAGGATCTTTCTGAGACCGCAGCCTGGATGGCAGAGCAGAGGCCATCGTGGACTCTTGGCACTGAACTTGGAGAAGCCAGTGACCTGGACTCTGGACTCAGTGACCCGAAGTGTACCCACACCAGGACACATGATGTGAAACACTTTCTTTGCTGAAGAAGCTTTGCTAAGAATACATTTTTCATGTTCCCCTTTCTTCTAAAAGTGAGACACGTAGGCATTTACCTCATTTGGGTTCAGTGAAGTGTCTTCTGTTTACTGAATTTCTCTTCTTCCTGTGGTTTGGCTGGGCAGAGTGCCGTCTTGCATCAACTTGCTGTCTGGGATTGGTACCCTCCCACCTGCCCACGCTGGGCGTCAGTGGCCAACAGAAGCCCTCTGTGTCCTGAGACAGGCACAGGCCCCTCTGGTCACCAAATGGCCCCATAGCAGCCTTCCAGTGACCTGGGCTCAAAGGGCTTCAGGCAGGGCTGGCCCCTGGGGCAGCGCCGGCAATCAGAGCTAAGGCTGCTTTCAAAGCCCACTGGCTTTGCTTGGTTTGTCTCTCTCCTCTCTGTCCCTTTCAAGGATGGTGGGCAGCCTGCAGGTGGATCACAAAGACAGGGATGCATCACTTCCACCTGAGAAAGGAAAAGAAACAGAAGATGCCTGGTGTGAGTCTTCCTGAAGACTCATCTTGACCATCCCCAGGGAGCCGTCGGGACAACTCTCATGGATTCAGGGAGAGTCTTGTCCCCCCAAGTAGGGCCCTTCCTCTCCTGCCACCATGATGCGTTTTGGGGGAGGACCACCACCCTGTTTCTTTGCTTAGGCTGAGCTGATTTGAGGAAAAGGAGAACATTGTGTGAGCAATGGACCTGACCACCCTTCCTCATGGATCCACCAAGGTGGAGGGAGAGGGGAGAGGGACTTTTCCTTTATTCCCTCCGCAAAGGCAGCAGCTCCTGGAGGAAAGTCTGAAAGCCTCAGTAACCAGCTGCACATAAGTGTGTGTGCACACACACACGTACATACACACTCCCCATCATCATGTGACCTTGGGCAGCCTCTGCTGAGGAGCCCACAGTTCATATTAGCCCTCCTTTCCTGCACCCTCTCCCTAGCATCCGCACACCACGTTGCACCAACCCCTGCAGACATCAGTCCTTTGCCAGGAACGAGGGCATCCTTGACCCTTGAGATGGCTAAGAAAAGAAACTGTGCTCTTCCCCAGCCACGGTACAGACATGGGAATTTCCTTCAAGGTCAGGACCACATCTCCTTCTCAGCAACCCCTCGTGGCCCCAAGAGCGAGAGGGAAGTCTTATGCCCCCAAAGAAAACGGAATTGCCTGTGACTCATACCCGGCCCTGCTGGTTGAGAAATCTACTTCCTGCGGTTGAGGGTAGGGGAGTGGTGTGGAACTGGGGCAAGGGGAGGGGTGTGCGTGCGTGTGTGTGTGTGTGTATGTACATGTTCCACATTGGCCCCCCTAGTGAAATGCGGCGACTTGCTAAGCTTTCCTGAGACCAAGGCTTTCAGAAAACCAGCTCCCAAAACACTGAACCCTAGATGATCCGGTGTAGCCCACAGTCTGTTTGGACATTGTTTTAAAGAGCAAGACAAAAAGAACTAAATGAGAAAGAAAAATAATTCGGCCACATGAATTGCTGCTCCCACAATAATCTGAACGATCTGCTCCCACGCGACGTGGGGAAAGGGGAGGGTATTGTACAAGCCAAGCTCACGGAGGCCCTCGGAGGCTTGGTCTAGTGCCAGCGCCCGCCGGCTTCCCAGCTCTTGTCCTCGATTTCTAAGCCTTGGAGTGATGCCCCCTTGCCTTCTGAAGACTCTGCTGCTTTTGATTTGCAGCTCTGCCTCTGGAGGGATTGTCATGCTGGATCTTGAGGGAAGGGGAAGTGAAGCCGTTTCGAGTTTTCTTTTCCTTTTTTTTTTTTATCTATTGTGGCAAAAGGGAAATATCAACTTGGATATAAACGAAATGGGGAACTGAGACTCACCACATGGTTTTTGGTGTTTTCTCGGTTTGATAGAGCAGGAGCAAAGAAGAAAGGTGCTTTCTGACGGTACAGTTTAACTTCTAGGCAACGGGGTCATTATTTGTTTAAAGAAAGGAAGAGCAAATAATGTTTGTCTAAACCTATTATTTTACTAAACGGTCTTATTTACCCTTTCCCCCAAACCCAATGACTTGTGTCCCCATGTCACGGTGGGGAAACTGAGCCTGAGAGGTGAAGAGGCCTGTCCAAGGTCATTCATGTAGCGATGAATGCTCAAGAAAGGATCCAAAATCTTTTAAAAAAAATTTTTATTGACGTATAGTCGATTTACAATGTTGTGTTAGTTTCAGGTATACAACAAAGTGATTCAGTTATACATATATATATATACTCTTTTTCAGATTCTTTTTCCATGTAGGTTATTACGAGATGCTGAGTATAGTTCCCTGTGCTCTACAGCAGGTTGAAAGGATCCAAAATCTGCTCTGTTGCCAAACTTCCTGGGTTTTCCCAGTTCTTGCCCTGTCCCTGGCCCTTCCCGCCACCCTAGTCTATGACCTCGCTCTTCACCCAGGAGTCCTGAGGGATTGCAAGGACATCAGCCCTGGGCTGTTTCCAGTCAAGGGTGATAACTGTCCTTTCTGAGATGGGACCTGGGGCATCTCGGTTTGTCCAACAGCAACGTGCCTGGCGTTCAGGACAAAGGTTGTCTTACCTGACACCAACCAGGTGGTCAGAAGAGGGTCCAGGTAAAGGTGGCGCCGAGGGCTCAAGGCAGAGACACACCAGAGACAAACTACATTTGGAACAGTGCACATGCATCGTGTTTATGTGTTCACTCACTCCTTCACCCACTCAACAATTACGTATGCCTCCGACTCACTTCCAATGAAGTCCAGACTCCTTTCCATGGCCTGCAAGACGCTGCATGGTCTTGTCCCTGCAGACCTCTCCACGCTCACGTCCCGGCCCTCTCCCTGTTTACTCTTCCTACCCTTTCCTGATCGTCGAACATGCTCAAGTCGTTCACATCAGGACTTTCTATTCCTCTTTGCCTGGCTGTTCACACAAATGTCACCTTCTCGTAAAGGGACTTGACCATTTCTTCTAAAGTAGCACCCTCAGTGATGTGATTTTGGTTAATTTATAGTACTCTTCTCACTCACCCATCTTGCTTATTTGTTTCTTCCGTCTGGCTGTTCCTGGTTATATCTTTTTATAATAAACTGATGATCTAGTAAGTAAAATGTTTCTGTGAGCCACTCTAGCAAGTTAATAGAACCTAAGGAGAGGGCTGTGGATATCTCTGATCCACAGCCGGTAGGTCAGAAGCACAGGGGACAACCTGGACTTGAGATTGGCCTCTGAAGCTGGGGGCAGGGGGCAGTCTTGTGAGACTGAGCCCTTAACTTATGGGATCTGATACTAACTTCAGGAATATAGCATCAGAATTTGAATTGGGTTATAGGACACCTTGATGATGCCCTGAGCATTGCTTCATGGTGTGGGAAAACCTCCTCACCACACACACACACACACACACACACACACACATTGGAACTGGGTCCAGAACCCTTAGTACTCAAGAATTATTTCTTGAAAAAAGGAACAAAAGGAGAGCACAGTGACAAGTAAGCCTGGCAAGGATGACCAGAGTTGGGAAATGCTAGGCGAAGGCATTTAGACTTTAGCCAGAGGAAAACAGGGAGTCATAGCAGGGTTGATGAGATGTGTGTTTCTGACGGTCACCCTGCTGCGGCACCGGAAATGTGTTGGGGAAAGTCCAGGCTGAAGCTTCAGGACTCTGAACCTGATTTTGTAGTCACTATTTTCTTTTTCTTTTCTTTTTCTTAAAGAGTTCCTCCCTGTCCAATTGTAGAAGCAAGTATAGAGCCTCCTCTAAAAATACAAGGTGGGGAAAGAATATGAGTTCCATCTGGGGCATGTTGAGCTTGAGGCAAATGAAGAAACTCCAGATGGAGATGTTCTGCACGGAGAGTAGTGTGGTGGTTACAGCATGGGTCAGCGTTCAAATCCTGACTTCAGGCTGTGTGAACTTGGGCAAATGGGAGGACAATCATAGTACCACCCTCCTAGGCTTGTTGTAAAGATCAGATGAGACAATGTATGGAAAGTCCTTAAACGGTGCCCAGCGTGTAGTAGGTCCTCAAAACAAGTTACATGTCAGCCCTTTGTATTGTGTGGGGAAGTGCAGATCTGGGCGTCATCAGAATGATGGAGACCTTGAGAGGAGTGGGGTCATGCAGGAAGAGTGTGTTAAGGCATGATAAGAAGGTCAAGGACAGAGCTCTAATGCCTATCAGGGTGACCAGAGAAAGAGGAACCAGCAAGAGAGGCTGACAAGGATCAGACAAAGTGGTGGTGGGAGGAGAGCGAGTCCTAGAAGCCAGGGGAGGCGAGAATGCCCAGCAGGCACTGGATCCTGAGGGTCCCCTGCTGCTGACAGTACAGGCTGCTATTGTGGGCCTTGGGGAAGCCAACAGTGAGATGGGCAGAGGCTTCGGTGCAGAGCTAGGCACTGGGGAATGAACGTGTGTGCAGACGGCAAGTGTAGACCGTGTCTTCCTGAGAACCCTGGCTATGAGAAAAAGAGGGGAACGGAGGCAGAGGGAAAAGACTTTTTATGGTTGGTTTGCTTTGCTTCTGGAGGACTCAGTTCGTTGTTTAAAAGATGAAATTCACAGGCTTGGGGGGGGGGCTGTGAAGAGAGTTGGTAGAGAAGATATGAAGATTTGGAAGAGAGATAAAATAATGGATGGAAGATATGACTGTCTTGGAAGAATTAGAAAGGGGAGGATGGAGGACAGAGGGAGGAGTCAACTCGAAATAGCTCTCTGAGTCTGGAAGGAAGGGGCGAGTGTGGGAAGGTTATAAATACGTTTGTAGGTAGGAGGACAGGAAGTGGGGGAGTTAGGCCTGGTAGCCTCAGTTTTTTGTCTGTGAAGTAGGATACTAGGTCATCTGCGGAAATATGTAAATATGTAGCATCTCTCCAACTGTGGGGCATTCAGGAGAAATTGTGATTAAGAATCTTAAAATCTCAAGAGGGGGTCCAGGGTTGGGGAAACCAAAGTTGATGGGAAAGTTATTAATATCCTTATAAATGACTTTACATTGAGTAATAAAAAGCAAGGAACATAGCACACCAAGTGAGGACGAGACCTCAGAGGCCATTTGCACATCTTTATTAGTGCTATGTGGTTCATTTTGATTTATAATCTTTTGTTTGCTTGCTAGGTGCTTGAAGCATTTCAGGATTTTCCTACCCTGCAGTTTAAACAAAATGCTCACACATTCATTGTTTAAATAATTGTTAAAATTATGAATAATTTCAAACACACAACAAAGTCGGAAGAATTGTACAGTGCACACCAATATTATCCACCAACTCGGTACTACCATGAACATTTTACTAAGCTAGTTTATTTAAACAAACTTTGAATCGTTTTAGATTTAGAGAAAGACTGTGAAGATAGTGCAGAGGTCCCTTGTACTCAATATCCTCTGCTTATTAACATCATACATTAGTATAGTACATTTGTCATAATTAATGACCTAATTTTTTTTCCCTTTGGCCACTCCACGAGGCTTGAGGGATATTAGCTCCCCACCAGGGATTGAACCCAGGCCCTTGGCAGTGAAAGCAAGGAGTCCTAACCATTGGACCTCCAGGGAATTCCCATTAAAGAGCTAATATTGATGTATTATTATTAGCTGAAGTCCACACAGTTTTCAGGTTTCCTTACTTTTCTGCCTAATGTCCTTTTTCTGTTCTAGGCTCCCATTCAGGACACCACATTGCATCTTACTGTCCTCTCTCCTTAAGTTCCTCATGGTTGTGATGATTTCTTAGACTCCCCCTGTTTTTGATCACCTTGACAGTTTGAGGAATAATGATCTGGTACTTTGTGGAGTGTCCCTCAATCAGGAATTATCTGACGATTTTCTTTCTTTTTTTAAAAAAAATAATAATTTATTTTTCCAGCTTTATTGAGATATAATTGACATATCAAAGTGTATTAAGTTTAAGGTGCACAATGTGATGATCTGATACACTTATACATAGAAAAGAGCAGGGTGAGATGTAGGAAAATTATAAAAGTTCATATCCTTGACCAGCAAGTCTACATCTAACAACTTATCCTAGACATAATCATGGATAAAAGAAGGCTCATTTCTGAGTTGTTTACAGTAGTGAAATTGGGAACCCACCGAAATATCCAACCGTAGGGAGTTTTTGAAATAAATTCTAGTACCTGCGTACTACAGGGTGCCCTATAGCCATCTAAAAAGCTGCTCCAGAATGACATTCAGCCACATGGAAAACTGTTCACAATATGTTGCATATATTTTAAAAAAAAGAGGTTGTGAAGAATTGTAAGAAGAATGTGATCCTATTTTGACAGTGCAAAAGGAAAAAAAATTTTTTAATTTCCTTTTTAAAAAGGAAACAGTAAATTTGAAGCGTTTACTTTTTATTATTCTTGTTTCTTGCTTATATTTTATTAAAGTTTCCATAATGCCTGTTTTACCTTTGTAGGAAGAAAAAAATCAAAACTTTGTTCAAACAGTATAAAATATGAGGGTAGCAGACAACTTGAAGGGATTTGGGGGCTGCAAGGGCGTGACGCCATTTTCCCCATCCCCACCCCCGCCCCCTCTGGGTATCTTCCAGATCTCTGCCGTCTGACCAGCTCAGCACCCTAGACAGCGCCGGGGAGTCACTGCATTCTTTTTTAACATCTTTATTGGAGTATAATTGCTTTACAATCGTGTGTTCGTTTCTGCTTTATAACAAAGTGAATCAGTTATACATATACACGTGTTCCCATATCTCTTCCCTCTTGCGTCTCCCTCCCACCCTCCCTATCCCACTCCTCTAGGTGGTCACAAAGCACCGAGCTGATCTCCCTGTGCTATGCGGCTGCTTCCCACTAGCTATCTATTTTACATTTGGTAGTGTACATATGTCCACGCCACTCTCTCACTTTGTCACAGCTTACCCTTCCCCCTCCCCATATCCTCAAGTCTATTCTCTAGTAGGTCTGTGTCTTTATTCCCGTCTTAATCCTAGGTTCTTCATGACCTTTTTTTTTTTTCTTAGATTCCATATATATGTTGGATGAGTGGATAAAGAAGATGTGGCACATATATACAATGGAATATTACTCAGCCATAAAAAGAAACGAAATTGAGATATTTGTAGTGAGGTGGATGGACCTAGAGTCTGTCATACAGAGTGAAGTAAGCCAGAAAGAGAAAAACAAATACCGTATGCTAACACATATGTATGGAATCTAAGGAGTCACTGCATTCTAAACAGGGGTGTCTCGGAGTCTTCCTGGAGATACAAAAATCCCCATATGCCCTTTCAGTTATGTCACAGAAAGTCTCAGCTCCCTGCTTGTGATCAGAGGGTACTCTCGACTTATGTGCTTCTGACCTTCCAACCCTGGCTGAGCCTACACATCCCCCAGTTGTACTTTTTAAGAGAAACCAAAGAGGAAGCTGAAGTGGCACTACCGTCTGGAAGGATTCCCACATCCTGGACAGTTAGAAACGGAAACAATCGCATGCTCTGGTTTCCCAGGGTCCGGACAGCAGGGCTGCAGCAGCCTCAGACTCGGGTCAGTTGGGCCTCATAAGGCTCACCTGTGCCAAGAACCCTGTCACTCCTAGAGATATTGTGTTGACCTGCCCTCAAGGAGACCCCCTTCCAGTGGGAGAGATGAGGGGTCGGGTGGCCACTCCTGGGTGGGGCTACATGAGGGGTAGGTGCGGCACCCGCTGGAAGCACGGCAGAGGGACCCTGACCCACATTTGGAGGCTCAGGGAAGTTTTCCCAAGGAGGTGATGCTCAGCATCGATAGGGAAGGGAATTAGGGAGCGGGTCGTTTACACATGCTCCTAGAAGGGACAGGATAATGTTCTCGATCTGCATCGAGTCATCTGAAGTGATTCTGCAGTCACTTTCCGGGTAAGTGGGGTCTGGGGGCTCTGAGTCTAATCATGGGGCTCTAGACGCCTTGTCAGGTGACCAGACAAGAGCTAAGAAGAGCCAGGAGGGGTGATAAGCATGGGGGTGTTGGGGGAGGGCGCCTGGCATCAGGTCTGACCAAGTCTCCGGTAAAGGGGTCTGGACCGAGAGGGCAGGGAGCCAGCGGCTCAAGGAGCCGCGGAGCGCGAGGGATATGCAGCTTGCAGAAAGGCCACCAGGGGGAGCTCGAGGTAGCTGTTGCTGCTGCAGCTTCTTCCCTTGTGATGGTGGCTTTAAGGTTCCTCAGCCTTTGGTGTCAGGAGGAGAAAAACCCATTAGGGGACCCAGCCGGGCATGAAGAGGAGAGAGGGACCAGGACAGAGGAAGAGATGTTTGACATTAAACCTAACAGGGGAAATGGTATACACCACTTAATCAACACGGCTGGAGGTGAAGAACAAAGATGCCCCTACGTGGCTAGTGGTTAAATAGAGACACACCACCCCATGAATTTCCCCAAGGTCAGCCATGCACCCCCCACAACCTCCTGACACCTTGCCTCAATCCGTGGCCCCCTCCCGAGGTGGACCATGGCCTTCTGGTAAAGTGTCTCCTTCCTGCTGTCTTTGGCATCCATCAGCATGAAGGAACCTCCCCCAGCCACCAAACCGAGAAGCCCGTGTCCTGTGCTTGTTCTCTCACACGGGCTTGTTTCAATGTGTCCATGGCCAATACACCTATTGAACGTGACCTCTGGGTTCACTGTTTGCTTCGTGTTCATTGTTTTCTCTCCCACTTGTTCTTCCAGGGCTGGACCTTGTCTTGTTGATCATCATAACCTGATGCTTAGAAGAGTGCCTGGCACATAGCATGGTTTGATAAAAAATTGCCGAATGAGTGAAAGGCGATTGTGTCTCAGGGAAGAAAACAAGCTCCAGATTCAGACACAGACAGACCCGAGGACTGAGCCCAACTCCACCACTTACCCACGGGGTAACGTTTGAGTCTTCGTTTGTAAGATGGGCTATGCAAGGATTGTGGATTTGCAAAGTGCCTAATATAGAATAAGGGTTCTAAAGTGTAACTTTTAATTTTTAATATTATGATAAATAATAAAACAGAGAATTTTGCTGTTTTACCAGAGGTGGGATAGAACAAGAGTTCAGAATTGCCATCAGACGAGCTGGAGAATTACCTCCCTCCTGCATGGGTCAGGAAGGGGAAGCGGGAAGGGGCATGATGGAGTGACCAGCTCTGAGGACCTCTCTGCCATCACACAGAGGGAAGGGAAGGGAAGGCTGAGCTGTCGGGACTCTGCCCGTGAGGGCAAATTGAATGAGGTTTCTCGGGGCGATCCCTGGGCTCGTTGTACCAGAGCAAACGGCAAGACCTCCATTTTTGCTCAGCAGCTGTAGGTCTGGGGGGAGAATATGCTCAGCTCAGCTCAGCACCTCCACCCCCTGCCATGGGGCAGTGTCTCTGCATCTTCCTGGGCAGACTGCCCTGGCAGGGAAACCAGATTGGGCATCATGGCTTCCTGTTTCGTCTCTTTCATGTGATGCAGATGACAATCTGGGTATTGCAGTTGGGTCAGGCTTGCAGAAAAAGTGAGAGTTCAGCTGAACAGGAGAATATATTCTGGAAAATATGGAGAAAGGGAGTCAAGACACAGCTGGTTCAAGAGAAAAGTGACAACTAAACATGGAGAGAAAAATGTTTATTGAGAGCTCCAAGAATAAAGGAAAAACTTACATGAGGTGGTGGGGGAGCAGGGACAGGACAGGACCAGGGTTGGGAGGCCTGGGTTCCAGTACCAGCTCTGCCCTCGACTGCTCTGTGGATTTAGGCCAGTGACTTTCCCTCTCTGGGCTTCAGTTTTCTCAGTTATCACTCCTCCTTCTCTCTATAATTCATTCACCGGTTCAGTCATTCAATGATATTTCAATGATATTTCAAATATCAATGATATTTCTCAAGCACTTAGTTTGTGCTGGGTACTGCTTAGGTGCTGGGGATTGAGTAATGAGCAAAGCTGATAAAAATCCCCACCCTCGTGTTTTCTTTCCATAGTGAACAAAACCAAGAAAATATGCTGTATCTTAGATCAGGATAAGTGGGAAGGAGTAAAAGGGGTGGGGAAAAGGGGACAAGAAGGCTCTTCTGAGTCAAGAGCTGAGGAGGTGAGGGAGCGAGCCAGGAGAACATCAGGGCAAAGGTTCAGACAGAGGGGACAGCGGTGTGAAGGGCTGCTCTGAATATGAAACCCTCTCATCTTCACTCTTTTCCGTGCCACCAGCTGCCTGCCTCTACTCCTGCCCCCTTGGCCCTCCCTCCATACATGGCTAGGGTGACTTTTTAAAATAAAAGTCAGATCCCATCCCTTCCCTGCTCCAAACCCACTGGGTGCCCCTACCACTCTCAGAACAAGCGCCAAAGTTCTCCCCATGGTCCTTCGGTATCTCCCGAGCCCTGCTCTCTCTCCTCTCTCGCTGGCTCACTCCTTCCCAGCTTCTCTGCCATGATGCTGTTTCTGGACCACACCAAGCAAGTTGCAGCCTCACAGTCTTCATCCACAGCCTCTACCTGGGTGTCCTTCCTGGTTACCCAAGTCTGGCTTCCTGACTTCACGCAGATGCCACCTTCTCAGGAGGACCTCCTTGACTGACCTTGCAAGTGCCCCTCATCTTCTGTCCCCTGTCTCTGCTTTATTTGTCTTCATAATATTTATCACTCCCTCCCATCATTTTATATATTTATAATAATAGCTATAATGGATCAGATATTTACTATGTGCTGAACGGTGTTCTAAACAGTCAAGAAATAATTCATATTCCCCCAAACTCCTTGAGAATGGTGTTATTACTAACTACATTTTATAGATCAATAGCCTGAGATTCAGAGAGCTTGAGACATTTGTTCAAGGTCTCCCAACTGGTGAGTGTCAGAGAAGATTCAGTCCCTGGAGCTTCCATTACTGATGACGATACTCTAGACTAGCACTGCCCAAAAGAGCTTGGCAATGATGGAAAATGCTCTGTGTCCAAAATGGTAGCCACTGGCCACAGGTGACTATTGAGTGCTTGAAATGCATGTAGCTGAGGAACTGAAATTTTAATTTTATTTCGTTTCATGTTAATTACTTTTAATTTAAACAGCCAGATGTGGCTAGTGGCTACCATATTGGAGAGTAGAACCCTAGAGTCTCTTATTTGTTCCTTGTTAATGTTTATCTCCCACATACGCAGGGAATTTCTCTGTGCCTCAGTTTCCTTATCTTATAGTGAGGGAAATAGTTTATAGGGCTGTTGTGAGGAGGAAATAAACATATATATATATATATATATATATATATATACACATATATATATACACATATGCACTGAGCAAATATATATATATATATATGGCTTAGAACATAGCCTGGCACAAAGTAAATACTCAGTGCTTGTTAATTACCATCATCATCATCATCATCACCATCTTGCCATTGCTATTTTCATTATAAGGCCCCATAAGACTAAAGACTTTGTTCTCTGGTGAATCCCCATTACCTAGAACATTTTGGCATGTAGTAGGTGCTCAGTAAATATTTCTTGGATGAATAAATAAGTGAATTGAATTGAATGTGGGACTTGGATAAGCGTCAACTGTCCCAAACTCAAACTCTTTTGGGGGCTTGGCGGGAATGTGAATGAGTGAAGGGTGACGGTATAAGATAAAGGGGGAGGATTGGGGGCTACAGCAGACTGAAGAGAACATGTCCCAGGTAAAAGTATTCAAAGTCCTTTTCTGGGAGTGGGGCAGTGGGGAGAAGCACTGTGGTCCAAGCAGATTACCCACATAGCTAAAAGACACCCACGGGCGGCCACTTTGGGGGACTTTATTGCTCTAGAATGACCAGTCTCTGGTTCCATTTTCCAGAGGTTCAACTTTAGACATTCCACAGCCCTGATAGGTGTCCTCTGAGTGTAAAGCATCACAGGACCCAGAGCTTAGAAAACCAGTGCCATAGATGCTGCTGCTGCTGAATGAACACACGGTCATTCATGCTGCCACTCAGTGCAGATCTTTCCGGGGAAATGGATTGGTGCCTCAGAAATTACACGCACACACACACGAAAAGAATAAAATGTGACTGGCTTGTGACACAGGAATATTAGTCTGGGAAGTCGTAGCCACGTTGACAGCAGTGACAGGGGAAGGGCCCCTCACAATGCCCTGTGTCTAGAAGGAAGTCTTTTCTTAGACAGGATTCGTGTTCTGAAGACAGAGACTGTAGTCAGACTTTGTGAGCTCACCCTGGTCCATTCATTTGTTTTCTTAAAGAGATCAGTAGGCCAAGTGACCCACACCATTGAAACTGTTATTTCTTGCTCTCTTCCCAGCCACGTACAGGTGTATTTACGTAAGGCACGGCGCACATGATGTGAATGTCACGACGGCCGGGACTTCACAGACATAAGCTCACCTCCGTTTGCTTTCCGCCAATGCCCCGGGTAGTGACATGAGTCTGCCCTAAGAATCAGCATCCCTAGTGTGAGTCACAGCTGTGCGATCTGGGGCACCTCTGGGCAATGATTAGGCCAAAGGGTTATTCCAATGAACTCTATGTCATTCAGTGATTCTAAATCAGAAGTGGCTCGCAGGAACAGATGCCAGGTGTGATTTGCTGGGCCCACATGTTTTTTTTTTTTTTAAGTTAGTTGATGTATTAGTTTTCTACTGCTGCGATAACAAATTACCACAAATGTAGTGACTCAAAACAACATAAATTCATTATCTTACAGTCTTGAGGTTGAAAGTCTGACATAGGTCTCACTGGGCTAAACTTTGGGGTTTTGTTCCTTCTTGAAGGGTCTAGGAGAGAATTCTTTTCCTCACCTTTCCCTGTAGCTAGAGGCCACTCACATTCCTTGGTTTGTGGTTACCTTCCTCCATTTCCTCATCTCTCTGTGTCTTTCTCCTATAATCACATGTCCCACTGATTCTTTCCTCTTCTGCCTCCCTCTTCCAGTTGTAAGGACCCCTGTGGGCCCACCCAAGTTTTCAGGGTAATCTCACTGTCTTAAGAGTAGTTGATTATATTCTGCCTAGCACAGTAGATTGCATTTCCTTTTTCTTTTTGTAACATGTTTCTAGATTTTCTTAAGCAAGGATCTGGCAACACTGGGCCCCATTCTTACACCAGCAGGCTCTCCTTACAATACAGCAAGCAATGGGCTTGGACTGAGCTGCTCCTTGTTTGCCCTAGTCCCCACCCCTCCTTATCATCTTCCTGACTAATGCCCAGATTAAGTTTCCATTTGTCATTGCATTGGGTTATCATTTCTCCTACCAAGCTTACTTCTCTCACCTGCATTTCCCCCTGGCCTCATCGGCCTTTGAGCTTGCAGCATCTTTTCTTAATTCTTAGGAAATCTCAACTCTACCACTCTTGCTATCTGTCTACATCAGAAGAATCACACAGTAGTGTATGTAATGGACCCTACCCACATATGACACAGGAAAGGGGAGCTCAGTGTTGTATGCAGCCCAGGAACCCACAGAAATATAGAGCTAACTGCTGGTCTCTGGGGAAGGACGAATGAATCATATATGTTCACTACAGTGAACAATGCCAGCAAGAACCACCATCTATGGTGTGCCAGGGGCTGTAGTCATTGCCTGAAATTTTATTTCATTGAATCCTCACAACCACTTAATGAGGTCAATGCTATTATTTAGCTTTTCCCATCCCCCTCTGGAAATTGTGGCACAGAGAAGTTAAGTAAGTTGGCCAAGGTCACACAGATGGTGTGTAACAAAGCTGGAATTCAAACATGTTATTCTGACTCCAGAGTCTGAATCTCAATTCCTATAGATTCTGCCTTTAGAGAGAGAGAGAGTTAATGGATTTTTTTGTTGTACTATGGTCTGAATGTTTGTGTCCCCCCAAAGTTGATGTATTCAATTCCTAACGCCCAGTGTTATGGTATTAGGAGGTGGGGCCTTTAGGAGAGGCTTAGATCATGGGATGGAGCCCTTGTGAATGGGATTAGTGCCCTGATAAAGGAGACTTCAGAAAGCTGCCTCGCCCCTTCTACCACATGAGGACACAGTGAGAAGGTGCTGGCTATGAGCCGGGAAGGTTCTGTTCACCAGAACACAACCATGCTGACGCCTTGATCTTGGACTTCCAGCCTCCAGAACTGTGAGAGAAAATTTCTGTTGCTTTAAGCCACTCAGTCTGCAGTGTTTTGTTTTAGCAGCCTGAACTAAGACAGATTACAAGCAACAGAGCCCAACCTTGTGCTACCTGAGCAACAGAGTACAGGGGAACTTACATTATTCAAAAGGATGGTTTAAGAACAAGACTTGAACGCGAAGATGCCAGACAACTCCAGGGGTCTCCACAGCAGAGCGATGCAGACTTCTTCAGGGTCCCAGGATGAAATGAATGAGGGCCGGTCATTTCCCTCCCTTACTTTACTCTTCTCCTTGGCCACCCCCCTCTCCCCACACAGCCTGAGACAGCCAAGCCTGTCACCCCAAGTAAATGTCTCCTTACCTGCAGGGTACAGTCAGGGGATTCGATGAGCCTGCACCACACATTCACATTCTTAGCATTCACATCGCTAAGCCTGTTTTTTTTTTAATTAGAGAAAAATGTAGGCAAACCAAGAATCGTTATTTTAGAAGAACTCAAAGACAAAATACCCTTTCTTTCATCGCCTAATAAATATGGTTGGTACAAACTGTTCTAGGTAAATATTGGTTATTCACCTAGTAAAGTTTCCATCTATGGAAACGACATCTCTCAGTGGAAACAGTCTTAGCATCAGACAGGTTTGGTTTCAAATCCCTCCAGTTATCTGTGAGGCCTTGGACAAACATTTGTTCTTTCTCTGCAATCTGTAAAATGGGTGTATATGCCCCTATCTCCCTTTCACAAAGAGCAGTCATAAGGATCACATGATATTATACATATAAGATTCTAGCATTTTTTTTCTCCAAACACTTGAGGTCTCACAGAAGGGCTAGATAGACACACTACCAGTTTTCTAGATACATCCTCTTTTCCCCAAACCCCTAACCCCGTCTTTCTAAGGGATCCATCCTCTGTTCCAGGAACATGCTCACAGGAAAGCTCTGACACTCACCCCCAGGAAGGTGTCAAGGACTGAAGAGGCCAAACAAGGTGACTCTCCCAGGACAGAGTATTGGAAGATGCACTCTGTCTGCGTCAAAAATCTGGAAGGTCATATATAAACTGGTGGTCAGGGCACTGATATTGTTAAGACAGGTAATGCAGCCAACATCAGGGGCTCCAGAAGTAGTGTGGCAGCCACAAGCACCAGGGCCACAGTTGAGGCAGGAATGTCCAGACTCAAAGTCAACAGCTAAGTGACTTGCCAAGACTGAGGGAAAAGTGGTGAAAGCAGAACAGATGGAAACCCACCTGGCCCTGAGTTGGCATTCCTGCTCCATACTGACTCGCCATGGGAACTTGGGCAAGTGAATTCTGGTCTCTCAGCTTCTATAAAATTGCCATCTACTTACTCATACGTGTCTTGTGAGGGTGAAATGCGCTGAGAGCTATAATGGATTTGAGCCATGCTGGGCTGCTGGCCTTGTTGGTCGCAAATTTTCTCTTCCTCTTAGGGGCAGGTATGGGCTTCCTGGGCCCACAGCTCTCCCTGGGAGAGTGCAGCCAGAGTAGGCCACGGTCACCTTTGCTGGGCTATGGGTAAAATTGCTTTTGCCTTTCTGGCACCCACTCTGCCCACTCCTCCACTGCCTTTCTCCAGCTTGCCCAAGGAAGAGGGGGAGGGGGGAGGGGGAGGGGAAGGG